>NC_044568.1:77782248-78099013 GCF_007565055.1 Rhinopithecus roxellana | reverse complement strand
GAGGTGGGAAGAGAACTGAGAAGCTACTGGGGGGCTTCCTGTGGGGCCAGGGCTTGTAACACACACCTGCTGTGTGGCCCAGGCTGGGAATTCTGGGCAGGTGCACAGTCCAGGAATGACTCCTCCCTCCCTGCAGGGATAACCGAGATGCTCAACACGCCCTGGAGAGGGACCTCGAGGACAAAAGCTCGGCGCAGTGCATCGATGAGAAGTGCTTTAACCTGAGAAATACGTCAGACTGCATCAGCTTCTTCCACGGCATGGAGAAAATTGATGGCACGTAAGTATTAGACATCCCCTCCCCATCCCTGGCATGTCCAACTGGAGTGAGGGCTTCTGCTCCTGCCAACGAATGGCGAAGGGGCATCGTGCGCCAGTTAAGTGGGAAGTAGTGTGGTCGAACGGGGATCCTCCAGTGCAGGCGGCAGAATCCAAGTTGGGTTAACTTAAGACAAAATGGAATTTACCCGAGGGGTTATGGGGGAGCCACGAACTCAAGGGGAAGGCTGGAGAGAAAGGTCCTGGCAGGGGGAGCTGTGTGGTCAGAGTGCCTTCATCTTTTCATCCTTGCCCCACTGTTCAAGATCCAAATTTCGAGAGCGCATGCCATTGGCTTAGTGAGGGTCACACAGCCACTGCCGCTCAGCAGTTTCACCAAAAAAGAAATTCCCAAACAAGTGACAAGCTTGGCAGGGAGGCCACCTGGGGTCAGCTGGTGCCGATAGTGGTTTAAGAGAGTGAATTCTTGCCTGGTCAGGTGTGGGCTTACCCCTGTAATCGCAGCCCTTTGGGAGGCCGAGGCTGGAGAATTACTTGAGGCCAGGAGTTCCAGGAGTTTTCCAGACCAGCCGGAGAGAGAGAGAGAGAGAGAGAGAGAGAGAGAGAGAGAGAGAGAGAGAGAGAGAGAGAGAGAGAGAAAGAGTGGAATCTGGAGCCAGGTTGCCTGACTTCAAATCCCAGCCTCTACACTAACACTGAGCAAGTCACTTCATTTCTTTGGGCCATTTCTGAATCTATACCACTGGGAGAAAATTAGTACCCACTTCCCAGGGCTGCTATGAGTATGAAAAAGGTGGGTGTATGAAGTTTTAAGCACAGAGCCTCGTATAGAATAATAACAGCCAACATTTATCGAGTGCTTACTGTGTGACCTCATTTTCTCGTCACAGCAGCTACGAGGTGGTGCCTTCTGTGAGCCTGTCATGATCGTGGGCATATCACAGAATTGTGGGATTTTATGCAGAATGAAAACATGCTTCCCACTTGGTAGTCTGAGGTGTGAGAGATGCTTAGGATGAGGAAGAAGGTGGGGTCTATCTTAGTTCCGCCTTCTTCTGTTAAAAAAAAAAATCTCTAGTACATAGAATTGTGCTTGGCACCTGTTGGTATGCAATAAATTTTTATGGAATGAAAGAATGAGTGAAAGGAAGAAGGGAGGGAAAGAAGAACCACAGGAAGGGAGGAAGGGGAGCGAGAAGGACGGTATTCCTTGGCAGTCTCCTTGGCCCAAGCCTGGGGTCGCTTTCTGGATCTTACAAATGTGGAAGTGCTGAGGTGACCCTTTGGGACTTCCGGTAATGACAACTCCTGGGGACTTTCCTCCTCTTCCTGACAAGGTGCTGTCCCCCATGGCACTGGCAAGGTGAGCAGGACTTTGGGGGCTTGGCCCCCCTCATCTGCACAGGGAGTCCAGAGGGTCTCTCTTCCCAGATTCCTCTCCAGAAAGCTGGCAGCCACGGAGCCTCCAATTTCTACACCCAGGAGGGACCTGCTACTGGAAGTCCCCCATCTAGAGACTCCATCTGCAGAAGAGAGCTGCTGTTTGTGGCAACTAATTGCTCCCCAGATGTGCTAGCTTGGGGCTTTGTATTTGTGGTTTTCTTATTTATTTATTTACTCAAGACAGTTTTGCTCTTGTTGCCCAGGCTGGAGTGCTATGGTGTGATCTCAGCTCACCACAACCTCCACCTCTCGGGTTCAAGCGATTCTCCTGCCTCAGCCTCCCAAGTAGCTGGAATTACAGGCATGCGCCACCACATCCAGCTAATTTTTTTGTATTTTTAGTAGAGATGGGGTTTCTGCATGTTGGTCAGGCTGGTCTCAAACTCCTGACCTCAGGTGATCCTCAGGCCTTGACCTCCCAGAGTGCTGGGATTACAGGTGTGAGCCACCACACCCAGCCTTGGGGTTTTCTTAAAGCAGGGCTATGTCTGGGCGGATGAAAGAGGATGTTTGGTGACTGTCTGAATTGCAGTATCTATTTTCTGGATTAACAGTGATGATGATGATGATGATGGCAGTAGACACCTTGTTTTTTTTTTTTTTTTTTTTTTGAGACGGAGTCTCGCTCTGTCACCCAGGCTGGAGTGCAGTGGCTGGATCTCAGCTCACTGCAAGCTCCGCCTCCCAGGTTCATGCCATTCTCCTGCCTCAGCCTCCCGAGTAGCTGGGACTACAGGTGCTCGCCACCTTGGCCGGCTAGTTCTTTGTATTTTTTAGTAGAGACGGGGTTTCACCGTGTTAGCCAGGATGGTCTCGATCTCCTGACTTTGTGATCCGCCCATCTCGGCCTCCCAAAGTGCTGGGATTACAGGCTTGAGCCACCGCGCCCGGCCGACACCTTGTTTTTTAGACAGAGTCTCGCTCTGTCACTAGGCCAGAGTGCAGTGGCACAATCTCAGCTCACTGCAAACTCTGCCTCCCAGGTTCAAGTGATTCTCCTACCTCAGCCTCCCAAGTAGCTGGGACTGCAGGCATGTGCCACCACGCCCAGCTAATTTTTGTATTTTTAGTAGGGACGGGGTTTCACCATGTTGGCCAGGAAGACACACCTTTTACATGGTGTCTGCTGTGTGCTAGACATTGTGCTGACAGCTTCATGTGCAACATCTCATGAATAATAAATATTTTTCGGGTGCTTACTCTGTCCAGTGCCATGATAAGGACTTCACATTTAAACACTCAGCAACCCTGGGGTTGGTACCATTATCTCCATTTTACAATGAGGAAACTAAGGCTCAGAGAGGTGAATCGATTGGCTCAAGCTCACACAGCAAATAACAGAGCCATGATTCTGAATCTGCACTGAATACTGAGCCTGTGTATTTTTACCAATGGTGCCTTCCTGCCTCTCCAGCAAGGCCAGCTGTCCTCTCCATCTTTAGTGGACATGGACTCCAGAAAGCACTTCCCCCTACTGAGGCACACGGCCTGCTGAGGAGGCAGCCTGTCTTTAGCAAATTCCTCCCCAGGTAGAATGTGATTAAGTGGGTTATTTTCTCTGGGGAGCTCAGCTGTCTGCTGCAGGGGAGGACAAGGGCTTAGAGGTTACTGTTCATGACATTGACAGTGTCCCCCCATGCAGAGGCAACAGAGACACTCAAAGTAAATCTGCCTGTTTCTCTCTGCTGTCCTTATCGTCTCCTCTTTCCTCGGTGTTCTGGGATGCAGTATTGTTGTGCGGCCTTGAACAAGATGCTTCACTCTCTGAGCCTCAGGTCTTGGTTGGATGAAAGCTCTGAACCTGACATAGTGCCAGTCCTATCTCCAGAAGCCCAAGATGCCTGTTTATTGCTTGATTTTTAACTCCTACAAAAGCCAGGCAAAACAATCACACACATTATATGATTTTTAAAACTTCTGTGCACCATGCAACCTAAGTGTGCTTTAAAATGTCTGAAAAGAAGCTGGGCACGGTGGCTCATGCTCGTAATTACAGCACTTTGGGAGGCCGAGGTGGGCGAATCACGAAGTCAAGAGATCCAGACCATCCTGGCCAACATGGTAAAACCCCATCTCTACTAAAAATACAAAAATTAGCCAGACGTGATGGTGCTCGCCTGTAGTCCCAGCTACTTGGGAGCCTGAGGCAGGAGAATTGCTTGAACTTGGAAGACAGAGGTTGCAGTGAGCCGAGATCCTGCCACTGCACTCCAGCCTGGCAACAGAGTGAGACTGTGTCTCAAAAAAAAAAAAAAAAAAAAAAAAAAAAAAAAAAAAAAAAAAGAAAAAGAAAAAAAAAGAAATAAAAAAAAAGTCTGAAAAGAGAGTTTTATTTTAGAAATGTGAGTTCAATTCCTGCTGCCTGAGTATAAAAATCTGCTTTATTTAAGAACTGGAGGGCCGGGCGCGGTGGCTCAAGCCTGTAATCCCAGCACTTTGGGAGGCCGAGACGGGCGGATCACGAGGTCAGGAGATCGAGACCATCCTGGCTAATATGGTGAAACCCCGTCTCTACTAAAAATACAAAAAACTAGCCGGGCGAGGTGGCGGCGCCTGTAGTCCCAGCTACTCGGGAGGCTGAGGCAGGAGAATGGCGTGAACCCGGGAGGCGGAGCTTGCAGTGAGCTGAGATCCGGCCACTGCACTCCAGCCTGGGTGACAGAGCGAGACTCCGTCTCAATAAAAAAAAAAAAAAAAAAAAAAAAAAAAAAAAAAAAAAAAAAAAAAAAAAAAGAACTGGAGACTTCCTGACCAGAAAAGACCTTGAGAAATTACCTAGTCTGGTTTATCCAGGACCTGAAGCCAACTCAAAGAAATGCATGCCCTTCCTCAAAGCCTTCCCAGATGAGAAAACCCCACATGGTCCATTGGTTGCTTGTTGCAGGGGTTTACATGCTCTGCCAGGAAGAACTTTACTGAGGAGTTGCTCATGTGTCACCACCTCCGAGAAGCCTTCCCTGCCTGCCTTTGCTAATGTAGCCTGTGTCCCTGTCCATTGATCTCCCCAAATCCATTCTCCAGTTGCCACACTGTGTGTCCTGCACAACAGACTCTCCTCTGCAGACCTCCTCTCCTGGGCTCTCTGTCGTTTGATTTCCAGATGGGTTCAGCCAGGAGGAGGGGCACCAGCAGAAGACAGAGTGTGGGAGGAGAGAGGCTACGATTTCTTCCCCTGCTACCTCCCTCCCAGACACTGTGGTCGACCATGGTTCCTTCTCTTCTGGGGCTCTTATAACACCTACTGCTTCCTTTTCTCTTGCCCGTTACAGCTGGGATAGTGACAACTTCATGCAGTTTCTTTTTATTTTTTAGTGGTGGGGATAGGGTCTTACTCTGTTGCCCATGCTGGAGTGCAGCAGTGTGATCTTGGCTCACTGCAGTCTCTAACTTCCAGTTCAAGCAATTCTCCTGCCTCAGCCTTCCAAGTAGCTGGGATTACAGGCACGTGCCACCACACCCAGCTAATTTTTGTATTTTTAGTAGGGACGGGATTTCACCATGTCGGCCAAGCTGGTCTCGAACTCCTGACCTCAAGTGATCCTCCCGCCTTGGGCTCCCAAAGTGCTGGGATTACAGCCATGAGCCACTGCATTCAGCACTTCATGCATTTTCTAATCCCTGACCATCTCAACACCCTTCCAAGTATTCATCTATTCCCGTTTATAACCCTGAACAACACATAATGACACCACTCCATTTGTCTCTTTCATCCTCCTGCTGCTGCTGCTTCTTTTGAGACAGGGTCTTGTTATGTTGCCCAGGCTGGAGTGCAGCGGTGCAATCATGGCTCACTGCAAACCCGAACTCCTGGGCTCAAGCGATCCTCCCACCTCAGCCTCCCAAGTAGCTGGGACCACAAGCGTGTACCACCACACGTAGGTACTTCTTTTTGGCATTTTTTATAGAGATGGGGGTTTCACCACATTGACCAGGCTGGTCTTGAACTCCTGGGCTCAACTGATCTGCTTTCCTCGGCCTCCCAGCATGCTGGGATTAGAGGCATGGCTGGCCCGGCCCTCCAGTTTCTAAATCCCTTCCCAGCACATAACACAATGTGTAACTATCTCCTCGTTCACTGTCAATCTTCCTTCTCTGGCAATTAAGCGCCACAAGGACGTGGATGTTGCTGTTCTTGTTCATGGCTCTCTCCTAAGTGCCTGGAACAATGCGTGGCATGTGGTAGAAGTTGAAGAAATATTCCATGAATGAATGGCAGTGAAAGTAGCATGGCCACATTCTCATCGCAGAGTTGGAGGATCCGTGAACCCCCTCTGTGCCCAATGCCAGCCTTGGCTTGTCCATGCTGTGTTTCTGGTGGCGGTGGTGTGGGTGTTAGGGAAAAGAGCTCTCTGAGGGAGACCCTCTCTTTGACCCACTCACTGAGTGCCCTTCTGCCAACCAGCTGCTCTCTTTAGGGTTCTCTTGCCTCCCCTGTAAAATGAGGGTATTGGATCAGGACAGTGGTTCTCAGCAAGGGGTGACTGCGCCCTCCCCCAGGAGGGTGCCTTAGCAATGTCTGGAGCCATTTTTTGGTTGTCACAACAGGGTGGTCCGGGAGCTACTGGCATCTAGTAGGTAGAGGCCAGGGATGCTGCTAAATATCCCACAATGCACAGCAGAGAGAATAATTCCAATCCAGAGGCCAAGACTGCCAAGGCTGAGAAGCCGCAGATTCTGAGGTCTCCCAGGACTGCGGCAACTCGCCCCTGTGCCTTTGCAGGATCTCCGTACCCGAGACCTGGGCCAAATTCAGTAACGACAACATCAAGCACTCTCAGAACATGCGGGCCGACTCCATCCGGCTGCGGGAGGAGGTGGAGCACCTCTTTGAGACCTTGTCGGATCAGATGTGGAGGCAGTTCACAGACACCAACCTGGCCTTCAACGCCCGCATCTCCGAGGTGACGGGCGTGAAGAATAAGCTGCAGACACAGCTGGCGAAGGTGAGCAGATCCTCCCACTACCCCTGTCTTCTCTGCCAAGCCCTCACCCTCCTCCCATGAATCTGAGCGGTTTCTGGGCCAAGCTGGCCCTGCCCCTGGTGCCAAACCAGTACCCTCCGTCCCCAAGGTCTGTGGTCTTGTTCTTTCTAAAAGCGGCCAAGGGCTGAACTTCCTGGGGGGATTTAAGCATCCAGGGTCCATCCTCTCTTGCTCACTGGAGGATGGAGCCTGGAACTTGGCCTGGCTGTCCCCAAGAGGCTGTGACGCTCCCAGGACCCCTTATTCTCCATCTAAGACCCATGTGGCTGAGCATGACAGGTGCAGAGAACCTGTCATGCTCTGCAGCCCATTGTCTCTGTCACTCCGACACATCTTCTCTGCCCACAGCAGCATCTTTGGAAGTGTAACCTTTGACTTCCAAAGGCCTCAACAGAACCCTAACAGTCTAAAGGGATTTCCTGCTGAGGGATGGGGTGCTTTTTGGATCTGAGGAGTCTGCAGCACTGCCCGATTCTGTCGTCAGCCCGCTATGCCCACACCAGCTTGCCCTTTAGGCATTTTGCATCATGTTGTTTCACACCTCCGGGTTGGCTCTTGGAGTCTTCTTTGGATGGAATCTATACTCCCTGCTCAATGCAAATTTAGATTCCCACTGGGTGCCAGATGCTGCGCTAGGCACTAGGAATAATATGAGGAGCCGTATAAACATGGGCCCTGGCCTCTGGGGATTTGACATTCTCCTGGAAGAACAGTGGTGGTTGTGAAATTTATATACACAGAAAGAACTTGGATGATAGTCAGGTCAGAGGGAACTTGCCTTGAATTTGTATTTGCAGAACAGCACGCCTTTTTAAGGCCAAGCGCAGTGGCTCATGCCTGTAACCCCAGCACTTTGGGAGGCCGAAGTGGGCAGATCACTTGAGGCCAGGAATTTGAGACCAGCCTGGACACATGGTGAAATCCTTTCTCTACTAAAAATACAAAAAATTAGCCAGGTGTGGTGGTGCATGCCTGTAATCCCAGCTACTTGGGGAGGCTGAGGTGGGAGAATCGCTTGAACTTGGGAGGCAGAGGTTGCAGTGAGCCAAGATCACACCACTGCACTCCAGCCTCAGTGACAGAGTGATAGCCTGTCTCAAACAAAAACAAAAACAAAACTGTGCCCTTTTTTCTTGTGTCTGTATCTTTGGGGGGATTTGTGGGCTGCAGGCAGGGTTTGATGGAAATTACAGTGGTAGCTTCAGCCCACCTACATCTGCCACCCTTTAGTCTGGTGCTCCAGAAGAGACAAAAAATAAATAAAGTTTATTTTTCCTTTCTTCTCTCTCTCTGTCTCTCTCTTTTTTTTTTTTTCTCAGATGATCTTGCTCTGTTGCCCAGGCTGGAGTGCAGTGGCACAATCACGGCTCACTGCAGCCTTGAACTCCTGGACTCAAGCGATCCTCCCGCCTCAGCCTCCCAAGCAGCTGAGACTACATGTGCGTGCGACCACACCTGGCTAAGTTTTTTAGTTTTTTGTAGAGACAGCGTTTTGCTATGTTGCTTAGGCTGGTCTCAAACTCCTGGGCTCAAGCAGTCCTCCCACTTCGGCCTGTCAAAGTGTTAGGATTACGGGAGTGAGCCACCGTGCCTGGCCTCGAAACAGGAGTTTCCATGAAATCATCCCAACATTTTTATAGGGAGGGAGCAAGGGTAGGTGAGCCAGAGATTCTCATGGGACCCACACTGGGTAGAGCAGAGAAGCAGGGGACATTGCCACCCAGAACAGATCAACAGGAGTTGAGTGGCCAAAAGTTGGTGGGAAGAGGATTCCAGAGAGAGCAGCAAGGCAAAGGATGCGTCCGGGATGAAGCTGGAAGAAGGGGCAGGCAGGTCTGGGTAGGCCTGGTGAAGGATTTGGATTCTCACCTAAGAACAATGGGGAGCCTTTGAAGATTTTAAGCGGACAGTGTTTGGGTCCAAGCTTGTGCTTTTGTTGATTTCTTTTCTGCCTGGGTGGCAGAAGGGATGCAGCAGTTAAGAATGGATGCAGGGGCCAGGCGTGGTGGTTCACACCTGTAATCCCAGCACTTCAGAAGGCAGAGGCAGGAGGATCACTTGAGTTCAGGAGTTAGAGACCAGTCTGGCCAACATAGTGAAACCCCGTCTCTACTAAAAATACAAAAAATCATCTGGGCGTAGTGGCAGGCACCTGTAATTCCAGCTACTCGAGAGGCTGAGGCAGGAAAATCATTTGAACCCAGGAGGCAGAGGTTGCAATGAGCTGAGATCTTGCCACGGCACTCCAGCCTGGGCGGCAGAGTGAGACTCTGCTTCAAAAAAAAAAAAAAAAAGAAAAGAATGGATGGAGTGGTTAGGAGGCTCTGGAAGAGGCCCAGGGAATGGGGAAGGCTGCCTGTGCTGTGGTGGTGACATCAAGTGGAAGAAGGACTGGAAGAGGGTAAGATATCTGGAGAAGGCAAAGTTGGCATCGAGTTGGCCTGTGCACCTTCCCTTTATCTTTCATGAACTATTTTCCTATTAATTCTCTAGAATAGGGTTGGTAAACTTCTGTCAAGGGCTAGATGATAACTGTTTTCAGCTTTGCAGGCCATATGGTTTCTGGGCCTATACTGCAAAAGCAGCTATGGACAATCTGTACACAAATGATCATGGCTGTGTTCCAATAAAACTTCACAGAACTAGGCAGTGGGCCGGA
This sequence comes from Rhinopithecus roxellana, assembly GCF_007565055.1. Taxonomy (NCBI): domain Eukaryota; kingdom Metazoa; phylum Chordata; class Mammalia; order Primates; family Cercopithecidae; genus Rhinopithecus; species Rhinopithecus roxellana. Next base: position 78,089,650 of record NC_044568.1, on the reverse strand, counting down.
TTTGGTCCACAGGTTGTAGTTTTGACAACCCCTGCTCTGGAACTTAGCTCAAAAGTCTCTTCCTCCAGGAATCCTTCCTAAACTCCACGGCATATTTGCACTCACCATCTCTGGGTGGTCACTGCGTTCTGAGACTGTGTTTTTTGTTGCTTCTTCCATCTCATACCTTTTGGCTAGAACCACTGACCCTGAGCCACACTGCATGGGTGTGATGAATCCTCTATAACCTTGGACAACTTTCTTAACTTCTCTGAGCCTGAGTCTCCTTGTTTGTAGAATGAGGATAAGAATGACTGTCACAGGAGGCTGAGGCAAGGAGGATCTCTTGAGCCTGGGAGGTGGAGGCTGCAGTGAGTTGTGATTGCACTACTGCACTCCATCGAACCTGGACGACAGAGCAAGACCTTGTCTCAAAAAAAAAAAAAAAAAAAAAAACAAAACCCAAAATGACTGCCGTGAGGATTATTTGAGTTAATGCAGATATAGCACCTGAAGGAGTGAGGGCACGTAGTAGGCACCATGTCTGTGCTAGTGGCTGTGATCTTACTGTACTAGTTTATTTACTTGCCAATATGTCTTCAGAGCACTGCTCCTGATTTAATCTTGTCCCCCTACTGCTTAGTAACTGCCTGGTACTCCTTACATCTTTGTGCAGTGAATGGAAGAAATCTACAACGTTGGGGTGGTTTTTTGAGACAGTCTCGCTCTGTAGCCCAGGCTGGAGTGCAGTGGCTCAATGTCGGCTCACTGCAACCTTTGCCTCCCCGGTTCAGGCGATTCTTCTGCCTCAGCCTCCTGAGTAGCTGGGATTACAGGCACCCAGCACCCCCACCACACCCCAGCTAATTTTTGTATTTTTTCTAGAGACAGGGTTTTGCCATATTGCCCAGGCTGGTCTTGAACTTCCAGGCTCAAGTCCCCTGGGCTCAAGTGATCCGCCTGCCTTTGCCTCCCAAAGTGCTGGGATTACAGGTGTGAGCCACCGTGTCCAGCCTACAATGTTGAGTTTTTTATTGAGGTTTTTTTTTTTTTTTAAAGAATGAAGCATGCATGAATGAATGCTTTTAATGTTTCTTTTTCTTTTTTCATGCAAAAATCCATTTTTTTATGGTAAAATACACATAACATAAAACTTAGCATTATAACCACTCTTAAGTGTACAGTTCTGTGGCATTAAGTACATTCACACATTGTGCATCCATCACCACCATCCATCTCCAGAACTTTCCCATCTTCCCAAACTGAAACTCTGCACCCTTTAAACACTGCCTCCACTTTTCCATCTCCCCACATATCCATGGTGATATGGTTTGGTTGTGTTTCCACCCAAATCTCATCTTGAATTGTAGCTCCCATAAACCCCATGTGTCAGTGGAAGAGACCAGGTGGGAGGTAATTGAATCATGGGGACAGGTTTTTCCCATGCGCTTCTTGTGATAGTGAATAAGCCTCGTGAGACTGGTGGTTCTATAAAAGGGAGTTCCCCTGCACGTTCTCTTTTGCCTGCTGCCATGTTAGACGTGCCTTTGCTCCTCCCCTGCCTTCCATCATGATTGTGAGGCCTTCCTAGCCATATGGAACTGCGAGTCCATTAAATCTCTTTTTCTTTGTAAATATCCCAGTCTTGGGTATATCTTTATTAGCAACATGAGAACAGATGAATACAAATAACCTCCATTCTACTTTCTGTCTCTGAGAATTTGACTCCTCTATGGACCTCATATAAGTGGAATTACACAGTAGTTGTCCTTCTGTGACTGCTTAATTTCACTTGACATAATGTCTTCAAGGCTCATCCGTGTTGTAGCATGTGTCAGAATTTCCTTCCTTTTCAAGTCAGAATAATATTCCGTTGTCTATACCACATTTTCTTTATCCATTCGTCCATTTATGGACGCTTGGTGGTGTCCTTCTTTCGGCTCTTGTGCATTTTCTTTTAATGAGGCATCTCATACGGTGGATCAAATGTAGTTCATTGTCATGTTTCATTGCCTGAAGTTTGTGGTCTGGGGATGACTTGGGAAGGCTCTTTTGGTTGGCTCTTGGTGCCTGGTTTCTCACCTGTTAAACAGGGATAAGAATTTCTACAGGGTAACATTACTGTATTAATGAATTAATCTCTGGAGCTCTTAAAACAGTGCTTGACAAATGATCAACAGTCAGTAAAAGGTAACTAAGTATTAATTCAATTATTGATGGAGAGAGAAAGGATCTTTTGAGTGGAGGTGGAGAGAGCAAAACCTTTTCCCTTTCAAAATTTCTCTAGTGAGGATCCCTTGAGTCCAGGAGTTTGATGCTGTAGAGAGCTATGATCGCAGCACTGCACTCCAGCCTGGGTGACAGAGCAAGACTTTGTCTCTAAAAATTAAAATTAAAATAAGTTGAAATAAATAAATAAAAATAAAAATTCCTCCAGGGAAGTTTTGAATTGTTACTAACAACCTCATCACTGCAGACCAGAGGGTTTTTGCAACCTCATGGATTTTTATTAATAGTCATAATTTAATCACCAGCTGTTCTGCAAATAAGCTGGCACCCGTCTGAAATGAGCCAAACTCCAACCCTACACTATTGACATTTTCCTGAACAAGGATTTGTCTTCTGGTTGGTGAATTTCACATGGTGTTTTTCTAAAATAATACAGGAATTTGACTCAATGAAGATAAATATATAGCAACCATTTCACCTTTCAACAGTTTACTTTGGCTGGAGGATTTGAAATGCTCTCTTCTTTTTTTGAGACGGAGTCTCAGTCCGTCGCGCAGGCTGGAGTGCAGTGACAAGATCTTGGCTTGCTGCAACCTCTGCTTTCCAGGTTCAAGCAATTCTCCCGCCTCAGCCTCCTGAGTAGCTGGGTGCCTGCCACCATGCCCAGCTAATTTTTGTATTTTTAGTAGAGACGAGGTTTCACCATGTTGACCAGGCTGATCTCAAATTCCTGATCCCGGGTGATCTACCCGCCTTGGCCTCCCAAAGTGCTGGGATTACAGGCTTGAGCCACCGTACCTGGCCTGAAATGCTCTTTTAAAAATGTAACTGTTATTAGTCGAGCTCAGCCTGATTCTCCTTGGCAAAAGGCATTTCTGGAAAATTCCAAGTGCCCATGCGTATCTGTGCTGCAAGGCAGTTATTTCCCAAGTGGTCATAGGAATCCACCTTGTAAGGCCAGATCTACATGGCTCCACATGCAGACAGTGGTTTGGGGCTGTGCAGACAGCCTCATCTGTTCACTGGGATCCTAGAGTTCTGTCATCTCGGCCACACCCCAAGCCTCCTAACTTGCCCTGGGGCCTCATCCTTGCACTTTGAGGCTCCAGGCATCACTGTATCATACTGACCACTGCTAGCAGAGGAGCTGGTGACTTCTCTGGACTAAAGAAGTTGGTGGCCATAGAGTGGGTTGCTGCCTTTGAGTGCTGATTCCTCTGAGATGCAGGGCCCTGGAAACTTCCAGAAAAACAACCCCTCACTTACATGCAATTACCCACGTGAATGTGCATTTGAGTAGGGGATCTCTTAATGTGTAGGGGGAAAAGATGCACAAATATGGCTTTTGGGGGTAGGATGTGTGGGGTCAGGGATCCTTCTATGGAGAAAGTGCTTGTTCTGATGTGTGAACTAGATCTTGGCAGGTGAAATATTAGATGTGTTACATGGATGTAGCATTAATACCATTGAATCATACAACGAGATTTTTCCTTCTTCATTGCTGCTGACCATCTCAAAGGTGCTAGAATGCCTCCCTTACCTCTTTTAACACCTGCCAATCTTCCTTTTATAATTTTTTTTTTTTGGAGACAGGGTACCTTTTTGTTGCCCAGGCTGGAGGGCAGTGGTGCGATCTCGGCTCACTACAACCTCCGCCTGCCAGGTTCAAGCATTTCTCCTGCCTCAGCCTTCCGAGTAGCTGGTATTGCAGGTGTGCACCACCTTGCCCAGCTACTTTTTTTGTATATTTAGTAGAGATGGGGTTTCACCATGTTGGCCAGGCTGGTCTTCAGGTGATCTACCGGCCTCAGCCTCTCGAAGTGCTGGGATTGCAGGTGTGGGCCACCGCACGTGGCCTCACCTGTTGATAAGCATTTGGGTTGTTTCCATTTGGGGCTGTTACAAATCGCTGGGCGCGGTGGCTCAAGCCTGTAATCCCAGTACTTTGGGAGGCTGAGACGGGCGGATCACGAGGTCAGGAGTTCGAGACCATCCTGGCGAACACGGTGAAACCCCGTCTCTACTAAAAAATACAAAAACTAGCTGGGCGAGGTGGTGGCGCCTGTAGTCCCAGCTACTCGGGAGGCTGAGGCAGGAGAATGGCGTAAACCCGGGAGGCGGAGCTTGCAGTGAGCTGAGATCCGGCCACTGCACTCCAGCCTGGGTGACAGAGCGAGACTCCGTCTCAAAAAAAAAAAAAAAATAACAGAGCTGCTGTGAACCCTCATGTACACATATTTGTATGCACTCTCATAGAGTTCAAAAAATATTTGGTATAAAATGGGGATTTCACATAAAAATTTTTCAGATTTCCAGCATCTCTTGAAAAATTAGTAGCTCTAGCAATTCACAGCCCATGTTTCTACAAGGAACAGTGGGTAAGGGGTGAGTGGCTGCTGCCTCTCTTGGGGGTCAGGTGCTCCAATTAGCCTCAGGCCCCACCACTCCCTATTATAGCACACTTCCCTCATTTGCATTATTTACTTGATCCTGTAGCCCTGTATTTGTGCACTCTGCTTTATATATCAGAGGAAATTCAGAGAGGCAGATAAACAGAACATCCAGGCATAGGAAGAGCTTGAACAGAACAGAGAAGGGCTATGAATTTTAACTTTGAAGGGCTTTGGTTTCATTCTGAAGTTTCTTTGGGGTTTTGACTCCCAAGCAGCCATTATTAGCATCAGCAAAACCACCCCTTCCTAGGAAGGCCTGGGCAGGAAGGTCTGGCGTCTGAGGGGTGAGGGCCCCTGCTGATGATCTGAGGCCCTGCGTGCCTACTGCCAATTCCTCTGTTTGTCCAAGGAGGTCTGGAACCCATTGTGCACTGGGAAATGCTTTTGTGCTTTGCAGCTGATTCCTTCCAGTGGTGGAGGCTGCAGCCAAGCTACTGATGGCTGATTTCTAAAACTGGCCCAGCCCTGGGGAAGTGGAGCTGGCAGTCTGGCCCTGTGCTACCCTCCTCATAAAACACCACTGCATCCTGGGGAGAAAGTCTCTGTCTTTTCTGATGGTGTCACAGAGCAAGACTCTTCATGATGCCGACCTCTCTTTAACACCTGTCCTTCCTTTGCCCATCTACCTTTCTAGCAAAGGCATCAGGCCTCAGGCTTAGAAGCTTTGGAAAGCAATAGAACCTAGAGAAAGTTATTAGCTTCTTTTTCCAGCTAGGCATGGTGGCTCACATCTGTAGTCCCAGAACTTTGGGAAGCCGAGGCAGGCAGATTACCTGAGGTCAGGAGTTCCAGATAAGCCTGACCAACATGGTGAAACACCATCTCTACTAAAAATACAAAAATTAGCTGGGCATGGTGGCGCATGGCTGTAGTTCCAGCTACTCGGGAGGCTGAGGCAGGAGAATGACTTGAACCTGGGAGGTGGAGGTTGCAATGAGTCGAGATCATGCCACTGCACTCCAGCCTGGGTGACAGAGTGAGTCTCCATCTCAAAAAAAAAAAAAAAAAAAAAAAAAAAAAAAAAAAAAAAAGAATTATTAACTTATTTTTCCCATTTTCCCTATTGTTATGGTACCCTCTATTAGTGGAAAACAATAGTAGATTTCCACTTGTGGAAATAATTTAAAGGTTTCATTTCAAATACATACATTAAAGGCTGAAACAGGCTGATTTGAAGAAAAATATTAAATGATTATGTAGATGGTATGTGGATATGGGAAATGCGATGACAGTGCTGCCCAGTACCTGAAATTTGGGAGCGTTAAAAGAAAAGCTTAAGGCAGATTACATTTATCAGAATTTAATTGAGCAAAGAATGATTGGTGAATTGGGCAGCCCCCTACACCAGAATGGATTCAGAGCAGCCTCAAAGCTGCCACATGGTCGGATGATATTTACAGACAGAAAAAGGAAAGTGAGGCACAGAAGACGAAAGTCAGGTGCAGAAACAGCCAGATTGGTTTCTGCTTATTGTTTGTTTGCCTTATTTGAACAGGATTTGAACAGTTGGCTCCCTGCGATTGGCTAAAATTCTGTGATTGGTACAGGAGTCGGTTCCAGGCTGTTCACACATCCTGTTAGGTCACAGTTCACTGTGTACGGGAGAGACCATTAAGATATGTAAGGAAGGAAGCCGGGCGTGGTGGCTCATGCCTGTAATCCCAGCACTTTTGGAGGCTGAGGTGGGAGGATAGCTTGAGCCGAGGAGTTTGAGACCAGCCTGGGCAACATAGTAAGATCTTGTCTCTACAAAAAAACCAGAAATTAGCTGGGCATGGTGGCATGCGCCTGTAGTCCCAGCTACTTGGTAGGCTGAGGTGAGAGGATCGCTTGAGCCCAGGAGGCCGAGGCTTCGGTGAGCTGTGGTTGTGCCACTGCACTCCAGCCTGTGCGACAGAGCGAGACCCTGTCTCAAAGGAAAAAAAAAAGTAAGGAGCCAGCGTTAGGCTGAATGAAGTTTAGTTCATTTCATCGGAATCCCGGCAGAATAGTTACCCCTGCACCAGTGTAGATAGTTCATATGGGCAATTATGTCCTGAAAGTGACTGCCATGTTGTAGGAAAATACACCCACATCAGTATTCAACGAAGGAAACAGCCATATGTCCTGATGGAGGGATGACCAGGTTTCAAGGGCACTTTTGACCAGACGCAATTTTCATGCCTTGTATTGACTTCAGAACAACACCCCATCCCTGGCTTCATAAGATAGCCGCCCTTGCAGACACTCAGTAATCAACGGCCGCTGTTCATTCCTGTGCAGGCGCTCCCCTCTCTCTGCAGTCTGCATTTTCGTAGAAGTTGCGTCCTGAGTAATTCTTCAATGCAGTGGTTGTCAGCTGAAGGCAGTTGTGTTCCCCAGAGGACATTTGAAATGTTTGGAGGCATTTTTGGTTGCTATAGTTGGGTGAGGGGGTGCTGCTGGCATCTACCGGATAGAGGCCAGGGATACTGCTAAACTTCCTACATGGCACAGGACAGCCCCCCACAGCAAAGAATGATTGGGCCTGAATGTCAGTAATGCTGAGGCTGAGAACCCTTGTTTTAAAGGAATTCCAGGCCCCACTGAAGAACGGGGCGGAGGGTTTGAGGAGGTAGAAGACATCCAGAATTCTTCAGATCTGCGTGAGTCCTGAACTCACAGACTGTTGTCTGAAGAGGCCAATTGCCCTCTTATAAACTACAAGATTCCAGAAGAGAGGAAGAATTTGCGTGTATAAAACCTGGACTGTGCCTACTCCCCGTGGCTTGGTGAACAGGGTGGTTCTTCAGGGCATCCGCCCCCCTAAATGCCATCCCCTGATCTGTTTTTGTTTTGTTTTGCTTTTGAGACAGAGTCTCCCTCTGTCATCCAGGCTGGAGTGCAGTGGCACGATCTCGGCTCACTGCAACCTCTGCCTCCTGGGTTCAAGCGATTCTCCTGCCTCAGCCTCCCGAGTAGCTGGGATTACGGACGTGCACCACCACTGCGGCTACTTTTTGTATTTTTATTAGAGACAAGGTTTCACCATGTTGACCAGGCTGGTCTCAAACTCCGAGGTCTACCAGCCTCGGCCTCCCAAAGTGCTGGGATTACAGGCCTGAGCCACCGCACCCACCCCTCTGTTCTGTTTAAGACTTTGTTCCTGTAGGTCCTGGGCTTGGTATGAATGTGGCTTGCAGAGGCTCTGCTATCTATGGGTTTCCAGCTATCTCAGGCTGTAGCTCTCAGGAAAAGGCTCAGGGTCATATGCATGCATAGGCAGGTCTCTACCTGTTGCCCACCTTAGCACCAGGAGGAATCAATAGCCCTTCCAGTGTCACATGAGCTCAGGTCTCATCATAGTCATGGGTGGTGTGTGTCTGGACGGACCCAGCATGAGGGCTCCCTGGGAGCTCAGACATGGGAAACTCTGAGAGCTGCGCCAGAAGGTGGGCTGGTCAGGGGGACTGTGTCACTGGTTATCAGTTCATGGGAACACTGTGCCAAATGGGAGAGGAGCTGCTGGAATCAGGAAGGTGGAGCCAAGGTCCAGAGCTGGGGAGGTAGCCGACAGATGCAGGAAGTTGGAGAAACCAGACAGGAGAGGGAGAGAACGAACACGGGAGAGGGCAGCACAAATGAGGCTGTTTCTAGCTCATGTTGTGAGCACCACCTATGCTCAGGGACGCTAGTACTTCCTTCCTCCCATGGCTGGCTTCAAATATTGACAGCCAATCATATGCTTTGCCTGGAAGCCCTGGGAAGGACAATCACCGGGATTGGTTCCTGGTGAGATGAGAAGAATATAAGGTGCAGCCTGGCCAAGCCAGAGGGTTGCAGTGGCGTCTCCTGGATACCGTTATGTCCCAGCAGTCCCCTAATTTTTTCCAAGTCATGCCTCGTCCACCTTTGTGTCTTTGTCTGCTTGCTAGCATGGGACCTACTGGCTAGCCTCACCTATGCTCCAGCTTTGACATCTGCTGGCCTCCTCCTTGGTCCAGCCTCCCCTTCCATCTCCACCTTCTGTGTCCTCACAGGTAAGACCCATAGTGTATTGCAGAGGGCTGGGCTCAATTCTGGCTTTAGCACTTCCTGGCTGTTTGACCAAAGTCAGGTTTCTCTGCCTCTCTGTGCCTCAGTTTTTTCCTCTGTCAAATGGGAGTAATGATGTTTGACAAGCAGTTGTGAGAATAACAGCAGCTGTGCCCATCCCTTAGTGATCAATGGCTATTAGTTATAAAAATAGTACAAAGCTATGGTCTGCTTTCTGATCTGCTGAAGTGGGAGGGACGACAAAGTAACTGAAAGAACCTGGCACCTGGTTTGAATTTTGGTATGGCTAAGGGGTCTTGAGGAAGTAACTAACCCTTCTGAATCTGTTTCCTAATCTGTAAGAAAGGAACAATGCTACCAGCTGTGAGGAACAAGTGAGAAGGTGCAGGTGAGCCGCTCTCAGCCTTAGTGCCATATTTGAATCTCCCAGATGCCTGGGCCTCACTCTAGGGATTCTGATTCAATTGGCCAGGGTGTGGCCTGCAGCAGATCTTTTTAAAGCTCTCCAGGTGACTCTAACGCACAGCCCAGGACTGAGGACCAGAAGTTAGATCTTCAGACCAGTGGTTCTTAAAGTGTGGTCCTTAGACCATCAGCATCAGCACTACCTGGGAATTTGATAAAAATGCACATTCTCAGGCTCCATCTGGGACCCACTGAATCAGAAAGTCTGCAAGTGGGGTCCAGTGATCCGAGTTTTAACAAGCCCTCTAGGTATATCTTCCAGGTGTAGACATGCAACAATTATCTGTTGTTCCCTCCCTCCCTGCAGCAGATACATACTTAGCCCATCCTATGTGCTAGACTGAGTGGGGCGCTGGGGATACAACAGTGAACAACAGACAAGATCCCTACCCTCAAGGAGCTTACATTCTAGAGGGGGAAATAGAGTTTAAAAAAATAAGCAAACATACAATTAATTAAAAACAGTAATAACTGTTAAGAAGGAGGCCCTCAAAGGCCTGAGATGGTGAATTACCATCAGTTTTTTTAAGAATACATTGGTCTCTCAGGCAAGAAAGCTTCTGCCCATTTCTAACCCCATTCAGGACTTTCAGGACCTCTGACCTCAGACAGCCTCTCAACAGCTGAGGCATGTGCTGGCTTGATATTTTCTGAAAGCAGCTGGGCCACCACTTGACAGAAACAGCTGTGAGCAGGACCTGCTCAACATTTATCTCCTGGAGTACTGGTTCCCAACCAGGGTGAATTTGCACCCCACTGGCATTTGCCAATGTCTGGAGACATTTTTGGTTGTTACAACTGCTGGGGGTGGAGAACGCTATTAACATTTAGTGGGTAGAGACCAAGGATGCTGTGCTAAACAGCTCCCAATGCGCAGGGCAGTCCCCACAGCTGAGATATATCTGGTCCCAAATGTCAAGAGTGCCGAGGGTTGAGAGTCCCAGCTCTGGGACGTTCATGTTCTGAATCCCTGGCCAGGTCCCTCCGGAGTGCTCTTCTCTTTCTCTCTCTCCTTGCTCCTGAATTTGGCTGAACTTGAGAATCTTCCACCATTTGACCAGAAAAGGATGTCAAGCTGCTTTCCCCCTTCCTGAGCTGGGGATCTGCACTGAGCTAAGCATCTCCTTGGAAACTCCTTGGCTTCGTGCACTTTGGAAAACAATAAATTTGCAAGGTTGCACAAAACATCAAGAAGCCTAAAGCTGGCTGGAACTGCTAAATCCATTTTTTTCCCTTCCACATCAAAAATAATTTCTTGGCCTTAGAGGCTTTCTCCACTGTCACAAGACACAGGCAGATAGTTTTACATGGCGAACAACCCTGCCAAACATATCTCTGCTTTCAGAGCTGCTGGCTGGATTTCTAGTCCAGCCAGGAATATCAGCACACTTTTCCACCGAGCCGAGGTTGGTTTTATCTGAGGCAGACCTGGTAATTGCCTTTCACACCCCATGCATGGCCAGAGACCATTCCCAGTGCTGACCTCAACCCTTTCCATATTCTGGGTGCAGGGTTGAGGGTAAGTGGGTGGGTGGAATGGAGATTTGCTTCTGGCTTCTCCTCTACAGGAGGTGAGAGTGGGTGATCATAATTGAGTTTTCCATCCTGCTGCAAGCAGAAGGAGAAAGAAGAAGATAACTTACTGTAACAACAAAACACATATTAGCCTTACTGAGTGCTTTACTTAGGTGAGCTTATCTTTCCCTCCCATGAAGAAGGGGTTATTATTAGACCTGTTTTACAGATGAGGAAACTGAGGACTCATCACAAAAAGTGATTTATCTGAAGTCGCCACCACTAACCACTCCAACTAGGAAATGGCAGAGCTGTGATTTTACTCCAGGTGGTCCTGTCATGGGTGCAACTGACTGGGGCCAGTGTTGTCGGTGGTAAAAGAATTTACCAAGATGGTCATGGGTAAAGAAAGGCAGATGTACTGGAGAAAGTACAAGGATACATTGCAAGAAAGCAATGGGTAGCACAGCACAGAAGGGGCTGTCTGCAAAGAGGCAGGAGCTGGAAGGAAGTTTTCCAGGGTTGTGCTGCTGGGGGTACGTGCAGAACAAAGTATTTGGGAACAGAAAGCTGTGCAAGTGAGTTGTTTGTGGTTAACCGTCTCTCAGAACAATTGTTCTCCTCAGCCTGGGGCCCCCTCCTCGTTGTTGCTAACTTATTAGGATGCCACAAGTCCAGCTCTAGATTCTGGGCTTCAGGTTAATAGAGATGCTTCCCCCGCTACCCAGCCTAATGATAACAATAACAGGTCAACATCTAAAGCAGTAGTTCTCAAACAAGGTGATTTTGTCCCCATTTCCCCCAGGGGCATTTGGCAATGTCTTTGAGACATTTAGTTGTCACAAATGGGGGTGTGTGCTACTGATGATTGGCATCCAGTGAGTAGAGGCCAAGGATGCTGCCAAACATCCCACAGTGCACAGGAGAGTCCCCATCCCCCACCATGGAGAATCACCCAGCCTCAAATGTCAATAGTGCTAAGGCTAAGAAACCCTGATCTGCTAGCATTAAGGTTTAATTTTAAAAGACAGAAAGGAAAAAAGATAGTAGATAGGTAGATGGCTAGGCTGATGGAAGGATAGATAGTGTGGAGGCTGAGGGACCCAGGGCTCTGGAAGGCTTGCTATGTGCTGGCCGCAGTGCTGAACACGTTACACAGGTTACCTAAATCCATCCTAGAAGTCACCTTCTGGGATAGGTGTTATTATCATCCTCTTTATACACGTGGGGAAACTGAGGCTCAGAGAGGTTTGGTGATTTGCCAAGGCCACACGCTTGGCAGTGGCTGGTGGCTCCCCAACCTCTCTTCTAGAAGGTTCCTCTGGATGGTAGTGAGGTGGGCACACTGGAATCCGAATACCACTGGCCTCTCCTCCTCTCCTTACATTCCATAAGTTCTCAAGTCCTTCCTACTTCAACTTCTGGATACTCTGGTGACCTCATTCCTTCTGTAATTGTCCACACTGCCTAGCTGTGAGTCTTCCTGTCTCTCAGCTTATCCAGATTGTCCCCTCTGTCCATCCTCCAAATGGCAGCCAGAGAGATCTGCATAAAACTACAAACATAATCATGCTTTTCTCTTGCTTTAAAGCTTTACTATGCATATGAATAGCTTGGGAGTTTGTAAAAATGTAGATTCTGTGCTGAGATCTGGGGTGGGGCCTGGGTTTCTAACAAGCTCTTCAAGTCCAAAGATGCTGGTCCATGGACCACACTTTGAGTAGCGAGGCACTGGAGAAATTGTTCTGTGAACACAGAAACCCCAGAGGAGCAGCAGACTTGCATGAGATGGGCGGATTTGGGGGATCATGATTTCCCCTGGAATAGTTTATAATAGCGGTTGCAAACTCACAGCCCCAAGGGCCAAATCCCCACCCCGCAACCTATTTTTATAAATAGTTTTATTGGAGCACAGCCATGCCCAGTACATTTTCATGTTGTCTGTGGCTGCTTTTGTGCTACAATGGCCAAGGTGAGTAGTTTCAACAGAGATCATAAAGCTGTATATTGAGATTTGCAGCAATTTAAAGAGGATGGACTTAAAGAAGTAAAAACAAAACACAGCCGGGCATAGTGGCTCACGTCTGTATCCCAACACTTTGGGAGGCCAACGTGGGTCGATCACTTGAGGTCAGGAGTTCGAGACCAGCCTGGCCAACATGGCAAAACCCTGTCTCTACTAAAAATACAAAAATCAGCCGGGTGTGATGGCGTGGGTCTGTAGTCCCAGCTACTCAGGAGGCTGAGGCAGGAGAATCTCTTGAACCCAGGAGGTGGAAGTTATAGTGAGCCGAGATCGTGCCACTGCACTCCAGCCTGGGCAACAGAGCAAGACTCCATCTTCAAAAAAATAAATAAATAAAAACATACACACATACACACACACATACACACACTTGCACTCCTGTTGGTAACATTCTCAGACTGGCTTTTGAAGGAAGTGGCTCCAGGTATGTGTGGGAGTTTGAAGATGGAATTCTTAGAGAACATTACCTGGCCAGTCTCTATTTCCCGGATGAGGAGATAGCAGCTCAGAGCAGTCAGGGGTTCTGAGTGGGAGTCTGGGCCCCATAGTTGGTTTGTGTTAGGGCTGAGATGGGAACCTGGGCCTCCTGACTTCCTATATAGGGTTTCTACCTCCAGGACGCCCTGCACAGAATTCTGCCAGCAGGTGGGGGTAGGTGGGGGGAGTTACTTAACACGAAAACCTTTGGTCAGCCAAAGGTGGGGGCATGTGGCCCAAGGAGCCACCTGCCACCTGCCTTGGGCAGGCTTTTTTCTGAGCCACATTCCAAAGACTGTGGAGAGCCCTTTTCCATCACACAGGCAACCCCCGTCTTGACCCCTTACACTGGAATAAGTGGGTTGGTGGAGGCTGGGCTGGGGTGGGGGGGGGGCATTATATTGGAGCCTATACCGGAGATCTGGAGATCTGCCTCTCTCCATCTGTGACCTCATCACGTTGCCTAATGTCTCAGAATGTTGCCTGTGATATCCAGGGAACTGGATTAAATGCTTCTGAAGGTGGATTCCTTTTAAATTACAATAGTAATAGGTATTGCGGGTGGTGGAGACAAAAATGAGTTTTTTCCTTTATTAAGGTGAAATTCACATAACATAAAATTAACTACTTTAAAGTGAACAATTCGCTGCCATTTAGTATTCATAATATTGTACAACGACCACCTCTACCCAGTTCCATTTTCGTCACCCCAGAAGAAAACCCTGTGTCCATTTAAATCTATCCTCCCCAAACTTCACCCATTCACCTTTCACCTTTAAGCTATCGTAACACTAATAATGAGCATACAGGCCTTTCATGGTCTTCTTATCTTGAATGTAAACACATTGATTTGTTTTCTCTGCAGTTGCCTTATTAAAACTTTTTTTGAAAGTGAGGTGTTACTGGGCTTGGTGGCTCATGTCCGTAATCCCAGCACTTTGGGAGGTTGAGGTGGGCAGATCACAAGGTCAGGAGGTTGAGCTCTTCCTGGCTAACATGGTGAAACCCTGTCTCTACTAAATATACAAAAAATTAGCCCGGCATGGTGGCGGGCGCCTGTAGTCTCAGCTACTCGGGCGGCTGAGGCAGGAGAATGGCGTGAACCCGGGAGGCGGAGCTTGCAGTGAGCCGAGATGGCGCCACTGCACTCCAGCCTGGGCGACAGAGCGAGGCTCCATCTCAAAATAAATGAATGAATAAATAAATAAACAAACAAACTGACATATAACACAGCAAAGAACACAATTGTATTAAATCTTCAAATTTTAAAAAATGTTTAGTTATTATGGGGACATAGTTGTACATATTCATCAGGTATATGTGACGTTTGACTGCATTAATCTGTGTACAGCTGGAATTTGATTTTTACGTGTGTGCGCACATGTGTAACCAGTACCTAGTTCAGTGGCTGTCAATCATGGGGTGATTATGCCCCTCGGGATATTTAGCAATGTGGTTGTCACAACTTGCGGGCTGGATGCTACTGGCATTTAGTGGGTAGAGGCCAGGGATGCTACTGAACATCCTTCAATGCACAGGACAGATGCCACACAAAGAATTATCTGGTCTCAGACCAGGCACCGTGGCTCACATCTGTAATCCTAGCACTTTGGGAGACTGAGGTGGGTGGATCACTTGAGGCCAGAAGTTCGAGACCAGCCTGACCAACATGGTGAAACCCCATCTCTACTAAAAATACAAAAATTAGCCAGGTGTGGTGACGCATGCCTATAATCCCAAGTACTCAGGGGGCTGAGGTACAATAATTGCTTGAACCCGGGAGGCAGAGGTTGCAGTGAGCTGAGATGGCACCACTGCACTCCAGCCTGGGTGACAGAGTGACTCTGTCTCAAAAAAAAAAAAAAAAAAAAAAGAAAGAAAAAGAAATATCTGACCCTAAATGTCAGTAGGAGATGAGGTTGGGAAACCCTGTTCCAGATCAAAGCCTAGGACATTTCTAGTTCCAGGAGCCCCCCTCTTGCCCTCTCCCAGTCTACACCTTCTCCCCAAAGGAACCGTCATTCTTACTTCTATCACCAGCCATTAGATTTGCCTGGTCTTGAAATTCATATTGATGGAATCATGCAATATGTTCTTTGCTTGGTGCCTGGCTGTTTTCACTCAATATAATATCGGTGAGGGTCATCCATTGTATTCTTGTGTGTGTGTTAGAAGTTCTTTTTTACTGCTGGATAGTAGTCTATTGTGGGACTATTCCACAACTGATCCATCCTCCTGTTGACAGATGTTTAAGTTGTTATGAACAGTCTTGCACAAGTCTTCTGGTGGACATATGGACTCCTTTCTCATGGGCGTTCCCAGGAATGGAATCCCTGGCTCATAAAGTGGGTGTATCTTCAACTTCAGTAGGTTCTGTCAAACAGCTTTCCAGAGGTTGACAAATACTGACTTCCACCAGCCGCATATAAGTGGTTCAGTTTCTCTGCATCCTAGTCAACACTTAGAGTTGTCATCTCTTTCATTTAGATTACAAGACAATAATCAGATTCAAAGACAGGGGATACAAAGTTTCTTTTGTGGGTGGGTAATGAAAATGTTCTAAATTAGATTATAGTGATGGCTGGACAACTGTAACTATACTGAAAACCACAGTACATTTTAAGTGGGTGAACTTTTTGGCAAATTGTATCTCAATAAAGATGCTGAAAAAATTGAAAGGGGAATGACTTTCCTACAATGTGACTTACGTTATCATTTACCACTTAAAATCACTTTGGAAGTCATTGGTTATAGCATTGGCTTCACTCCTATTTCTCTACTGCCTTATCCTATTGATTCCTATCCTAAACACAGTTGTTTAAAAGCAGCTCTAGGCTGGGCATGGTGGCTCACGCCTATAATCCCAGCACTTTGGAAGGCTGAGGCAGGTGGATCACCTGAGGTCAGGAGCTTGAGACCAGCCTGGCCAACACGGTGAAACCCCATTTCTACTAAATATACAAAAAAATTAGCTGGGCATGGTGGTGCACACCTGTAATTCCAGCTACTCAGAAGGCTGAGGCAGGAGAATCACTTGAACCTGGCAGGCGGAGGTTGCAGTGAGCCGAGATCGCACCATTGCACTCCAGCCTGGGCAACAAGAGTGAAACTCTGTCTCAAAAAAAAAAAAAAAAAAAAAAAAAAGGCAGCCCTAATTTTTGGCTTTATATGCAACTAATTGTCCATGAATCTGAGTCTAGGCTTGAATTTCAAGTCAAAAAGGTAGGCTGGGCGCAATGACTCACACCTGTAATCCCAGCACTTTGGGAGGCTGAGGTCGGAGGATCACTTGAACCCAGGAGTTCAAGACCAGCTTGGGCAATCTAGCAAGACCCCATCTCGACACAAAATAATAAATTAGTCGGGCATGGTGGTGTGCATCTGTAGTCCCAGCTCCTCAGGAGGCTGAGGCAGGAGGGCCACTTGAGCCCAGGAGATTGAGGCTGTAGTGAGGATTGATTGCACCATTGTGCTCCAGCCTGGGCAACAAAGCCAAGACACTGTTTCAAAAACAAAACAAAAAGTAATTTGCATGTACCCAGTTGAATACTTTTCTGGAGAGATCTGTATAACCCAAATGTTTGTGCCTTTGATTATCTTTTCCTCTTGATATCAGTTTATTATATCTCAGGTGTTTGTTCATTTCTAGAGGTTCACTTCCATAGGCCTTACCTCTTTGGCTTCCAAATTTCTCAGCAAATAAATCAAGATGGCTGGGCACGGTGGCTCACACTTGTCATCCCAGCACTTTTGGAGGCCAAGGCGGGTGGATCGCTTGAGCCCAGGAGTTAGAGGCCAGCCTGGGCAACAAAAAATAAGAATAATTAGCTGGGCATGGTGGCACAAGCCTATAGTCCCAGGTACTCAGGAGGCTGAGGTGGGAGAATTGCTTGGGCCCAGGAGGCATAGATTGCAGGGAGCTGAGATCACACCACTGCATTCCAGCCTAAGTGATGAGCAGGACTCTCAAAAAATAAAAATAAAAATAAAAATAAATCAAGGGCAGTGGTTCTCTACACGGGGCAATTTTTTCCTCTAGGGGGTAGTTGGCAATGTCTGGAGATAATTTTGGTTGTCACACTGGAAGCGAGTACTACTGGCATCTAGTGGGTAGAGACCAGGGATGCTGCTAAATATCCTTCAACGCACAGGACGGCCTCCTCCACAAATTTTATCAAAGAGTCTATCAAAATGTCAGTAGTGCTGAGGTCAAGATACCCTCATCAGGGATGATTTGCTATGAACTCTTTGGTCATATATGACAACTCATTTGGGATTAGGTTCAGCCACATGTAATAGAAAACCTCAAATAGCACCAATTTAAGTAAGTTAGAAGTCTACTTTCCTCTCCCATAAAATAAATCTTGGGTTGGCAAGTTGGCTTTATGGTGTTATCAGATGCCCAGGCTGCTATTTTTCCACTTCACCATCCAAGCATTTATTTTTCACACTTAGACCTCATGGTCCAAGGGGGCTACTGGAGCTGCACCATCACATCTTAAGTTTGAGCTAGCAGGAAGATATCCGAGAAAGAGAAGGGCACAAGCACCCCCTTTTAAAAGAGACTTCCCAAGAGTCCCAGACAACATTTTGATTCCTTTCTAGTGGCTGGAATTAGTCACATGGCCTGGAGCTGCAAGGGAGTCTGGGAAATGTAGTCTTTTATAGTGTTCCACAGGTTAAGAGAAAATGGGTATTAATATGGCCCTTTCTATGTGTCAGGTAGCCACAATGCCACCTACATATAAACATATATAATCTTACATAACCCTCACAATAATCCTATATGGCAGGCATTAAAAATATTATTTCATAATTAAAAAAAATACTGAGGTTTAGAGAGATTAGGTAATTTGTACAAGGTTGAACGGGGGTAAGTAGTGGAATTGGGATTGGAACCCAGGAGTTCTGCTGGGTTCTGAAGGCCTACTTCTCCCAATGGACTGCACTCCCTCCATTTAGACTGGGAGCAATAAGAATGTGTAAATATGGTTGGAGGCTGTTTGTAAAGGCAACATTTTTTATGTAATTGGCTTTCGAGTTACCCGTGCAGCATTTGCATATATGTAAAAGAGATAACGATTCTTGAAGGATAAATTTAGTCCTCAATTTTTTTTTTAGGAAAGGCAGTTATTTCTCCAGCAGTAAATCTCTCTTCCTGCATTACAGAATTTAAGTTGCCTGCAAAGACAAATTCTTTCAAGCGAATCTGAATTTCCTATTGTCTTACATTAAAAAAAAAAGAAAACACAATGATCCCAAATGAAAAATCTCATCACAGACTGGGGGGGTTGGGGAAGGTAGGGTGGGGAGCAGGACAGTCCATGGCATGGTGGCAGACACTGGACTAAGCAATTTACACACTGTTTTAGGGGTCTTTAGAGAAACAGAAGCAATAGGATATACAGAAATATATCTGAGAGATTTATTATAGGAATTGGCTTGTGAGGTTATGGAGGCTGAGAAGGCCCACAACCTGCAGTCTGCATGCTGGAGACCTGGGTAACCTGGTAGTGTAATTCAGTTCCAGTCCTAAGGTCTAAGAGTCAGGGGCTGAGGCTGTAAGCCTCAGTCTGAGTCTGAACCAGCAGCTCTGATGTCCAAGGGAAGGAGAAGATGGATGTCCCAGCTAAAGCAGAGAGAGCGAATTCACCCTTCCTCTACCTTTTTGTTCTATTCGGACCCTCAGTGGGTTGGGTGATGCCTGCCCACATTGGACATGACCACTGAGTTCATCCATTCAAATGTTAGTTTCTTCCAGAAACACCTTCACAGACACACCTCAAAATAATGGTTTACCAGCTACCTGGGTATCCCTTTAAATTAACATATACAATTAACCCAGTCAAGCCAGTCAAATTGACATATAAAATTAACCACTGGCTGGGTGCAGTGGCTCACATCTGTAATCCCAGCACTTTGGGAGGCTGAGGTAGGTGGATTGCTTGAGCCCAGGAGTTTGAGATCAGCCTGGCCAACGTGGCAAAACCTCATCTCTATGAAAAACACAAAAATTACCTGGGTGTGGTAGCATGTGCCTGTAGTTCCAGCAACTCGGGAGGCTGAAGTGGGAGGATCCCTTGAGCCTGGGATGTTAAGGCTGCAGTGAGCCGTAATAGTGCCACCGCATTTCAGCCTGGACAACAGGGTGAGAACTTCTCTCAAAAAAAATAATAGAGCAGCTACCACACACACACACACGTGCACAGGCACACAATTTTACTTAGTTCCCCCAATAACCTTGTGGGCAAGTGTTTTTGTTTGTTTGTTTTTGTTTTTAGTTTTTTGAGACAGAGTTTCACTCTTATTCCCCAGGCTGGAGTGCAATAGCTCGGTCTCGGCTCACTGCAACTTCTGCCTCCCAGGTTCATGCAACTCTCCTGCCTCAGCCTCCCAAGTAGCTGAGATTATAGGTGCCCGCCACCACACCTGGCTAATTTTTGTATTTTAAGTAGAGACGGGGTTTCACCATGTTGACCAGACTGGTCTCAAACTCCTAATCTCAGGTGATCTGCCCACCTTGGCCTCCCAACGTGTTGGGATTACAGGCATGGGCCACCACACCTGGCCAGGCAAGTTATTATTAAGCTAGTTTTTATAGACGAAAGAACAAGTGCCCTACACAGTGTCTGGCAGCTAAAAAGGGCTCAATTGTTGTTGAGTGCAGATTGCATGAGGCACAGAGAGGTTGTGATCCATGCAAGGTCACACAGCAGGAGGTGGAATTGAACCTACATCTGTGCAACTATAGAGAGGCTCAGGAAGGTGAAGTAACCTGTCCCCAGGTGTATAGCACGTGGGAGGCTTAGGACTCCTGCTCCCTAGGCTCACCTCATCTCCACTGGCAGGCAGCCTGCTATATGCAGAGCACAGAGTTTGGGCGGGAAAGGGAGTGAGGTGAGTCCTCTACTCCACCGCCCTCTTCCCACCAGAGTTCCAGTTCCCAGGCAGGGTTGGGCGGGGAAGGCAGGGCTGGCTGCCAGATACAGGATGCCAGGACTCCTCCCATGGGGTGACCCCCTGAGCCAATCCCCAGCAGCCTCACCCAGCCACTAGGATATGCCAGGCTGTGCCCCAGAAGCCTCTTTTCCCCAGATTCCTCCAGCTTCATGGGAACAGGAAGGTTAACATCCCTGCGGAGGGGGCCTGCAGTGGGGAAGCCCCTCAGAGCTTGGGGGATGGGCAGAGAGATGCCAGCTCTGTCTGTGCATGTGTGTGTCTCTGCTTGTGTATATAACAGATCATTCTACCTGACCTGGGGAGGGTGGGGGTGTGTGTGCGTCTCTGCCTGTGTATACAAGGGATAGTTCTACCTGACCTGGAGAGGGTGTGCTGTGTGTGTGTGTGTGTGTCTGCCTGTGTATAGAATGGATTGTTCTAGCTGACCTGGAGAGGGTGCGGTGTGTGTGTGTGTCTGCCTGTGTATATAAGGGATCGTTCTACCTAGCCTGGAGAGGGTGGGAGGGCAGGTGGGGAGAGGAGCAGGACTTTCCTTTGGCATTTTTCAGATTGTGTGGGAGAAAAGCATGCACTGTGGGAAGAGCTGCATGCCACCTTTGCTCTGTGACCAGAGAGGTGTCTGCGTCTGCCAGCTCTGTGTGCCAAGGCAGTGAAGGGGTCCATACCTGCTAAGGTTTTCAAGAGTTCCTTCTCCCAGGCCCTGTGCTAATCACGTTGCTGGATTGTCTCACTAAACCTCACCTCCAGCCCATGGACTAGGAATGATTATGACTCCTGCTATAGTGGAAAGGCTCAGAGAGGGTAGGACATTGGCCCAAGGACACCCAGCTTGGATGTGCTGGAGCTGGGATTTAGACAGTCTGGTGCCAATGCTTCTCCTCTTGTCTTTTTCATTTTTTGGAGTCTTGCTCTATTGCCCAGTTTGGAGTGCATTCATGTCATCTTGGCTCGCTGCAACCTCTGCCTCCCGGGTTCAAGTGATTCTCCTGTCTCAGTCTCTCAGGTGGCTTGGATTACGGGCGCCCACCACAACACCTGGCTATTTTTTTTTTTTCTGTATTTTTAGTAGAGATGGGGTTTTGCCATGTTGGTCACGCTAGTCTCAAATCCCTGATCTCAGGTGATCCTCCCGCCTCAGCCTCCCAAAGTACTGGGATTACAGGTGTGAGCCACCGCACCCAGCCGTGTACTCTTGTCTTAAACACTTACACCCCATGGTGTGTATTTATCCATCCAGAGAGGCAGTGTTCACTGAGCACCTACTAATTGATTAATATATTCAAAGTCCTTGGAAAAGTGCCTGGTACACAATAGCAGTATGCTAAGTGTTGCATATTATCATCATCATCATTATTATTTACTGTGTTACAGACATTGATCCCATGTAGGCACTGGGAATTCAGAAGTGAGCAAAACAGACCAAAACCCCTTCCCAGAGGAAAAGCTTGCTTTTTAGTTAGGGGAATTAACAACAAAATTAATGAGTAAAACATACAGTATGTCAGGGATAAGGACTAGAGAGAAAATGAAGCAGGGAAGCAGGTGATTGGGGGTGCTGGCTGGTTTAGGGCTGCAATTTAAACTGGGATGTCAGGGAAGGGCTTCTTGGCTTGTGGATACCTGGGGAGGTACATCCCAGGTGAAGGGGCAGCTCCCCTATTTGATCTTGTTGCATTGGATTGCCCTGCAGAAAGACCATGTCACTAAACTGTCCCTCCAGCTCGGGATGAAGGTCCCCTGGGCTTCCTCCTCACCATGAAGCTTCAACCTGCTCTGTCTCCAGCCCCTGCCCCTGGCCAGCCCATGCAGCCATCTGCCTCTCTGGCATTGGGAGTCCCATTCCTCAAACTTCTGGAAGCTGTCATGGTGCCCCAGTGTTTCTAGTGCACAAGCAGGGGCTGCCCCCCAGACAGAGTGGGTGTGGCTTTTTTTTTTTTTTTTAAATGGAATCTTACTCTGTCACCCAGGCTGGAATGCAATGCCACAATCTCGGCTCACTGTAAGCTCTGTCTCCCAGATTCAAGCGATTCTCGTGCCTCAGCCTCATGAGTAGCTGGGATTATAGGCACACACCACCACCCCTGGCTAATTTTTGTATTTTTAGTGGAGACTGAGTGTCACCATGTTGGTCAGGCTGGTCTCGAACTCCTGATCTCAGGTGATCCACCTGCCTTGGCATCCCAAAGTGCTGGGATTACAGGCGTGAGCCACCTACCTGGCCAGATTTCCTCCCTTCTAATGAAGATGACCCTGGCCTTGAGTGACAGAGTCTGGACAAGATGTTAAGAGGCATGTTTTTTGGCAGAGGGCACACCCACATGGGCAGATTTGCCTTGGGTGTGAGTCATCGAGAGGTTCTAGGGAAGCCAATTCTGGAAAACCTGCAGACAGGCCCTGTAAAGAAATGGGAGGGGGACCAGGCGCAGTGGCTCATACCTGTAATCCCAGCACTTTGGGAGGCCAAGGTGGGCAGATCACTTGAGGTCAGGAGTTCAAGACCTGCTTGGTCAACATGGTGAAACCCTGTCTCCACTAAAAATACAAAAATTAACCAGGCCTTGTGGCACGTACCTGTGATCCCAGCTACCAGGGAGTCAGAGGCAGGAGAATTGCTTGAACCCGAGAAGCAGAGGTTGCAGTAAGCCGAGATTGCGCCCCTGCACTCCAGTGTGGGCAACAGAGCAAGACTTAGTCTCAAAAATAAAAATAAAAATAAAAAAAGAAATGGCAGGGGGGAGGAGGAGGGGACAATAGGGGGAGGAAGAAAGTGGAACGGGGTGGGGGTGGTGGAGAAACAGGCAGCTGTCAGTTCCAGTCTCAACCTGGGAAGGATATGGGGTGGGAACAGCCTCGGCAGTAGTCTCTGCCCCTGAGTGTCCTCCTCCTAGCTCTGCTTCAATTCTCTTTCACCTGTGTTATCTATGTACCAAGTGCAGGAGCACCATGTTCTCAATTTTACCGTATTCATGTGCCACCTGGACCATGACTGACTTTGTATTTCTATTTAAATTGAGTCACCTAAAAATTTCAAAAAATAGGCCGAGTGCAGTGGCTCATACTTGTATTCCCAGCACTTTAGGAGGCCGGTGTGGGAGAATCACTTGAGCCCCAGAGTTCGAGACCAGCCTGGGCAACAAGGCGAGATCCAGTCTCTGCAAAAAAACACTGAAACTAGCTGAGCATGGTGGTGTACGTCTGTAGTCCTAGCTACTCAGGAGGCTGAAGTGGGAGGATCACTTGAGGCCGA
Source organism: Rhinopithecus roxellana (assembly GCF_007565055.1). Taxonomy (NCBI): domain Eukaryota; kingdom Metazoa; phylum Chordata; class Mammalia; order Primates; family Cercopithecidae; genus Rhinopithecus; species Rhinopithecus roxellana. Next base: position 78,066,285 of record NC_044568.1, on the reverse strand, counting down.
GAAGGTCGAGGCTGCAGTGAGGAGAAATTGTGCCACTTCACTCCAGCCTAGGTAAGAGACCCTGTGTTAAAAAGAAAAAGAAAATTAAAAAAGAAAAAAATTGTGTTTAAAAGAGACACAGCTGGGTGCATTGGCTCATGCCTATAATCCCAGAACTTTGGGAGGCTGAGGCAGGAGGATGGCTTGAGGCTAGGAGTTCAAGACCAGCCTGGCAACATAGCAAGACCCCATCTCCAAAAAAAATTAGTCAGGCATGGTGGCACACGCTTGTAATGCCAGCTACATAGGAGGCTGGGTTGGGAACATCACTTGAGCCCAGGCGTTCTAGGCTGCAGTGAGATACAATAGTGCCACTGCATTCCAGCCTGGGCAACATAGTGAGATCCAATTTCTACAAACAAAATAAAAATAAAAAATAGCCAAGTATGGTGGCATGTACCTGTAGCACCAGTTACTCAGGAGGCTGAGGCAGGAGGATCACTTGAGCCCAGGATTTTTAAGGTTGCGGTGAGCTATGATCATGCCATTGCACTCCAGCCTGGGCAATGGAGAGAGATCTTGTCTCTAAAAATAAATAAAATTAAAAATGAAAATAAAAGAGAAACTTCAGGTCACTTCAATAAATGGAAAACTATCAGCACTTGCTGTAACCTGAGGGTAGCTAGAAAATAAATACAAGGAAAGCAGAGCCAACCATTCAAATGCAGTCTGAGCCTGTGGCCTGCAGAAACTGCTCAATGCTGAAGCTGCTGTTTGTGAACCATGCAACATGGCCAAGGGCTAGAGAGACAAAGGTAGGCTGGCACCACGTGGGGCCTCATGTCTGGAAATGGTCAGCAGGTTTGAAAAAGAATTAACAAGGAGGTAACTGTCTCACTTCTCTCATCTAAAAACCAGGGAATGCAGGCGGCCTGTAATCTCAGCACTTCGGGAGGCCGAGATAGGCGGATCACTTGAGGCTGGGAGTTTGAGACCAGCGTGGCCAATATGGCGAAACCCTGTCTCTACTAAAAAATAAATAAATACAAAAATTAGCCAGACGTGGTGGCACATGCCTGTGTCCCTGTGTCTCCTGAGGCAGGAGAATCACTTGAACCCAGGAGGCAGAGCTTGCAGTGAGCTGAGATCCGGCCACTGCACTCCAGTCTGGGCGACAGAGCAAGACTTCGTCTCAAAAAAAAAAAAAAAAAAGATAAATAAAAATAAAAGCCAGGGAATGTTGCTAGAACCTTCTGCATAGGATTGGTTTGGTCCTATAATGAGATGATTCATGTGAGAGTCTTGGCGCAGGACCCGGCCTGGAGTAAACACTTGATAAATGGTCGTGTGTGGCTGTGCCCTTGTTCCTCTGCTTACACAGGAATTCCAGGAGAACTAATATGGTGCCTTTTTTTGTGGCCCTGTCCCCTACCCATGTGCTGTACATCAAAAGCATCTAATACATGTTTTTAACAGGAGGTGGAAGGGACTTGAGTTCCTGTGATGCTGGAAGTGACCATTTGTCTCACTTGTAGTGTGCACTTGTTCGTATGCACTTAACAGGTGTTTGTTGCATAAAAAGCAAACAGAGTGTAAAGTCCACCCAAATGTCCACTCCATAAGGACAGGGTTTTCCAGCTGTTCTGCTTACTGCTGAATCCACCGCCTGGAACAGTGCTTTGCACTAAGTAGGTGCTCAATGAACATTTGTTGCATCGACACATGAATCAGTGACTCTGAATGAATGAATGAATGAATGAAGAAAGGATTGAGCTTATGAATGAGTATTAGGTCTTCCTTTCCCATACTCAGGAGACAGGCCTTTTGTAAAGTTTCAGGTCCCCATCAGAGGCCGGCTGAGCCCTGAGCATGGTGACCAGGGAGTGGAGAAAGTGAACAAAGAAAGAGACAAAGTGGGCTCAGGTCACTGGCCTGACGCATCTCTAGATTTCTCTAGCAGCAGCACCTATTGGTGGAAAGGAGCATCCTGGGAGTTGCCCTGGATGGGCTCAGGGTGGGGCAGGGCCAGTGCATACCACAGGCAGCTGCTGCTGTTTATTTTTTTTAATTTTTTTTTGAGACAGGGTCCCACTCTGTCACCCAGGGTAGAGTGCAGTGGCGTGATCACAGCTCACTGCAGCCTCGACATCCCAGGCTTAAGCGATCCTCCTGCTCAGCCTCCTGAGTAGCTGGGACTACCGGTGTGCACCACCACGCCCAGCCCAGTGGCAGCTTCTTATCACCCACTGAACTCTCAGTAATGTCCTTTCCACCCCAGCAATAGGCTCTTCAAGTAAGGATGCCTAGATGGTAGGGGCTGTTTTCCATGACAGGGTATACACTGGGCAAAGTGGCACCAAGAAGCATTTTTCATCTATATAAGGCTTTATTTTCTTCTGTGCTGGGCTGAAGTGGTGCATTCTCAGGGTTGTACATCCCACCCACTGCCCCCACAAAGGGGAGGTTTCTGAAGAAAATCCCCAGGGCTTCCAAGAGAGGTGTTCCCCCATTGAGTGTTTATATGCCACTCACTTGCTGGGCCCAGAACATTCTTATGGGATAATGTTTAACCTGCGTGTGGGCTGAGTTGCTGTGGCTCACGGAGGACCAGGTGAGGGGCCGGCCTCCTTCCTAGGTGGGTTCCGGAGGAGGCTGGGTCCCCCTGCCCTCCCATAACCCAGCTTCCTGTCTTGACCCCACCAGTAGGAAACAGACATCCTTTTGTCCTCTTTAGGGAGCAAATTGCTATCTGTTTTTTCTGGATTTTTTTGTAAGCTAATACAGAAGCCAGGACTTGTATTCTTTGAAAAAATTCTGTTTTAAGCAATTTCTTGGTGCCCATAGGGTATGGATGGGTCCATGACTAAAACAGGCATTCCTGCATATGAAGATGTGTGAATGTTTTACAGCTTATGAGAAAGGAAAAAAACAAAGTGATTGTAAAATCCTTGAAGGCAGGGACTGGGTGTTATACTTGCAATCCCACCTCATTCAGGAGCAATTTACTGTGTAATCAGTTTTCCCCTATCTTAAATTCTGAGATGGGCAGGACTCTATAATTTGTAAGGCAAGTTGTTCCCAAATTTGAGTGTGCATAAGAGTCACTGGGGGGAAGCTGGTTAAAAATCTAGACTTCCAGATGCCAGTGTGATTCATTCATTCAATTAATGTTTATTGAGCTACTACAGTAAGTAGGGTTTCCAGATTTAGCAAAGACAAGTACAGGATGTCCATTTAAACTTGAATGTCAGATCAACAATTTTTTTTTTTTTCTTTGAGACAGAGTCTTACTCTTTTGCCCAGGCTAGAATGCAGTACAGTGTTGTGATCATAGCTCAGTGCAACCTCTACCTTCTGGGCTCAAGCAGTCCTTCCTCAGCCTCCCAGGTAGCTGGGACTACAGATGTGCACTATATGCCTGACCAATTTTTAATTTTTTTTATAGGGATGGGGTCTCACTATATTGCCCAGGCTGGTCTCAAACTCCTGGGCTCAAGCAATCCTCCCACCTCAGCAACCCCCCAAAGTGCTGGGATTACAGGCACAAAGATACCGTGGCTGACCAACAAATTATTTTTATTTTATTTTATTTATTTTTTTGAGACAGAGTTTCACTCTTGTTGCCCAGCCTTGCAGCCCAGTGCAATGGTGCGATTTTGGCTCCCTGCAACCTCTGCCTCCGAGGTTCAAGCGATTTTCCTGTCTCTGCCTCCCAGTAGCTGGAATTACAGGTGCCTGCCACCACGCCTGGCCAATTTTTGTATTTTTAGTAAGATGGAGTTTTATCATGTTGGCCAGGCTGGTTTTGAACTCCTGACCTCAGGTGATCTGCCTGCCTTGGCCTCCCAAAGTGCTGGGATTACAGGCGTGAACCACTGCACCCAGTCAAATTATTATTATTTTTCGAGACACGATCTTGCTCTGCTGCCCAGGCTGGAGTGCAGTGGTGCTTCATGGTTCACTGCAACCTTCACCTCCTGGGGTCAGGCTAATCCTCCCACCTCAGCCTCCTGAGTAGCTGGGACCACAGGTGCATACCACCACACCTGACTAATTTTTTTGTATTTTTTGTGGAGATGGGTTTTCACCATGTTTCCTAGGCTGGTCTCGAACTCCTGGGCTCAAGCAATCCTCCCACCTCAACCTCCCAAAGTGTTAGGATTATAGGTGTGAGCCACTGTGCCTGACCTACAAATCGTGTTTTAACATCAGCATGTCTCATGCAATAACTGGGGCTTGCCTCTGTGCATTCTTGCTACTATAACCAAGTACCATAGGCTAGGTGGATTGTAAACAACGAAATTTATTTCTCACAGTTCTGGAGGCTGAAAGTTCAAGGTCACGGTGCCAGCATGAGTGGGTTCTGGTGAGGGCCCTCTTCCGGGTAGTAGACAGCGTTTGTTTATTCTTCACCTGGCAGAGAGCAAAGTAGCTCTTTGGCCTCTTAGAAAGGCACTCATCCCATTCACAAGAGCTCCACTTCTCACCTAATCGCCTCTCAGAGGCCCCACCTCCAACACAATGGGACAGATTAAGCTTTCAATATAGGAATTTTGGGGGAACACAAACATTCAGACAGTCCCTTATAGAACATACATGAGAAAGTGCTTTGTTGTTTATGTGAAATTCAATTTTAACTAGGAGTCCTATGGTTTAACTGGTAACGCTAATGCTGTACCAACCACTGTTCTAGGCGATGGGAGAACAGCGTGAACAAAACACAGCCCCTGATTTCTGACAGCTTATGTTCTAGTGAGGAAGCAATTTCCTGGTGTCCCCATAGGATCTGGAGACAAATCGATCCACGCAGACAAATAGATCCAGGAAAGAAGGGGGAAGCCAGGTGAGGGGTGGCGTGATAGAGGTGGCTGTCCATTTTTAATAGAGTAGACAGGGACGCTCTTTCTTTGGAGGTGACATTTAAACAAGGACCTGGGAAGGTGAGATTTGGATGCAGTAAGTGTGTAGGGCTCAAGGATCTGCATAGATAATAAGCCCTTCTGGAAGAATCCGACGTGGAGATCTGTGAACGCCACTTGGAGAAAAATGACTTTAGGGTTTCAAGCCTCATGTCCACCTCTGATGATGCACTGAGCTGTTTGCAGCCCCTCTCTGGGCCTCAGTTGACTTCATATGTGTAGTGGGAATAGTAGTCACTGACTCGCTTTCTCACAGGGCCATTGTGGGTATCAAAGGATGTAAAAGATGGGAAAGGACTTCGTAAACTGAAAAGTGCTCAGCAGGGTCTTCACTGGCGCTGTCCAACAGAAATACAATGCGAGCCCCTTGGGTAACTTTAAAGTGTCTAGTAGCTGCTTGAAAAAGCAAAAAAAAAAAAAAAAAAAAAATGTGAATTTTATTTCATTTTATTTGTTTTTTGAGATGGAGTTTTGCTCTTGTTGCCCAGTCTGGAGTGCAATGGAGAGACCTTGGCTCACTGCAACCTCCTCCTCCCGAGTTCAAGCGATTCTCCTGCCTCAGCCTCCCCAGTAGTTGGGATTACAGGCACCCACCACCACATCCAGCTAATTTTTTTCTTTTTTTTAGTAGAGATGGGGTTTCGCTATGTGGGCTGGGCTGGTCTGGAACTTCTGACCACAGGTGATCCACTCGTCTCGGCCTCCCAAAGTGCTGGTAAAACAGGCGTGAGCCACCCTGCCCGGCACGAAATTGATTTTAATATGTTTTATGTAATGCATAATACTTTGGTAATATACCAAAGTGTTATTTTTACATGTTGTCAATGTAAAAATTACTACAGAGATATTTTATAACATTTTTCTTGTGCTAAGTCTTCAAAATCTGGTGCATGTTATATGCTTACGGCTCACTTAAGGCTCATCTCAATTTGCACTAGCCACACTGAAGTGCTTAACAGCCGTGTGTGACCCTTGGCCTCATGTTGGACAGCACAGGTTATATCATGAATATTATGTGAAGAGCCAGCCTCATTGTTTTAAAACATAGTGTATTAGTTTGAGACTAGCCTGGGCAACATAGCAAGACACCGTCTCTAAAAAATATAAAAAGAAAGTTAACTGAGTGTGGTGGCATGCACCTGTAGTCCCAGCTACTGAGGAAGCTGAGGTGAGAGGATCCCTGGAGCCTGGGAGGCAGAGGTTGCAGTGAGCCATGATCCCACCATTGCTCTTCAATTCGAGCAACAGAGACCCTGTCCCACAGAGGAGGAGGAGGGGAAAAGTGGGGATGAGGAGGGAGAAGGAGGGGGGAAGGGAAGGAGGGAGGGAAGGAAGGAAGGAAGGAGAAAAAGGAGAAAGAAAAAGGAGGAGGAGGAAGAGAAAGAAGGAGAAGGAGGAAGAGAAAGAAGGAGAAGGAGGCAGAGAAAGACTGAGGAGGAGGAAGAGGGGGAAGAAAAAGAAGAAAGAAGAAGCTTGTATAAGCTTTAGGGGTGGGCTGGCGGGAGATCAGACTGTGAGGCAGTGCCAGCCTCCAGTCCCAAGGCACATCTGGGAGCAGGCGCTAGGATGCAGAGGGGACACAGAAGGGGACAGGTGGGCCTGGACCCTCCCCAGGAGTGGCTCACACTCTGATTGGGGAACCCAACCTACCCTGTTGTGAACCAGTCTGTCTGAGGTGTGTTAGTGGAGACACAAACCTTTGCTTATGCCAGAGATGTGATTTGTTTCAATTGGGAGGATGGGATGAAACTTCTTGGAAACAATGGTATTTCAATGTATTGGTCTCGTATTTGAAAAATAGAGTGTGATCATTGGAATGGCTGACCTCTGATGAGCACTTAGTATGTGTTAGGGACTCTTGGAAAACTGTACGTGCAGTATTCCATTTTATTCTTGTCACACACTTACTGGGCGGATGCTTTTATCACCTCCACATAAGGACATGGATGCCCAAGGTCTTATATGTGTAGGTCTTATACGTGTAGTGGTGATACCAAGATTTGGCCCCTGGTGGTCTAGTTTCCAATTCAGCACTCCTGTTATTCCCAATCTGCCTCTGGTGTGTGCATGTGTGGATGGAGAATATATTGGAAGGTACAACTGTTTGAGTTTTTTGTTTTTTGTTTTTTGGAGATAGGGTCTTGCTCTGTCATCTGGGCTGTAGTGCCATGGTGCAATCATAGCTCACTGCAACCTTGAACTCCTGGGCTCAAACAGTCCTCCAGCCTCAGCCTCCCAGGTAACTGGGACTACAGACTTGCGCCACCATGCCTGGCTAACTTTTAAAATTATTTTGTAGAGATAAGGTCTTGGTATGTTGCCCAGGCTAGTCTCAAACTCCTGGGTTCAAGCAATTCTGCCACCTTGGCCTCCCAAAATGTTGGGATTCCAGGTGTGAGCCACTGCACCCAAACTTGAGTGTGATTTGAAGGTGCATTTGGGACCCTTCTGTTGTAAATCATTATCACTTATCACTGGTCTAAAATGGAAAAGGTAGATGGTATTGAACAAAGGCTGAATTAATTACCCCACGTCACTTGCAGATAGTACTTTCTGTTTTACATCATAGTCTTGTCTGTCTCTTTCCCCAGACCCCCATGATTTTGATGATGAACTTTCAAGTAGGGCTTCACTGGTTGTTTCTTTGAATTATCCTCTTCATTAATTACATGAACAGGGTAGAAATGCTCAAAGATGTTGACTTCCCATGGTCTTGTATCAAGGTAGCAGTCACATTCACAAAGCAGATGCCCTTGTATGGAAGAGCAGGTGCATCTCCAGCTGTGGAGACGTTCCTGGTGGAGCTGATGAATGGCTTCTCTAGGTGGTATAGAGTCTCTGGGCAAATTAAATTGAACTCTTCATGGTCATCAGTTGCTCGGGCACATCCTTCTGAGCGCTGGACGCCATCATGGCAGGACATCACTGCGTCATTTCTAGGCTTCTCAGGGACTGAGCACATGCAACCTCGCCATTGTATTCTGCTGAGTCTGGGAAGGGGTGTCAGGACAGCCTGTCCTCAAAGGGCCTTGTCACAGGAGAGGGACACCGTGACCAGCAGAACTGCTCACAGGTTGAGGGCCACTGGGTGACAACAGGGCGGAGAGTGGATGTTTCAGTCACGGGGATGTGACATGGTTTAGTGCCAGTGTCTCAGTTCTGGGTGTGTTTGTGGTTGGCCAAGTGCGCAAGGACGGGTTCCTTCTGGAATAAAAGCATAGGCTTTTGAGCCCATTCTTTGTTCATGCTCTCATTCTTTTATTTTTTGTTGTGGAAAGTTTCTAGTAACAGAAGTAGAGAGAATCATATCACAGACTCGCACCAGGTGCTGTGGACCACACCTGTAATCCCAGCACTTTGGGAGGCTGAGGCATGATGGCTGCTTGAGCCCAGGAGTTTGAGACCAGTCTGAGCAACATAGCGAGACCTCATCTCTTGAAAAAAGCTAAACAATTAGCCAGGTGTGGTGGTGTGTACTGTAGTCCCTGCTACTTGTGAGGCTGAGGCGGGAAGCTCATTTGAGCCCTGGAGGTTGAGGTTGTGGCGAGCTGTGATTGTGCAACTGCACTCCAGCCTGAGTGACAGAGCAAGACCCTTTCTCAGAAAAATAAAATAAATGAAAGACTTTCATATACCCAACACAAATGTTGACATTTCACCAATCGTGCCTTGTATTTGACTTTTTCTGATTTTCATTGCATTTTCTGTTGAGGCAGAAGAGTCAGTGAAGCTCACAGCTTGCTGGATTTTGAAGATGAATTTTCATCTATGTTTATATCTGTGCAACCTTCAGATCAAGATGTAGAACATTCTCAGACCTCAGTGGGCTCTTGCCTGCCCCTCCCTGAGATCTGCATTTTCATAGATTGTAGGATACAATGGTGACATCGTATTGGGAAAAATATTTTGACAGATAAAAACTTTTGTTTTCCTTCTTGCCTTCCTGCCTTCCTTTCTCCCTCCTTTCCTCTCTCCTCTCTCCCTCTCCCTCCCCTCCCTCCCTCCCTCCTTGCATTCTTATTTCTTTCCCTTCTTCCTTCTTTATTCACTAATCTAGTTACTAAGAGGGTAAACTCTGGATTTGTTAAAACAAACAAACAAACAAACAAAAAACAGACTGGGTGTGGTGGCTCACGCCTGTAATCCCAGCACTTTGTGAGGCTGAGGCAGGTGGATCACTTGAGGTCAGGAGTTTGAGACAAGCCTGGCCAACATGGCAAAACCCCATCTGTACTAAAAATACAAAAATCAACCAGGTGAGGCAGCAGGTGCCTGTAATCCCAGCTACTTGGGAGACTGAGGCAGGAGAATCACTTGAACTTAGGGGGCAGAGTTTGCAGTGAGCCCAGATCATGCCGTTGCCTGGGCTCCAGCCTGGGCGACAGAGCGGGACTCCATGTCAAAATAATACTAATAATAATGGAAAATACATACAGATCCAGAGTTTACCTTCTTCGTAATTAAGAAAGTAATTACGAAGAAGGTAAACTCTGGGTCTGTTTGAATACATACATACATATATATATATAAAATATATATATTATATATATATTATGGAAAACCCAGATTACGTGAAACTGGCTTAGAGATTGGCTTACAGATTGTTTCAGATGAACAGTCTCTGTCAATCTGAAAGGCCTGCCTTCCTCCTTCACTTCCTCTCCCTCTTCCTCTCCCTCACTCCCTTCCTTTGCTTTCTTCCTGCTGAGCACTGACAGGCAACTCTAATGGCTATTGGAGATTCAGAACAAAACTATCCATGGTACTGGCCCGTCTTCCATGTCCACAGTGCCCTGGTGACTAGAGGGTACCTGAAGCGGCTTCTCAGGGTTTCTAACCCTTTTTTTTTTTTTCCCCTGAGATGAAGTCTCACTCTTGTCCCCCGGGCTGGAGTGTGACGGCATGATCTCGGCTCGCTGCAACCTCCGCCTCCGCCTCCCGGGTTCAAGCGATTCTCCTGCCTCGGTCCTCCGAGTAGCTGGGATTACAGGCGCCTTCCACCATGCCCGGCTAATTTTTGTATTTTTAGTAGAGATGGGGTTTCACCATGTTGGCCAGGCAGGTCTACAACTCCTGACCTCAGGTGATCCACCCGCCTCGGCCTCCCAAAGTGCTGGGATTACAGGCGTGAGCCACCGCGCCTGGGGCCTCAGGGTTTCTTAGGAAGGGTGAACTCCCTGCCCCACAGGTACTCAAGGCCAGGGAAGGGGTATCGTAAGTGCCTGGCTGGAGGCTGACCTAGTTGACTTGAGCTGCCCCCAGGTCCCCAGTCAGAGGAGGTCAAAAGGGCCTGGTGGGTGGTGACACCTGTGTGTTCCCTCTCAGACGCTGCAGGAGATCTTCCAGGCCGAGAACACCATCATGCTGCTGGAAAGGTCCATCGTGGCCAAGGAGGGCCCGCTGAAGGTGGCCCAGACGAGGCTGGAGTGCCGGACCTGGCGCCCCAACGTGGAGCTGTGCAGGGACATCCCGCAGTTCAAGTAAGTGAGGGAGGCCAGAGGAGGCAGGAGAACCCCTGGTAATCCAGGAAGGCGGAGGGGTGGGTCTCAGGAGCTCCCAGGTGCACTGGGTCTGAAAAACGGACCCTCCCTCAATCAGGACATCCAGTCCCACAGCTCAACAGAGTGCAGGGTGCGGGTGGAGTTCTGAGATGCAGCTCGGGCTGTACCACTGCGTGGCTTCCTCATCACTGGGAGCCCCACCCTGTGCACTGTGGTCTTCTCACTTGCCTAAACTAGCGGTGGTTTTGTAACTCCGTTGTGCTCTAGAGACCCTCCTGTTTTCCTTGAAAGCCAAGGCAATGAATGGTAGCCTCCCAGGCGGTGGCTTTACCTTCTCTCTCCAGGCTCCCATGAAAGAGGCACCTGGCTCATTCCTCACTCATTTCCCACCTCCCTCTTTGTAAAGTTCTCACCATGAAGCCTTGGAAGAGCCTCATGAGCTCCTGGCAGACGGATTCCACCTATCCTGCTGTGCTAATGAGGCTGGTGTCTGTTGACGAAGGGCTTTCTCACAGGACGGGGTGAAAAGCTCATTCCAGCCTGGAAAGGTTTGTGGGGGTGGAGGGCGAGGATTGTAATAGGATGATGGCCAGACCAAAAAGGAACAGGTCATCAGACTAGGGGATTATTTCCCATGAACGTGCTGTATGACTTGGGGCAAACCACCTGGCCACTCTGTTCCCCCATGCTAGGGGCATTGTCTTAGTTGTCTATTGCTATGTAGTAAATTACCCTAAAAGGTAGTGACTTGAAAGAACCATATTTGTTATCTCAGTTTCTGTGGGTTAGGAATTGGGCTAGGTTCCTTGCTAGGTTCCACATGTCAGGGTCTTCCAGAGGTTGCAATCAAGGTGTCAGCTGGGGCTGTGGTCTTATCTCAAAGCTGGACTGGGGAAGGTTCCACATCCAAGCTCACTCCCATGCTTGTTGGTAGAACTCACTTCTTTGCTGGCTGTTGGCTGGCAGCCACCCTCACTCACCCATGGGTCTCTCCAGCATGGTGGCTTGCTTCAACAAAGCATGCAAGCCAGAAGGACAATTACAGTACCAGGAGCAAGGACATCACAGTCTTTTGTAACCTAACCATGGAAGTGACACCCATAACTCTTTCTGCATGCTCTTCTTTAGAAGCAAGTCTCTAGGTTCAGCCCATACTCACGGGTGTGATACCAGGAGATGGGGATCATTGAGGGTCATCCTTGGAACATCCTCCTATGGGCACTAACAGGGTTTCTGGTGGAGTGGGAGGAGACTGAGTTTGGCCACATTTCAGCTGCTCATTTGCTCCATAAACCTTATTCTGCATTCACTGTGCCCAGGGCTGTGCTCACCGGGTTTCATAGCAGTACTTCTTTTGACAAGATACTGAGTTGATATCCCCCAAGAGAAGAAGATGGAAAGGACCATCCTCAGGCTTCCTTGTGCACATTATTTCAGCCCTGGCTTACAGCAAGGGAAATTCACCCTGATGTCTAACTGCAATCCCTTGAGCTTCTTTTGAGTTCTATCCCTTTCAGTCTTACTCCTAGGGGAGTTGGGAAGTCCGTTACTCCTACTATTGTCAAATGGGAAGATAAATTGAGGTCCAGAGAGGTTGAAAAAGCTATCCCAGTCACACAGCACTAAGCCAGGGCTTCACTGGGCAGGGAGTGCAGGTCTTGGTCCAGCGATGGACCCTGCTCCCTCCATCCTGGTGTGGAGACCCCACTGCTAGAACTGAAAAGATGTCAAGAAGAGAGCTATCAGTTAGGAGAAAGAGGATAGATAATCAAGAAAAAGTGTTGGGTGGTGCCCAAGTGATGATTTTTGCACAGCCTCAGTTACCGCCTAAGTAACCATTTAGGAAATGGAAAAAGCAAGGTATATGTTGCTGTGGGGTGGAGGGGCAGGCAACGTGATTCAAGGCTTTGAACTTGAGGGCCTGGAGTCCCTCCCACTTTGGGATGCTGAGGCAGGAGGATCACTTGAGGCCAGGAGTTTGAGACCAGCCTGGATGACATAGCAAGACCCCATCTCTAAAAAAAAAAAATACAAAAATTAGCCAGGGATGGTGGCATGTACCTGTAGTCCCAGCTACTCAGGAGGCTGAGGCAGAAGGATTGCTTAAGCCCAGGAGTTGGAGGCTGCAGTGAATTATGATTGTGCCATTGCACTCCACCCTGGGCAACAGAGCAACACCCAGCAGGCCTGCTACTGGCTTGCTAGGTCTTCAGCCCTGGAAGTGGACTGGATGGGGTCTAGGTCCTGGGTGCAGAAGAGTAGGGGCTGGGCTCTGCTGACCTGTCTTCCACCTGCCCCTGCTTCTTCGATGCTCAAGCTGAACCCCAGCACCTCCTGGAGTGGAGGACTCAGGTGATCCCTTTGCCTCCCCAACAGGACTATTTTTTTTTCTTTAAATTGAGTCTCACTCTGTTGCCCAGGCTGGAGTGCAGTGGCACAATCTTGGCTCACTGCAACCTCCACCTCCCAGGTTCAAGAGATTCTCCTGCCTCAGCCTCCTGAGTAGCTGGGATTACAAGCACCCGCCACCATGCTCGGCTAATTTTTGTATTTTTAGTACAGACAGGGTTTCACCATGTTGGCCAGACTGGTCTCGAACTCCTAACCTCAAGTGATCCAACCACCTCCACCTCCCAAAGTGCTGGGATTACAGGCGTGGGCCACAGTGCCCAGCACCCACTGGGGACTTCTACAGAACAGGGCTTCTGGGGGAGTTGCCTGGAGGACCTACTGCTTTGGGGCAAGCTCTCTGCCTTCCCGTTTCCTGTTTAACAGTCATACCACTGAGGAGGACAGACAGAGAGCAAGAAGGTAGAGCATGTTTGGTTCAGGAGTCTGGCCGTGTGTGTGTATGTGTGTGTGTGTGTGTGCGTGTGTGTGTGTGTCTGTGTTTGTGCATGTTGTGTTTTGGTTTGTATGCATGGCTGTCTTGGGAACTGAGCAGATGATAGGATTCAGGCTGTCTCCCTTCTCCAATGGCTAAATTGTCCCATCTACACATGATCTTCCTTGTCCCCATCCCCTCCATTCCTGCCTTTGGGCCATCTTTTTCCTTTTCCTCCTGCAAGTGGTCTCTCTTCTCCTGACCTACTCCAGTCACTGGAGTCCCATCCATGCCTATCCCCCAGAAAGAAAGTCCATTTAAAATTGAACTTTAAAGTCTAGGTGTGGTGGTTCAGACCTGTAACCCCAGTACTTTGGGAGGCTGAGGTGGGAGGATTGCATGAGGCCAGCAGTTCGAGACCAGCCTGGACAACATAGCAAGACCCCATCTCTACAAAAAATACAAAAATTAGCCAGGCGTGGTGGTGTGCCTATAGTCCAAGCTACTCAGGAGGCTGAAGCAGGAGGATTGCTTAAGCACAGAAGTTGGAAGCTGCAGTGAGCTATAATCGTGCCACTGTACTCCATCCTGGGCAACAGAGCAACACCCTATCAAAAAACAACAACAACAACTGAATTTTAATTAAAATTAAATAAAGTTAAAAAATTCAATTCCTTATTCACACTAACCACATTTCAAGAGCTCAGTATCCACATGTGGCTAGGGTCCACCATATCAGACAACATAGCACCGAACATCTCCCTTGCTCTAGAAAGTTCTATTGAACAGTGCTGGTGGAAGTTTCCAGGCTGCTTCTGTCACTTGTCTTCGCTTCTCTCTAGGCCAGGCTTACCATGGGGAAGTTCACCCAGCTTCATGTCCTCTGGTCCTGAGCACAGTTTCATTGTCTCTTCTCTGCAGAGGTGGGACCCCCAACACAGTCCCACAGCCAAGCCACCGTCACAGCTCAGTTTGCTGCCTTCATTTCCCAGGGCTGCTATCACAAATTACTATAAACTGGGTGGCTACAGACAACAGAAGTTTATTCCCTCACAGCTTTGGGGGCCCAAAGTTCCAAATCAAGGTTGCTCTTCCTGGAGGCTCTGAGAGAGGCTCTGTCCCCTGCCACTCTCCCAGTTCCGGGAGACTGTCAGCAATCTTTGGCGTCCCTCAGCTTGTAGCTGCATCACTCCCATCTCTGCCTCTGTCTCCACATGGCCTTCTCCCCTGCATGTCTCCGTGTCTCAAACCTCCCTCTCCTTTCTCTTACAAGGAGATCAGTCATTGGATTTAGGTGTCACCCTAAATCCAGGATGATCTCATCTTAAGATCCTTAACTTCATTATGCCTGCGAAGACCCTATTTCCTAATAACATCACGTGCACCAAGGCTTAGGACTTGAACATATCTTTCTGGGGAACACATTCAATCCACTCCGTGTGGATTCACAATAACCTCCTAACCTTTCTCCTGCCTCTACTCTTGCCCCTTCCAATCTCATCTTACACAGCTGCCTGGAGGTTATCCTGAAACTCGAATCAGCATGTCCTTCCCTGTTTCAAACCCCCCACCCCCACCCCATGGCTTCCCACAGTGCTGAGAACAAACCCAAGCCCTTAATTTTGCATGTGCTTTTCTCTTTTTTTTTTTTTTTGAAATGGAGTCTTGCTGTATTGCCCAGGCTGGAGTGTAGTGGCATGATCTCAGCCCACTGCAACCTCTGCGTCCCGAGTTCAAGCGATTCTCCTGCCTCAGCCTCCCGAGTAGCTGGGATTACAGGCACAGGCCACCACACCTGGCTAATTTTTGTATTTTTTTTTTTTTTTTAAGTAAGGATCAGGTTTCACCATGTTGGCCAGGGTGGTCTCAACTTCTTGACCTCAAGTGATCTGCCCACTTCAGCCTCCCAAAGTGTTGGGATTAGAGGCTGCAACCTCTGCCCCCTGGGTCAGCCTCCCAAGTAGCTGGGATTACAGGTGTGCACCACGACACCTGACTAATTTTTTGTGTTGTCAGTAGAGATGGCGTTTTGCCACCATGTTGGCCAGGCTGGTCTCGAACCCCTGACCTCAAGTGATCTGCCCATCTCAGCCTCCTAAAGTGCTGAGATTACAAGCATGAGTCACCACGCTCAGCCAAAATTTAAATTTTAAATTAAAGGAATACAATTAAAAATGCAGCTTCTCAGTTCATTAGCCCTGTGGGGCTGGTGGGTACCATATTGGATGGTACAGATATAGACCTTCCCATCTTCACAGAAAGTTCTACTCCACGGCACTGCTAAAGCCTACTTTCCCTCTTGGCCTTCACACATCCAGCTCAATCTCATCTTTCTTCTCTGCTCAAAGTCATCTCATGGGAGGCTGAGGGAGGAGGATCACTTGAGCCCAGGAGTTTGAGACCAACCTGGAGGCAAAAAAAAGAAGTCCCATCTCTATAAAACTTTTTTTTTTTTTTAATTAACCAGGTGTGGTGGTGCATGCCTGTAGCTTCAGCTATTTGGGAGGCTGAGACAGGCGGATCTCTTGAACCCAGAGATTTGAGGCTGCAGTAAGCTATGGTGGCACCACTGCACTCCAGCCTGGGTGACAAGGGAGACCTTGTCTAAAAAATTAAAATTAAAATTAAAATCAGCTGGGTGTGGTGGCTCATGCCTGTAATCTCAGCATTTTGGGAGGCTGAGTCGGGCAGACTGCTTGAACCCAGGAGTTTGAGACCAGCCTGGGCAACATGGTGAAATCTTGTCTCTACAAAAAATGTAAAATTAGTCAAGTGTGGTTTTGCACACCTCTAGACCCAGCTACTTCAGAGGGTGAGGCTGGAGGAACGCTTAAGCCAAGGAAGTTGAGGCTGCAGTGAGCTATGACTGCGCCACTGCACTCTGGCCTAGACAGAGTGAGACTCTGTCTCAAAAAGAAAAAAGAAAAAAATGTCCTCTCCTCAGAAAGTTCTAGAAAAGCAAAGCCTCAGAAGGAGAGGGGTGGGGAAGCAGTACGGGGCAGCTCAGCCCTAGCTGATCCTGCAAGGGGCTCTAGACCGTGAAGTGCATCATGGAGATGTTTGCACCAGAGGCCCTTTGTACCTGAGTCAGCCAGTCATTGCCTGTGGCCACTGGCAGGGACTCTACTCCCAGGTGAGATAGCTCTGATTGGCTGAGCAACATAATTCTCTGGAGAAGTGCAGACCTGTGGGCCGCTAGCTGCCAACACTCACTCATAGCAGCTGGGGATGGTGCCCTGGCCAGTAAGGAAGACTGAGTGAGGCTCTTATCTAGACGAGGCTGGCCCTGTTATCCTGTTTAGGAAAAAATTATAGGGCTGAGTGCGGTGGCTCCCGCCTGTAATCCCAGCACTTTGGGAGGCTGAGGCTGGCGGATTGCCTGAGCTCAGGAGTTCGAGACCAGCCTGGGCAACACGGTGAAACCCGTCTCTACGAAAACACAAAAAATCAGCTGGGTGTGGTAGCGGGCTCCTGTAATCCCAGCTACTCGGGAGGCTGAGGCAAGAGAATTGCTTGAACCTGGGAGGTGGAAGTTGCTGTGAGCCGAGATGGCACCACTGCACTCCAGCCTGGGCGACAGGGAGAGACTCCGTCTCAAAAAAAAAAAAAAGAAAAAATTGTGATAAAGTACGCATAACACAAACTTTACCATCATTGACATTTGGTACATTCACGATGTTGTGCAGCCCTCAGCATTCTCTAGTTCTATGACATTTTCATAAACCCAAAAGGAAACCCCATACCCATTAAAGAATCTTCTACATTCTCCCCACTGCCTGACCTTTGGAAGCCACCAGTTCACTTTCTTTCTGTGTGGTTTTGCCTATTCTGGACGTTTCCTATGAATGCAGTCATGCAATATTTGTCCTTTCGTGTCTGACTTCCTTTGTTTAGCATGATGTTTTTCAAGATTCATCCATGTTGTCACAGGTATTAGTATTTCATCCCCCTTTTTTTTTTCTTTTTTTTGGGATGGAGTTTCGCTCATTCGGAGTGCAATGGTGCGATCTCAGCTCACTGCAACCTCCGCCTCCTGGGTTCAAGAGCTTCCCCCGCCTCAGCCTCTCAAGTGGCTGGGATTATAGGCACGCGCCATCATGCCCGGCTAATTTTTTGTATTTTCAGTAGAGACGGGGTTTCACCATGTTGGCCAGGCTGGTCCTGAACTCCTGACCTCAGGTGATCCACCTGCCTCCGCCTCCCAAAGTGCTGGGATTACAGACGTGAGCCACTGCACCCGGCTGTATTTCATTCCTTTTTATTATAGCTGAATAATCTCCCATTTTGTGGCTTTATTACATTGTGCTTATCCACTCATCCATCCATCCATGGAGATTTGAGCTGCTTGCACCTTTTGGCTATCGTGAATCGGGCTGCTGTGAACATTCATGTACACATTTTGGTTTGAACACCTGTTTTCCGTTCTTTTGGGTATATACCCAAGAGCAGGACTGCTGGACTGTATGGTAAGTCTATGTCTAACTTACCAAGGAATGTCCAGATTGGTCTCCTGTTCTGTTTTACCATCCTGTCTTATTTCTTCCTTTGTGTACATTACCCTTGACAGTTCTCTTGTGTATTTACTTGTCTACCTATTCTGCCTCTTGCTTCCCCTGGAGGGCTGAGCCTTGCCTGTCTTGCTTGCTGCTGTCAGGCACAGTTCCCAGTGCACAGTGAGTACATCTACCTTGAACCTAATAACCTGTGCCAGGCTGGGCACCATGGCTAATGCTTGTAATCCCAGCACTTTGGGAGGGCAAGGCAGGTGGGTCACTTGAGGTCAGGAGTTCTTGATCAGCCTGACCAACATGGTGAAACCCTGTCTCTACTAAAAAAAAAAAAAAAAAGGTCAAAAATTAGCTGGGCGTTGTGGTGCGTGACTGTAATCCCAGCTACTTGGGAGGCTGAAACAGAATTGCTTGAACCCGGGAGGCAGAGGTTGCCGTGAACCGAGATCATGCCACTGCACTCCAGCCTGGGCGATAGAGTGAGACTCTGTCTCAAAAAATAAACAAATAAAAATAAATGAATAACCTGTGCCTTCTCCTCTTCCCTCACCCCAGGCTGGTTAACGAGGTGTTCACCATCGACGACACCCTGCAGACCCTCAAGCTGCGGCTGCGGGAGACACAAGACATGCTGCAGCTGCTGGTCATGACCAAGTGCCGGCTAGAGCACGAACTCGCCATCAAGGCCAACACCCTCTGCATCGACAAGGAGAAGTGCATGGGCATGCGTAAGACCTTCCCCTGCACCCCGCGCCTGGTGGGCCACACCTGAGCACCGCCCTGGCGCCTCGTTCCACGCTGGCATAAAATTGGAAGAGGCTGAGAAACAAAGTAAAACAGTATTTTGTTTGGAAGGGGCCGAATTTCTCTTTTTCGTACCTATTTGTTATCTGTATTTCTCTCTCTGTCTCTATCTCTCTCTCTTACCTGTTTGTCACCTTAGGAGCACAGTGTAGACCATGGTGTTTTAAGATTAGACTTGATAGCTCAAAATCTAGAGCCCAGCACTGTGACTTAGGACCTGTGTGGCCTGGAACAAGTTTCTCACCTGTGGTCCTCATCTATGGAATGAGGATAGTCCGAGGTGCGGGGGATTGCCAGCAGTGTGGGGCAGAGAGAAAAAAAAAACACACACAAAAATAACCAGGATTTGGAATCAGAGGTTCTGGGTGTGAATCCCAGCCTTGGTAGATGGAGTGTTTGTGTATGTATTTATTTATTTCACATGGAGTTTCACTCTGTCACCCAGGCTGGAGTGCAATGGTGCAATCTCGGCTCACTGCAACCTCCACTTCCTGGGTTCAAGCAGTTCCCCTGCCTCGCTAGCTGGGATGACAGGCACCCACCACTATGCCTGGCTAATTTTTGTATTTTTAGTAGAGAGATAGGTTTTCACCATGTTGACCAGGCTGGTCTCAAACACCTGACCTCAGGTGATCCACAAGTCTCAGCCTCCCAAAGTGTTGGGACAACAGGCATGAGCCACCACGTTTGGCTGATGGAGTATTTTACAAATAGCTATGGAACGCCAGCTGTGGTGGCTTACACCTGTAATTCCAGTACTTTGGGAGGCCGAGGTGGGTGGATCACTTGAGGCCAGGAGTTCCAGACAAGCCTGGCCAACGTGGGGAAACCACATCTCTACTAAAAATACAGAAATTTGCCAGGTGTGTTGGTGCAAACCTGTAATCCCAGCTACTGGGGAGGCTAAGGTGGGAGAATCACTTGAACCTGGGAGACAGAGGTTTCAGTGAGCCAAGATTATGCCACTGCACTCCTCAAAAAGTAGTTAAACATAAAACTGCCCTATGACCCAGCAATTTCACTCCTAGGTGTTTACCCAAGAGAAGTGAAAACGATCCTCAAATACTCGTGCACGAATGTTCAGAGCAGCACTGATCACATTAGTCAAAGGGTGGAATGACCCAAATGTCTATCCATGGATGGATGGGAAAACAAAGTGTGCTGAATCTGCACAATGGAGTCTGATTTAGCCATAAAACGGAATGAAGCACTGATCCACGGTGCATCGTGGATGAACCTCGAAAACAGGATGCTAAGTGAAAAAAGCTAGACAGAAATCTCACATAGTGTATGATTCCATTTATATGAAATGTCCAGAATAGGTAAATCCATAGAAATAGATACGGTTGCTGGGAGAGGGGAACAGGGAGTGACTGCTTAGTGGGTGCAGGGTTTTACTTTGGAGTGATGAAAATGTTTTAGAACTAGAAAGAGGTGGTTGCATAACATTGTGAATACACTAAATGCCATAGAATTGTTTGTTTATTTTTGAGTTGGAGTTTCTCTCTGTCACCCAGGCTGGAGTGCAATGCTGCGATCTTGGCTCACTGCAAACCTCCACCTCCCGGATTCAAGCGATTCTCCTGCCTCAGCCTCCCGAGTAGCTGGGACTACAGGCGCCCACCACCATGCCTAGCTAATTTTTTGTAATTTTAGTAGAGACGGGGTTTCACTGTGTTAGTCAGGATGGTCTCGATCTCCTGACCTCAAGATGCGCCTGCCTCAGCCTCCGAAAGTGCTGGGATTACAGGCATGAGCCACCGCACCCAGCCAGGCCTCAGTTTCTTAATATATCTCTTCCATAGGGGATTTCACTCTTTCCCCTCTTTTTTTTTCTTTTCTTTTCTTTTCTTTTGAGATGGAGTTTCACTCTTGTCACCCAGGCTGGAGCCCAATGGCATAATCTGGGTTCGCTGCAACATCTGCCTCCCTGGGTTCAAGTGATTCTTCTGCCTCAGCTTCCCAAGTAGCTGGAACTACAGATGCACACCACCTTGCCCAGCTAATTTTTTGTATTTTTAGCAGAGATGGGGTCTCACCATGTTGGCCAGGCTGGTCTCCAACTCCTGACCTCAGGTGATCCACCCGCCTCGGCCTTGTAAAGTGCTGGGATTACAGGCATGAGCCCAGCGTACCTTCCGCTCCTTTTAATCCCATTCATCCCCCCACTGACTCCCAAATTTCTGGCTTCTAAATCCAGGCTCCTGAACTCAGCTCCTGACGACATTTCTAGCTTTACCCGCCCAGTTCCAGGCCACTCTCTGTTCTTCCCTAAGTAAATGCCCTACCAGCCGATCCCCAACCCTAGAGTCATCCTTGATCCCTGTCTTTCTCCCACACCCCACATTTAATTCATCAGCACGTCATGTGCATACTACCTTCCTAATCTTTCCTAAACTTGGCCACTGCTCGCCTTCTCTTCTGTTACCATCTGAGATAAGCACCTATTATGTCTCACCTGGGCAACAGGTACAGTGGGGAAGGAAGATGAGTCAACTTGGACTGTGGCCCCCCTGGCGCTTATAGGCGCTACAAGGAGACACAGGGCCTATACACCACCAGATGCAGCTACATTTAGGCAGACGGGGGCCAGTGGTCTTTCAGGAAAAACCAACCTTGAAGTCAGGTGCTTGAGTTGGCAAGGTTCCTGCGCTTCAGTGAGCCTCAGTCGCCGTGTCTGTATAATGGTTCCCCCAACACGAGGATGTCTAGGAAAACCTCAGCATTATTGGGAAGAATCCTTGAGCCCATGTGAGCACCAAAACATGGGTAGAAAAAAAAATAGATCTCCAACACTTTTTAAGCTATGATTGAAATGTTCGTGGATGCCATTGGGTTCAACCAATACATCATTGAATTGATACTGGCCTTCTATTGTTATAGATTTTCTTTGACAAATCCTGAAAATATAAAGAAGGAGGCCACCTAATCTCGTGTGGAGAAGGGGTTCTCCTTCTCTGTCATTATTTAAAAGAGGTGGTGGGATGACACCATGGTCAAGAGCAAAACCCTCCCTCCCTCCCTCCCTCCCTCCCTTCTTCCCTTCCTCCCTTCCTTCCTTCCTTCCCCCCTTCCTTCCTTCCTACCATGGTCAAGAGCAGGACCCACCCTTCCTTCCTTCCTTCCTTCCTTCCTTCCTTCCTTCCTTCCTTCCTTCCTTCCTCCCTCCCTCCCTCCCTCCCTCCCTTCCTTCCTTCCTTCCCCCCTTCCTTCCTTCCCCCCTTCCTTCCTTCCTTCCCTCCTTCCTACCATGGTCAAGAGCAGGATCCACCCTTCCTTCCTCCCCCTCCCTCCCTCCCTCCCTCCCTCCCTCCCTCCCTCCCTCCCTCCCTCCCTCCCTTCCTTCCTTCCTTCCTTCCTTCCTTCCTTCCTTCCTTCCTCAGGGTTTTGCCATATTGCCTAAGCTGATCTTGAAATCCTGGCCTCAAGCGATCCTCCCGCCTCAGTCTCCCAAAGCACTGGGATGTCAGGTGCTAGCCACTGATCCTGGCATGAGCAGAACTTTCACACTAGATCTAATTTGACTCCACTCTCCACTACCTGTATTGCCTTGGGAAAGTCACTGAGTCACTGAACCTCAGTTTCCCTATCTGTCAAAGGGGGCCAATATTCATTTCCCCCATTCATGGGTGACTGTGAGGACTAAGTTAGGATGATAGGACTAATACCTCCATATCTAAGGGGTATTCAGTAATATTTTAAGAATGACAGTTCATATTTATTGAGGATTTGCTCTGTGCCAGGCAATTTTAAAAGTGCCATCTCATTTTAATCATCACTCAGCCCTGAAACATGGAAATGGAAATTAAGGCACAGAGAGGTTAAGAAACTTAGTGATAGTCACACCGTCTCCTTATCTATATAATGGTCCCCCAAGTGAGGATTTGCAAATAATAAATGACTGAGACAGTTATGTCCAGTTATGAGAATCCTGGGTCTGAACTACTACTGACCATAGCTTCCCAAAATAAAGAAAAGATTGTTTAGGGTGGACCCACAGACCAAAAAGGGTCAGGCAAAGGCCGGGCCCACAGGGGCATCTAAAGGAGCAGAGGACCCCACAGCCTTGCTCTCAGAGGGGCTGATTTGATAAAACATTTCTTCATTTTCTGGAGAAGAGAGTAATGATAACAATAGCAATTGGAGGCCAAGGTGGGAGGATTGCTTGAGGCCAGGACTTCAAGACCAGCCTGGGCAACATAGCAAGACCCCATCTCTAAAAAAAAAATTCGCTGGGCACAGTGGTGCGCACCTGTGGTCCCAGTTAGTTGGAAGGCTGAGGCAGGAGAATCACTTGAGTGCAGGAGTTCAAGGCTGCAATGAGTTATGATGGTGCTACTGCACTCCAGCCTGAGTCACTGAGCAAGACCCTGTCTCTAAAAAATAAAAAAAAAAACAAAAAAAAAAAAACTGGCACTAACAGCTTGAATGCTTGGGAGATGCCAAGTGCCCTATCTCAGGTAATCCCCATGCTCATCCCCACTTTACAAATAAGGAAACTGAGGCACAGAGTCTAGGTCCCTTGCCCACAGTTACACAGCTAGGATGGGCTGGCCCTGGCCTTCAGTGCTTATGCACCCACCCAGGTGGCTCTACACTGGCGCTTTTGCCCCCGCTCCTCTACTCCCAGCCAGTGTCAGTGACAAGGCACTGCCTGGGAGGGAGGCGGCTGCATTTTTGGTCTGGTCCAGAAATGTCAGTGTGTCACTATCACACAAAGTCCTGGCTGTTCGCTCCTGTGATTTCCAAGGCACTCTAAACAAGTGTCCCTGCTCTCAGGGTGAGGGGTGGGAGGAGAGGCAGGAATGGGAGACAGGTTTAAAGCACACAATTAAAATTCCTAAGCCGCGATATGGAGTCTTATTCCACATGCAGAACATTCTTGGTCTCCATATGGCACAGGGGGCTGGGCTATAAGCCTCTTGCCACACCTTCTCCCATCCCACGTGACCCCAGACATGCTCCCCGGTGGAATTCTCTGTGTTCCCCGAGACAGCCGGCCCCTCCCTCCACCCCCCACCCAGCAGCGCTGCTTGGGATTCCTGGCACTCCTCCGGGGGCAGGCACGGGTGTGGGCACCCATGGGCCGCAGAACCCTGGACAGCCTGAGTCGGGGATATCCGAGGGGCTGCTTGCCCAGGCCACATGCCTGGTAGGTCAGCACCTGGCAGTGTGTGCGTGTGCTAGGAGTGGGTGTCTGCAGCTGCCTCTGCTGGGCCCTGGGCTGTTGGTGGTCTTGGAAGATAAGGAAGACCTTTCAGGGCTGAGGGTGTGAATGAGAGAGGCCTGCCTTCCCCAGGGGTGTGGACCTCTCCTGATAAGGGGCTGCCCTTATCTAGGAGCTGAGAGCAGATAAGAGGCTGTGGTTATCGATGAACTGAAAGGCAGATCAGGGAGGACCAGGGCGAGGCAAGGGTGGCAGGATACTGGGGGCGCAAAATCTAAGAAGTCTTCACTTCGGGTCACTTCAAGTTTTTTTCTCTTTTCTTACTTTTTTTTTTTTTTTTGAGACAGGGTCTTACTCTCTCCCCCAGGCTGGAGTGCAGTGGCGTGATCTCTGCTCACTGCAAACTCTGCCTCCCAGGTTCAAGCGATTCTCATGCCTCAGCCTCCCAAGTAGCTGGGACTACAGGCCCACGCTACCACACCCGGCTAATTTTTGTGTTTTTTGTAGAGACAGGGTTTCACCATGTTGCCTAGGCTGGTCTTTGAACTCCTGAGGTCAAGTGATCCACCTGCCTTGGACTCCCAAAATGTCGGGATTACAGGCGTCAGCCACTGAGCCTGGCTTTTTTTTTTTTTTTCCAGACAGGGTCTCACTCTGTCACCCACGCTAGAGTGCAGTGGTGTGATCATGGCTCACTGCAGCCTCCAACTCCTGGACTCAAGCAATTCCCTGCTCTCAGCCTCCAGAGTAGCTGGGACTATAGGGCTACAGGCACACACCACCCTATCCAACTAATTTTCTTTATTTTTTGTAGAGAACAGGGTCTCACTGTGTTGCCTAAGCTGGTCTCCAACTCCTGGCCTCAAGCGATCCTCCTAAAGAGCCTCCTGAAGTGCTGGGATTACAGGTGTGAGCCATGATGCCTGGTCTCACTTCACCCTTAATGGTCTGGGAGAAGGGACTGGGGAGCAACTGTCCAAGGGTACATGGTCTCCGTTTGGCAATGAAAATGTTTTGGAACTAGATAGAGCTGATGAACATTGTGAATTCACTGTGAATACTCCTGAACACTTTAAAATAGTTAATTTTATGTTATGCTAATTTCATCTTGTTTTTTTTTTTTTGTTTGTTTTGAGACAGAGTCTCACTGTGTTGCCCAGGCTGGAGTGCAGTGGTGCAATCTCGGCTCACTGCAACCTCCACCTTCCAGGTTCAAACGATTCTCCTGCCTCAGCCTCCTGATTGCAGGTGCGTACCACCACGCCCGGCTAATTTTTGTATTTGTGTTAGAAACGGGGTTTCACCATGTTAGTCAGACTGGTCTCGAACTTTTTGACCTTGTGATCCGCCTACCTCGGGCTCCCAAAATGCTGGGAGTACAGGCATGAGCCACCGCGCCCAACCTTCACCTTGACTTTTTAAGAAAGAGAAAGGGGCCAGGCGCGGTGGCTCATGCCTGTAATCCCAGCACTTTGGGAGGCCGAGATGGGCGGATCACAAGGTCAGGAGATTGAGACCATCCTGGCTAACACGGTGAAACCCCATCTCTACTAAAAAATACAAAAAAAAAAAACTAGCCAGGCGAGGTGGCTGGCGCCTGTAGTCCCAGCTACTCGGGAGGCTGAGGCAGGAGAATGGTGTGAACCCGGGAGGCGGAGCTTGCAGTGAGCTGAGATTGGGCCACTGCACTCCAGCCTGGGCGACAGAGCGAGACTCCGTCTAAAAAAAAAAAAAAAAAAGAGAAAGGATTCGTTGTGGCTGGTGCAGCCCATTCTCTTCCTTCCTCTGATCTTATTCTTGGACCTTTCTAAGGAAATTTCTGCACGGAAATTTCCATTAGATACAAGAAAACTTAGTGATTAAAAAGTTGGAAAATATCATGAAAATTTACATAATAAATCTATGTACACATAAGGAGGACCTGCTCTCATGGCCCTTCAGCTAAAGGGTCTGCATTGGCACAAACCCAAGGACCTCATCACATTATACGCCTCCCTTGGCTCGCTTTAGTCCCGATTCACGCCCCTGTCACCTTTTAAGGGTGCTCTGTGCTTTTGCATCCAGTCACCCTATGTCCCTCCCAGCACAGATGACAGCTTTTCTTTTTTTTTTTTTTTTTTTGAGACTGAGTCTCGCTCTGTCGCCCGGGCTGGAGTGCAGTGGCCGGATCTCAGCTCCCTGCAAGCTCCGCCTCCCGGGTTCACGCCATTCTCCTGCCTCAGCCTCCGGAGTAGCTGGGACTACAGGCGCCCGCCACCTTGCCCGGCTAGATTTTTGTATTTTTTTTTTTTTAGTAGAGACGGGGTTTCACCGTGTTAGCCAGGATGGTCTTGATCTCCTGACCTCATGATCCCCCCGTCTTGGCCTCCCAAAGTGCTGGGATTACAGGCTTGAGCCACCGCGCCCGGCCAAATGACAGCTTTTCACCCTCTTTGTGGTCAGCACTTGAGTTGAAAGCACCCACTCTTACGTCTGAAGCCCCTCCGCCTAGATTTAAATCCGAGTTCTTCATCTCCCCCTCTGGGGGCCTCACAACTCACTTACACGCTCCAAGCCTCGGTTTTCTCATCTGTAAAATGGGGACAATGAGAATAGTCTCTACTTATAAAGGCTTACTTAGCAAGGGTTATTTGAGTGAATGTATATGAGGCCACAGAGACTGGCACACAGCGGGCACTCACTAGCTAGCTGGTCCTGCTGGCCTAGGAGCTGTTAGGGACACCCTGCTTCAAAATGGAGAGCTACCTGGCAGGTGGGAGACCCTGCAGGGGCCTTTCCCACGTAGAACTCGCTGACTGGAACTCAAATTTAGCAAGACAGTGGTGCATGCTGGGTGAAGGGGCTTCTCACTCAGCGCTGCCCCTGGAATAAGAGGAGGAGGAGGAGTTTGAGGACCCCAGGAGTCTGGGGAAGAGAGCAAATGACCCTTTTTGGGATATGACCCTCTCCCTGTCGCACCTCCCCATACTGGTTTCTCAGAAATGCCAGTGGACTTGATTTTTTCCAGAAATGGAAACGGGAGCAGTATCATCAGTTTGCAGGGTGGGGTTCATTCTGTCTCCAACCCCCATCTATCTTCCCTGGATTCCAGGAATTTGGTTCAGGAGCATTAAATTTAATCAAAGAGGAGATAACGAGGCTGGGTGGGGGAAAGTCTGGCTGCTGCGGAGGTGGGGAGATCGTAGATCAAGAATTATGGTAGGCGGCATGGCCCCGCCCCTCACGGTTGTATGCAAATGAAGCCACTCTGTAACCCCGCCCCTCGGCGCGCACCACACCCACCACACCCCTGCGCAGACCTCGGGCACCTGGCCAGCTCTGTTCCAACCCAGCCCAGCTCACCGTGGATACTGCCCCCCTGCTTCCCCCACTACCACTGCCTCCTACCCACCAGCTTCTGCGGGATTGAGAAGCGGCTGGGGATCCCCCTGCTCCCCGTTTGCTCCCCAAGACTTTGGAGCCTGTGAGGAGGTGGTGGTGGGAGCGCGGGGCTGAGTCAGGTGCAGGGATGAGGACTCTGCCCGAGGGGCCACATGCCTGCTCCTCTGAGCTTCCCTCGACCCATCTGTTAGTGTCTTGGCAGGTGACCCCTTCTGGTCTGGAGGAGGGGTGGAGTGCGTGTCGGGGGATGGGGGGTAGTCCTGACATCACCTTCTGGAGAGCAAAGGGGTTCTTGGCAGTAGGGCCAACAGGTTCCCTAGGGGGTGCCTACCCACCGCTGGATCTGGGGGGATGCTGAGGCAGACACAGCCGGTGGGAGATGCCAAAACCCATTCTATAGCTTTCTGTCTGCCAAGACAGGGAGAGAAGCGGAGCTGGGGCCTCCAGGCCACTTGGGCTTCCCCTCCTCCCTCTGCCAAGGCCTGCAGAAGCGGGGCTAGCCAGGGCCTGACAGGGAGAGGAATTGGGAGAGAAGCCTGATTCTGCCAGAACCTGGCACGGAGCCTGTATGGCTCAGTACAGGCATCTGCTGAATGAGAAACCTTTTTTCAAAACAACGATCACAGCAGGCCTTTTGCATAAAACCCTCTCAGGGCTCCCCAGGGCTCCTAGGATACCCCATCTCTGTCTCTGACTTCAACTCACAGCCACCTCTCCAGCTCCCCATTACCCCCAAGCTGCACTTACCCACATCAGGGTCTTCGCATGCGCTGTTCCCTCCTCCTGGAACATTGGTCCCTGTCCCTACCTTCTTCCCCCAGTTCACAGCCTTGACCTGTAGACACAGGTCACAGCTGTCAGTTTCCCAGGAAAGCCTTACCGGATCTCGCTGAGGGGTCCTCTCAGCTTCTTTTTTCCCCCAGTCCAGTAGATTTCCTTTCCTTAGGATGCAGTTTCCCAAACTGCCTTGAAAATAGAGTCATGTGAAATATACATGTTTTAAAAATATGGATTCCTTGACCCTTTCCTATCCCTAGAGTCAGAAGCTCCGAGAGAGGGAGCTGGGTGATGCTGAACCACCACCATGGGCTGGCAGCAGAGGGACGCCCCTACCCCAGGTTCTGAGCACCAGGAAGTGAGCACCGCCGTTTCTTTACTGTTGCAACCCCATCTCCAGCACAGTGTCTGGCGTGGGATCTGGCTCAAGATACACTTATTAAGTGGATGAATGGCTATAGAATGAATGAAATTATTCACAGTAACTAACTGTGATTCAATTCTGAGCATACTGTACTTCTTACCCGGCCTACACAAGACTAGTCCACAAGAAGAATGCCAAGGTGGATGATGTGGGCACTAGGAATCAGAGCGGAGACAGAGTGAACAGGATGTTAATAAAACCCAAATGGGGTCCAGGATTGAGGCGAGTATGGGAAGAGGACTCTGCCTGTGCAGTGAGCCCTGAGCAGAGGACAGGAGTACCCACCCTGATGTAGCGGGACCCACCTCCTGCTGGGAGGGCATCACTCCCCCAGGTCAGGTGGAGGCAGAGAATTGGTTATACCTGTGGGGAGCTGATGACCCAGACAGGACAGGGTAACAACGACAGCAATGAAGATGTGCCTTTTGGGCATCCGGATAATGCTAGGCACTGCTTTGAGCATTTTGCACTTCAGGTCATGCAATCTAGTAGCTGCACCTGCTCCCTTGCTCCCTCTCCCTCTCCAGTTCCTGCCATGCACCACTTTCCTCTCTTTTCCCTCCCCTTCCAGTTCCTCCAAGTGTTAAACTTGGAATTGAAGTATTCCTTCCACCATGGTATGTCCTGGATTTCAAACAGCTCCTCTCTCTCTGCCAGTCTCTCCATCGGAGCCCCTCTCCGTCTGTATTTGCTAATTTTGGGTTCTGTGAACATCGCCCCTGCTCTGGAGGCCAGGTGTGGTGGTGGGGCTCCTCCATCTGCTGCGAGAGTATAGGGGTGAAGGGAGGAGGGACTGGGGGTAGCAGAAGGAGCCAGCCTCTTTCCCCAGCTCTCCTGCCTCTTGGCTTCCTAACCTGCACCCACAAGAGGCTGCAGCCTGCATTTCAGTATTTCTAGCTTGGCAGTGTGCCGGAGGGGGCAGGAAATGGAAAGAGGGCGGGAGAAGCCAGAGGCTTTCCCAATGCCCTGCCCAGGCTGGGATGAACAGTATCTTTGAGATCAAAAACCAACTGGCCCCACCCTGCAGAGCTGGCCTTGTCCCTGCCCCTTGATAGGAGGGGAGGGCTGGATCTGCAAAGTAGGAGGAGTGGGAGGTGGGGGTGCTAGGGAGCGGGTGGCCCCTGCAGTCACTGGGCCCCGGGGGTTACTGTCAGGCCCCACCCCCAGGAGACAGAAAGGACGCATTTCAGAGCTGGGTGGGCTGTGCTGACACTGAACGCTTGTTTGTCTGCCGCCCACTCTCTCTGGGAATCGCCTGTGTGGCCGGGCACCCCAGGCGGAGGTTGCCGCTAACACCAGGCCTGTGCCCATCTGCTCCCCCACCCCAGAGTGGCAGCTCTGAGAGTGCCCCAAAGGACAAGGGACTGGGACCCTGGGTGGTGACCTTTGGGGCAGGAAAGGGAGAGACCAGGGTAAGCCAGAGCCCTGGACTTTGCCAGGCGTGGTAAACAAAGCACCCAAAAGGTTTGAATAAAAGGCTCTGAAGACTCTGCCAACCTCCGCCCCCGCCCGCCTAGGAGAGTGTGGCCAACTGGGTGACTTGAGGGTGAAGGGGAAGTGGGTGAGAGTGTTGGACAGGCCAGGACTCGCTCCTGCTGCTGCGGGCTCCCTGGAGCAGGCGTCCCAGGAAACCAAAAATTCTCAGCCCACTCCTGAGCGCATTTCTCAGAAGCAGTCTGAGCTCTGCCCTTCCTTTCTCCAAAACTGGCCTCCAGCCCAGGGGAGCCCAGCCCCCAGCTCCCCGGAAATCCTGGATCCAGGATTTCACAAGACAGCCAGCATTAGGGCTCCACAGAGCATTTGCTGAAGTTCTTTTTTTTTTTTTTTTTCCTCAAAATGTGCACCTGGGCTGGGATTCCCTGGGGGCAGAGAAGTGAGATGTGTTCACAGCCAGGAGGTCACGGCCCTCCAGACTCAAGTGGGGTGGAACAGACTGGGTAGTTGGCATCTTGGATTGTGACTTTGCCCTCTTAATCCATAGTCTTATTCACGGCTGGCTTCATGGACATTCTACCTGTACTGTCACACAGAAGTACCATCTTAAAATTCCTTGTAATATTGAACAAGGGACTCTGTGTTTTCATTTTGCACTGAGCTCTGAAAATTATGTAGCCAATCCTGGTCTTAAAACACAAGGGGCCGGGTGCAGTGGCTCATACCTGTAATCCCAGCACTTTGGGAGGCCAAGGCGGGTGGATCACCTGAGGTCAGGAGTTCGAGACCAGACTGACCGATATGGTAAAACCTTGTCTCTACTAAAAATACAAAAATCAGCTGGGCGTGGTGGCATGCACCTGTGGTCCCAGCTATTTGGGAGGCTGAGACAGGAGAATCAGTTGAACCCGGCAGGCGGAGGTTGCAGTGAGTTGAGATTGCACCACTGCACTCCAGCCTGGGTGACAGAGTGAGACTCTGTCTTTTAAAAAAAGAAAGAAGGAAAGAAAGAAACATTAGTGGCTCCAAAATTTCCATTTAGGAGAAGCTTTGAAGTAAAAGGCTCATTAGGAGTGAGCTTTAGGCAATTTATTCGGAAGCTGCACTTGGATAATAATAACAATAACAGCATATTCTTACAGCACTTATGTACCAGCCACTATTTTAAATGCTTTATGTGGGGCCAGCTGTGGTGGCTCACGCCTGTAATCCCAGCACTTTGGGAGGCTGAAGGGGGCAGATACTTGAGGTCAGCAATCAGAGACCAGCCTGGCCAACACGGTGAAAAACCCCGTCTCTACTAAAAATACAAAAATTAGCCAGACGTGGTGGCGTGTGCCCATAATCCCAGCTACTCTGAGGCTGAGGCAGGAGAATCGCTTGAATCCAGGACGTGGAGGTTGCGGTGAGCCGAGATTGTGCCACTGCACTCCAGCCTGGGTGACAGAGTGAGATTCCTTCTCAAATAAATGCTTTGTATGAGTTAGCTCATTTAATCTCCTTTCTTAGTGTATCAATTATACTATTTTTCATCAGAACTACTACTATTCCAATTTTATAGAAAAGGAAACTGAGGCTTATTAAAATTAAAAAGTGGCCAGGTGTGGTGTTGCATGCCCGTAATCCCAGCACTTTGGGAGACTGAGATGGGAGGATTACTTGCACCCAGGAGTTTGAGACCAGCCTGGGCAGCAGAGTGAGACCCTGTCTCTAAAAAAAAAATCAAAAAATGATCCAGGCATGGTGGCGTGCACCCGTGCACCTGTAGTCTCAGCTACTTAGGAGGCTGAGGCAGAATGATTGCTTGAGCTCAGGAGGTCAAGGTTGCAGTGAGCTGTGATTGCACTGCTGCACTCCAGCCTGGGAGACAAAGACGCTGTCTCAAAAAAAGAAAGAGAGGAAGGGAAGAAGGGAGGGAGGGAGGGAGGAAAGGAAGGAAGGATGGAAGGAAGGAAGGAAGGAAGGGAGGGAGGGAGGGAGGGAGGGAAGGAAGGAAGGAAGGAAGGAAGGAAGGAAGGAAGGAAGGAAGGAAGGAAGGAAGGAAGGAAGGAAGGAAAGAAGGAAAAGAAGTGGCCCAATAAATCTTGGACAGTTTGGCTCCACCGCCTTTCACCCTCTGCTAGCACTCCTGTCAGTATTTAAAGTGGGTTTCCTGTGGACAACACATAGTTGGGTCTTGATTTTTCTAATCCACTCTGAGGTCTCTGTCTTTAACTGGTGTATTTAGACCATTCACATTTAAAGTAGTTGGATTAATACCTACCACATTTCTAACTACTTTGCATTCAGTGTACTTGTTTTTACTTTAAACAAATCTTCTCCTCTTTTTCTGCCTTCTCTGGTTTTGAGTGTTTTATGTGATTCTATATTCTCTCCTTTCTTAGCATATCAATTATACTTCTTTTAAGCAGCTTTTTGGTGGTTGACCTAGAGGTTTTGTAATATACATTTACTATACATTTACAAGTAATCTGAGTCCACTTTCTTTTTTGTTTTGTTTTGTGGGTTTTGTTTTGTTTTTGTTTTGTGAGATGGAGTCTCACTCTGTTGCCCAGGCTGGAGTGCAGTGGCACAATCTCAGCTCGCTGCCACCTCTGCCTCTGGGGTTCAAGCGATCCTCCCACCTCAGCCTCCCACAGGAGGAGTAGCAGGATTACAGGTGCTCGCTACCACACCCAGCTAACTTTTGTAGTTTTAGTAGAAATGGGGTTTTACCTTGTTGGCCAGGCAGGTCTTGAACTACTGACGTCGAGTGATCCTCCTGCCTCGGCCTCCCAGAGTGCTGGGATTACAGGCATGAGCCACTGTACCTAACCCTGAGTCCACTTGCAAATAACATTCTAGGGTTTCACAGAGTATCTGCAATTCCTCCCTCCCCTCCTTTATAATGTTGCTGCCATTCATTTCACTTCTGCAAACCCTGTCATCACCCATAACCATCCAACACTTTGTTGCTGTTATTGTTGGTTTACTGCAGTTACTCATGTCTTGAATCCTCACAACAATCTTGTAAGGCGGAGACAGTCTTCAGCCTCATGTCACAGGGGTCTATGGAGCCACAGGAAGTCTCTACAAGTTGCTGGGTCACAGTCAGCGAGTGGCAGGGATGAGCTTTGAACTCAAGCATCCCTCACACTGCAGGCGAGCAGCCTGCTTTTGTTTAGCTGAAGTGCTGCCTGTCTTCCAACAGAGCAAAGTTTACTAAAAAGAGTTTTTATTCCTATGCCGCTTTTATTTTGAGGCAGGGTTTCGCTCCGTCGCCCCAGCTTCAGTGCAGTGGCGCAACCTCCACTTCCCAGGTTCAAGGAATTCTCCTGCCTCAGTCTCCTGAGTAACTGGGATTACAGGCACCTGCCGTCATACCCAGCTAATTATTATTACTATTATTATTATTATTATTATTATTTTGTAGGTATGGCACTTCATCATGTTGGCCAGGCTGGTCTCAAACTCCTCACCTCAGGTGATCTGCCCACCTCGGCGTCCCAGAGTGCTGGGATTCCAGGCATGAGCCACTGCACCCGGCCTAAAAAGAGTTTTAATTTCCATTTTATATGGTGTTTTCACTTTACTATTGTTCTACTTAGCATATTATTATTATGGGGCCTTTGTAGGGGCTGATGGAGATGGAGGGGCAACCAAAAAAATTGGGGTTCTGACCTCATCCACTGACTCCTCCCAAATCACATCCTGATTCCCTGAAGGCTCAAGAGTGAGAGGGAGGGGCTCGCCGTGCCCACCTTGTGGCATGAGGCGTCAAGGGCTGGGGCATCCCCGTGTAGAAACACAGCCATCTGTTCTCTCAGGTCAACACTCCGGGTCTGCGGTCTGGCCTGTAAACCTTTCTCTAGAGCCTTATCTAGAGGATTCTAAGGCTGTCCTCTGGTGACCCAGGGATTGGCTGTGGGTCTTTGGGAAGAGGCCAGAAAGGGCATTCCAGGGACCCTCCCTACAGTAGCTAAGCAAGGCAGCACTGCTCCTGGAGGTGGGCAGGAAGGAGCCACTTTCTGTTTGTAAACAGCATCCACATCCTACTGGCATCCTTCCTTCCTTCTGGCCTTCCTGAACTCTGCTCTTTTTGGCAGAAAGAAGCAACGTGGACAAGGTCCTGGGGCAGGAGGGGGCAGGAGGGGGCAGGAGGGGGCAGGACTGTCCTATCCAACCTTGCTGGGCTGATTTTCTAGGCTAGTGGGGATCCCCCTGAAAAGGCATCTGGAATCAGACCTGAATTTCCCCTCCCTTCCCTTCCTTTCCCTTCTTTTCTTTTTTCTTTTCTTTTCCCTTTTCTTTTATTTCTTTTTTTGAAACAGAGTCTCATTCTGTCACCCAGGCTGGAGTGCAGTGGCACAATCTCGGCTCACTGCAACCTGCACCCCTGGGTTCAAACAATTCACCTGCCTCAGCCTCCTGAGTAGCTGGGGTTAGAGGCACACGTCTCCACACCCGGCTGATTTTTGTGTTTTTAGTAGAGATGGGGTTTCACCATGTTGGCCAAGCTGATCTTGAACTCCTGACCTCCAATGATCTGCCCACCTTGGCCTCCCAGAGTGCTGGGATTACAGGTGTAATCCCACCATGCCCAGCCTCAGATCTGAATTTCTGGGGCAGACACAACTCTAGCTGATCTTTGAGACAGAAGCCTAGATAGAGCAGAGGGGATGTGGACTCCCCAGATGCCTACAGAGCTGGGGCTGTGGGGCACCCAGTGTCAGGCTAAGAGGGCAGCTGCATTGTGGTAGGCAGCATTTTGATTGAACAGCATCTGTTCTTTCTGTCGACAGCATCCTACTTTCCCCTTGAGTATCTACCCTTCCCCCTTTCTCAAGTGATACTTCCCCTTTGCTCCTGAGGGAGACAGGGGGATCAGACGTGGCCAATCAGCAGATCCTTTTCTCCCATTGGTTCCATGTTGGTCTAGGCTGTCCAGTGGGAGTTAGTCCTAGGACTCTTTTACCGGGACCATTAGAGAAGAGGAAACCTCTTTTTACTGAGCTTGTTGAGCTGATCAGATGCAACCCTGGAACTGCTAGAGTCTTACTTCTCTGCTGACAAAGAGAACGTAGACCCTAAAGATGATTTTTTAATTTTATTTTTTATTTATTTTTTTAGTTAATTTTTTGTTGTTGTTTGTTGGTTTGAGACGAAGTCTGGCTCTCTCACCCAGGCTGGAGTGCAATGGTGCAATTTCGGCTCACTGCAACCTCTGCCTCCTGGGGTTCAAGCGATTCTCCCGCCTCAGCCTCCCAAGTAGCTGGGACTACAGGTGCACACTGCCATGCCTGGCTAATTATTGTATTTTTAATAGAGACAGGGTTTCACCATGTTGGCCAGGCTGGTGTTGAACTCCTGACCTCAAGTGATCTGCCCGCCTTGGCCTCCCAAAGTGCTGGGATTACAGGAGTGAGCCACCATACCCAGCCCTAAAACTGATTTTTTTAAATGGCATTTTAAATTAGTGGGGAAAGAATGGATTATTCACAAAATAGAACAACTGGCTATGCATTTGGGGGGATGGAAATTAAGTTAGACCCCTTCCTCGTATCACAAAACAATTCCAGTTAGATGAAGGAAGTATTAAAAAGTGGACACAGTGAAAGAAAATGCAGGATAATACTTTTTCATACACATGAGAGTGGGCAAGACTTCCCTTAGCACGCCACGAAGTCCAGAAGCTACAAATGGAAAATATTTGCAGACTGACTTCCTGAAAACAGAAACTTGTATAGCCAAAGATAGAATAGAAAAAGTTGAAAGGCCAGCAATGACTGGGAGAAAAGATTTACAACATTGCAATGGACAAAGGTAAATACTCCTAATTACAGAAATAATTGAATCGAACACCAATAGAACAAAAGGAAAAACCACTTATGCTCAAATCGGGCCAAGGGCATCAGCTACCAAGTTACAGAAAAATAGATCATGGTTCACTCCTAGAGACACTGATCAAAAGAAGCATCCGGGGGAAGGGATTAGAAGTGATGTCATGCACAGAACTGTTGAAGGAATGGAGACTATTTAGCATGGAAGGAAACGGGTTAGTGCAACACAGTGCAATAAAAACATAATGCCAGGGGCCAGGCGTGGTGGCTCACGCCTGTAATCCCAGCACTTTGAGAGGTCAAGGCAGACAGATTGCTTGAGTCCACGGTTTCAAGACCAGCCCGGGAAACATGGCAAAACCCTATCTCTAAACAAAACAAAACAAAAATTAGCTGGATGTGGTGGTGTGTACCTGTTGTCCCAGCTACTGTAGAGGCTGAGGCGGAAGGATCGCTTGAGCCCTGGGGATTGAAGCTGTGACCACACCATTGCAATCCAGCCTGGGCGACAGAACAAGACTGTTCCAAAAAAACCAAAACAAACAAACAACCACCAAATAGCTAGTATATAGAAAAGGAGTTAAGCCTGCTAAGCACAGTAGACAAAACAAAAACAAAAACAAAAAACAACCAGATCAACAGAACAGGTAACAATAGCAGGGAGTTAGATTTTAATTCAGCACACGAAAAAACTATAATTTACACTTGTACTATCCAACACAGTAGCCATGAGCCCCAAGTGACCACTGAGCCCTGATCTAGCTAGTCTGATTGAGCAGTGGTGATGTGTAAAATACACACCAGATTTCTAAGATTTAGTACAATACATATGAATGTAAAACATCTCATTAAATTTCTAACTCCTTTTTTTTTTTTTTTTTGAGACTGAGTCTCGCTCTGTCACCCAGTCTGGAGTGCAGTGGCATGATCTCAGCTCACTGAAACCTCCACCCCCCAGGTTCAAGGAATTCTCCTGCCTCAGCATCCCAAGTAGCTGGGATTACAGGCGTGTGCTACCACGCCCAACTGATTTTTGTATTTTTGGTAAAGACAGGGTTTCACAATGTTGGTCAGGCTGATCTCGAACTCCTGACCTCAGGTGATCCACCCACCTTGGCCTCCCAAAGTGCTCAGATGACAGGTGTGAGCCACCGTGTCCGGCCTACATTTCTGAATATTGATTACATGTTGAAATGACCGTATTTTAGATCTATTGGGAAAAAATATATATATTATTAAAATTAATTTGACTTGTTTCTTTTTACTTTTTAAATATACTTTAAAAAGTAATGTTAACATGTTTACATTATATTTCTGTTGGGTAGTACTGATTAAAACCTCTGTTACAATGGAAGAGAATAGTTTGTGGAGTAGTGAGTTCCCTGTCGTGAGAGCATTTCAAGCCGAAGGTGGATGATTGCGAAGTAGGGACAACACGTGATGACATCAGAGTTGAGAACCCATTCAGCTCCTGGGTCTCCTCGATGTGTAGGGCCTTCTGGGACCACAGCTAAGTGCATAGCTAGAGAGCAGCTCATCATCTTCCTGGAAGTGGCCTAGAAAGCAGCTCTCATTCCACACAGCAGGAGTCATCTCTTCTTAACAGGAATCCAGCATGAACTACTGTTGGTTCAGGGGGCAAGGATTGGCAGAATGAGCACTGGACCCTGCCTGCCTTCTGTGCCCTTGTGGCTTAGCCCAGCTCCAGGGTCAGCCCCATGAGACCCCCATTTTCTCCTGCTCCCAGATAGTGTGCAGAGGGAGGACCCCTCATGGCTCTCTGCT
The DNA here is from genome assembly GCF_007565055.1 of Rhinopithecus roxellana. NCBI lineage: Eukaryota > Metazoa > Chordata > Mammalia > Primates > Cercopithecidae > Rhinopithecus > Rhinopithecus roxellana. The sequence goes on along the minus strand of NC_044568.1, from coordinate 78,028,963 downwards.
CAGTTCCAGGTCCTGGGCAGAGCTCCCACACGAGGGAAGCTCTTGGCTGCCTGGGTGTGGAGAGGCCCTTAGAGTAAGTAGCTTAGCAGATGCAAAGCTGGAAACAGCTACTTCCCAGTCCCTACTGGCCAGACTGTTTCCTCCTTGCAGTCTGTGTCTCATCAAGCGAGGATCAATCCGGCACCCCAAGAGTGGGCTGGCCAGGCCCTGATGCAGGCTGTGCAACAAAGAACAAGCGTGCATTTTGCTTAATAATAGAAACCCACGAGCGGCATGATGGCGTGGCCAAGGCTCGGAGCCTGGAAGCTCTATTCTGGCCCTGGTGTTCCCCATTTACCATGAGACTTTGAGAAAGTCCCTTCTCTTCTGCTCATTCATCAGACAAGGGAGGGGGACACCAAGCAGGCTTCCCGGCTCTGAAATCCTAGGATTGTTTGATGCGTCAATATCAGCTCTGTTTTATGTACATTTGACTTACTCAGTCTTCCTGACCACTTTATGAGGTAGAGACCATTATTATCTCTGTTTTACAAAGGCAGAAACGGAGAACTATCAATTCCTTATGTAAGTTTCCTACCCTGCCATAACACAGCACCTCAGACTGGGTGGCTTAAACCAGCGGTCCGGCCGGGCGCGGTGGCTCAAGGCCGGGCGCGGTGGCTCAAGCCTGTAATCCCAGCACTTTGGGAGGCCGAGGCGGGCGGATCACGAGGTCAGGAGATCGAGACCCTCCTGGCTAACACGGTGAAACCCCGTCTGTACTAAAAATACAAAAAACTAGCCGGGCGCGGTGGCGGGTGCCTGTAGTCCCAGCTACTCGGAGGCTGAGGCGGGAGAATGGCGGGAGCCCGGGAGGCGGAGCTTGCAGTGAGCCGAGATCGCACCACTGCACTCCAGCCTGGGCTACACAGTGAGTCTCCGTCTCAAAAAAAAAAAAAAAAAAAAAAAAAACAGCGGTCCTCAACCTTTTTGGTACCAGGGACTGGTTTCATGGCAGGCAATTTTTCCACAGATGGGGGTTGGGGGATGGTTTGGGATGATTCAAGTGCATTCCATTTATTGTGTACTTTATTTCTATTATCATTACATTGTGATATATAGTGAAATAATTATGCAACTCACCATAAGGTAGAATTAATGCGAGCCCTGAGCTTGTTTTCCTGCACCTAGACGGTCCCCTCTGGGGGCGATGGGGGACAGTGACAGATCACCAGGCATTGGATTCTCATAAGGAGCACGCAACCTAGATCCCTTGAATATGCAGTTTACAGTAGGGTTCACGCTCTGATAAAAAAATTTTTTTTTAATTTTTTATTTTATTTATTATTATTATTTTTGAGACAGAGTCTTGCTCTGTCACCCAGGCTGGAGTGCAGTGGCGCGATCTCGGCTCACTATAATCTCTGCCTCCCAGGTTCAAGTGATTCTTCCACCTCAGCCTCCCAAGCAGCTGGAATTACAGGTGCTTACCACCATGACCAGCTAATTTTTGTATTTTTAGTAGAGACAGGGTTTCACCATGTTGGTCAGGCTGGCCTTAAACTCCTGACCTCAGGTGATCTGCCTGCGTTGACTTTCCAAAGTGCTGGGATTACAGGTGTGAGCCACCACACCCGGCCAGCTCCTGTAAGAATTTATTGCCACTGCTGATCTGACAGGGGATGGAGCTCAGGTGGTAATGGAAGCGATGAGGAGTGGCTATAAATACAGATGAAGCTTTACTTGCCTGCCCATCACTCACCTTCTGCTGTGTGGCCCGGTTCCTAACTGGTCCGGTTTCCTGGGGAGTTGGAGACCCTGGCTTAAACCACAGAAATGTATTTTCTCACAGTTCTGGAGGCCGGAAGTCCAAGATCAAGGTGTCAGCAGGGATGGTTCCTTCCCTCCTTAACTTGTTGACGGCCTTCTTCTCCCTGTGTCTACACATGGTCTTTCCTCTGTACGTGTCTGTGTCCAGATTTCCTTCTCATAAGGACACTGGTCATACTGGGTTACAGCCCACTTGAGTGGCCTCACTTCAACTTAGCTCTTTCAACTTACCTCTTTCAAGACACTCTCTCCAAATACAGTCACATTCTGAGATACTGGGGGTCAGGACTTCAGCATATGCATTTTGGGAGTGATGTAATTCACCCTATAACACCTCTCTAAAGCAGGGAGAGCCTCCCCCTTCCGCTGCACCCCTTGCAGAACTGGGTGGGCGTGCAATAGAGATTCTTAGATGATCTTTGGTAAAAATAAAGTTTGAGGGAGAGGGGGTCAGGGGAGGACCTAAGGGTAAGGAGTTCTCCTTGGGGTTCCCGGGTCCACCTCATAGTATGCAGTTGGGGGCTCAGACCCCTCCCTGCCCTTGTGTGGTGCTACCAGCCTCGATGAGGGGAATGGTTAAGTGAACAGAAATGTCCTCCTCATCCAGGAAGAATGCGACCCCACTGGGGAGTCAGGAGGCTTCCTGGAGGCAGTTTCCTAGGAGGACTAGAATCCAGCAAGGGGAGAGCTTTTTGAGCAGAAGTAACAGCTGATGGGCATGAGAGTGTGTTCCGTGACGGGGCCTCCAGGCAGCATCAAGTTCAAAGCTGGGAAGAAGGTGGCAGTCAGCAGGGAAACCAGGAAGGTCTTGAATGCTAAGGAATGTGCTTAGGAGCTAGGGATGCTGTCAAGCATGGGAGTGGAGCCCGGGGATTTGTCATGAGCAAGAGCTTTGTGATGCAGTGTGGGGGCTGCACCAGGTGGGTGGACCAGCCAGAGCCCAAGCTGTCACCCGTTTGCTCTCTATTCCCTGCCATGCTGCTAACTCACTCATGTCCCTTTCTTCCCCTTCCTCTGGGAAGCCAGGGGCCCCCTCTCATCTATTGTTCAGCCAAGAACCTGAGCCATTCAGCTTCCCAACCATTGGTCTTGAACAATCACTTTGCAAACATGATTTGGAGGCACAGTGCTCAGGAGGCTATGTCCCAACCACACCAAAACCAGGATGTAATCTCTGTCTTTTTTTTTTTTTTTTTTTTTTTGAGACGGAGTCTCGCTCTGTCACCCAGGCTGGAGTGCAGTGGCCGGATCCCAGCTCACTGCAAGCTCCGCCTCCCAGGTTTACACCATTCTCCTAACTCAGCCTCCCGAGTAGCTGGGACTACAGGTGCCGGCCACCCCACCCGGCTAGTTTTTTGTATGTTTTTTTTTTTTAGTAGAGATGGGGTTTCACCGTGTTAGCCAGGATGGTCTTGATCTCCTGACCTTGTGATCTGCCCGTCTCGGCCTCCCAAAGTGCTGGGATTACAGACTTGAGCCACCGCGCCCGGCCTAATCTCTGTCTTTACAAGGGCTGTGTGTGCCTTGTTGGGACCCCCACTTTCTGGTGGGGGTGGGTCAGGAAGAAGGGTCTCCTCTGGCTGAGTCTCCATAGGGAAGGAGAGAACCCAGGAATGCAGTAGGAAGCCTGCAGGAGGCTCAGAGTGGGCTAAATTGAGAACTTCCTGTAATACAGAACATCCTCCCTTCAAGCTGCTTTGGCTAACGATAATAACAACAATAACCGCCAATCCTTACTGAGCACTTATTTTGTGTAAGTGAATCACAAAATTAATTCATTTAATCTTCATAGCAACCCTATGCAGTAGGAACTGTGATTATCTCTCTTTTACAAATGAAGAAACTGAGGCACAAAGTCACTAAGCCACTTTCTGAAAATCACTGGTTGAACTACTCGAATAAAGGATAATGGGAGTCTTTTGCTGAGTACAGAAGATGAAATATATCTACAGCTTGGAGAGAGTTACACCATCAGTTTTTGGCCAATTGTTTCATAAAAACTAGTGCAAACTGGTATCTTCAGTTTTTCCACACAAAGCTTAAAAATTAGATGCTACTGTTTAAATTGAGATATTTGGGTAGGGAATAGTGTCTCACATCTGTAATCCCAGCCCACTGGGAGGCTGCAGAGGGAGGATTCGCTTGAGCTCAGGAGTTTGAGGCCAGCCTGGGCAACATAGCAAGACTCCATCTCTACAAAAAATTAGCTAGTCATGGTGGCGTGCACCTGTAGTCCCAGCTACTTGAACTGAGGTGGGAGAATCACTTGAGCCCAGGAGTTTGAGGCTACAGTGAGCTATGATTGCACGACTGCACTCCAGTCTGGGTTACAGAGCAGGGAGCAGGACCCTGTTCTGAAAAAAAAATTAATACATTAAAATAAAATAAATTGAGTTTGTTTTTTTGAGACAGAGTTTCGCTCTGTCACCCAGGCTGGAGTGCAATGGTGTGATCTCAGCTCACCGCAACCTCAGCCTCTTGGGTTGAAGCGATTATCCTGCCTCAACCTCCCGAGTAGCTGGGACTACAGGTGCATGCTACCATGCCCAGCTAATTTTTTGTATTTTTAGTAGAGATGGAGTTTCACAGTGTTAGCCAGGATGGTCTCGATCTCCTGACCTCGTGATCCGCCCACCCCGGCCTCCCAAAGTGCTGGGATTACAGGCGTGAGCCACCGGCCTCTTACTGTATTTCTGTTGAGCTCACTTCTAGATTAATGAGTACAGACTCACTCTATGGGCGAATGGAGAAATCTCCAGTTAAAGGTGGTTCGGAGATGATGGGCAGCCAGAAATAGGAGAAAGGCCCCCAGCACACCGCTCTACAGGTGAGAAAACAGAGGCACAGAGAGGTTGAGTAACTTGCCCAAGCAACACAGCTAGAAATGGTGGAGGTAAGATTTGAATCCAAGCTGCCTGGATACAGAGCTGACATCTCTTGGTTGGGAAGGGTTTGGACAATCCCTGACCCATAGATCGGGGGCAGTGTCTCAATTGCTTCCTTTGCCAAAGGCTACTTATGCAAAATTTCCTAACTGCAATCCTCACCACCCTTTTTTTTTTTTTTTTTTTTTTGAGATGGAGTCCTGCTTTGTCGCCAAGGCTGGAGCACAGTGGCGCAATCTCAGCTCACTGCAACTTCTGCCTCCCGGGTTCAAGCAATTCTCCCACCTCAGCCTCCAGAGTAGCTGGGATTACAGGCACATGCCACTATGCCCAGCCAATTTTTGTATTTTTAGTGGAGACAGGGTTTCATCATGTTGGCCAGGCTGTTCTCAAACTCCTGACCTCAAGTGATCCGCCCACCTCAGCTTCCCAAAATGCTAGGATTTCAGGCATGAGCCACCACGACCGGCTGTCGCCACCTTTAAATTACACATCACCGTTACAATTATGTTTAAATTACAATTAAACATCACAGGAAGGAAAAGATGGGCAATTCATCTTTATTTGCCTACAGAACCCAAGTCTGAAAAGTATCACTGGCACTCACTCCTTCCCACAATCCTGTCTTTGCTGTTCATAACAAGATTAATTAAAAGGAAACTGTATTCATCTCCCAGGGCTGCTGTAACCAGTTACCACAATCTAGGAGGCTTAAAACAACCAACGTGCGTCCTCTCACTGTTCAGAGGCCAGTAGTCCAACATCAAGGTGTCAGCAGGGCTGGTTCCTGCGGGAAGGGCTGGGGGAGAATCTGATCCCAGCTCCTGGGGTTTGCCAGCAATCCTTGGCTTACAGCTGCATCACGCCAACCTCTGCCTCCATTGTCACGTGGTCTTCTCTCCTGTGTGTTTGTGTCCAAATTTCCCTTGTCTTATAAGGACACTAGTCATTGGATTGGGGCCCACCCTAATCCAGTATGACCTCATCTTCATTACTAATCGTATCTGCAAAGACCCCCATTTCCAAATAAGGTAATTTCCTGAAGTTCCAAGTATATGTGAGTTTTCGGGGCACACCATTCAACCAGGTACAGAGACCTACTTGAGTGGAACACCGAAGGTCTTCTCCAAGGCGACCTGTTGTGGTGAATAAGAGGCAAATGGAAAGAGGCCATGTCTTGGGGACCGCCAGTAGACAAGGGTTGGCATCGATTCAGTGACCGATGGGTCACTCTCAGGATGCCTGGGAGGCCAGACCTGCCCCAGAGTGGCCGTGTGGGGGCATGTCTCCATGTACAGAAAGTTGGGATACTAAGGGAAGATGTCAGTTCTGGGGCTGCCCGGTCAAGCTCACCATGGCTGCCCCAGGGAAGTGACCAAGAATACAGGAGCCACATGCAAGGTCTGGCTGTGTCACTAACTAGCAGGGACCTAGAAATCCCAGGTCTTCTCCAGTTAGGTATTTCTGGGACTGGGGAGGTGCCTCCATGTCCGGAGCCTCAGTGCTTCTCAGTCTCCACCGAACTTCCCAAGGGGAAAGGGGTGCTCCCAGCTGCAGGATGCCCGGCTGCCGTAGCATCTCCTGTAGCAAACAGGTCTTGTTTCGGATGCTGCACTCAGAGAATGGAGCTCTTTGCCGTATGGGTCAGATGTCCTGGTTTTATTTCGGGGAGGTGAGTGACTGACCCTGGGACCTAGTGCAACCCTGAGGTTCTTGTGCTTCTTAAAGGAGAGGGAAGGTTCAGAAGAGCAACTTGCCTGCAAGTGAGGCTGTGTTCTGGGACACAGGCAGAGGACACTGTCCCCAAACCATAAAGCTGGACACCCTGGACACAAGGAAGATATTCAAAGAGCTGGCCTGGCTGCCTCTTGACTTCCCACCAAGCCTGTAGGAGGGTTTGATCTTCACACCACCACCACGAGGTAGATATTACTATTGTCCTCATGACTTTGTTAAGGGTCTTGGTTGCAAATAACAGAATTTTAGCTAATTTAAACGGCAAAGGCTTTTTAAAAGTAGGCAGCTCTCTGAATTCAGGGTGAGGAGACAGAAAACTGGGTCTGGGTGGTAGGTAGTGAGAGATAACACCCAACCACTCTACGGAGGATGCTTTAGCAAATGTGCAACTGCTTCTACAGACACACGAGTTCAGCCATTGATGTCCCCAAAGATCCAATTGTTCCTGCCACCATGTTCACCAAAGAAAAGGTAGTGCTTGAACTAATGATCTGTCTCTCCATGGAAGTCCTACATGGTTGCACCAGATTGATGATCAAACAGGGGTTGGGAAATTGAATTCTGACTTCTACATTCATGAGTACAGACTCATACTATGGACAAATGGAGAAATCTCCAGTTACAGAAAGGGGATTCCGAGATGATGGGCAGTCAGAAATAGAAGAAATGCTCCCAACATGCCACTCTACAGGTGAGAAAACAGGCAGAGAGAGGTTGAGTAACTTGCCCAGGCAACACAGCTAGAAATGGTGGAGGTAAGATCTGAATCCAAGCCATCTGGATACAGAGCTGAGATCTATGAGTCGGAGAGGGTTTGGACAGGTGGAGGTGGTAGGTGGAGGGACTCTGTTCAAAGGCATAGGAGGAGGGGCAGCTCCTTGCAGAAGCAGCCATTGCTCCCCATATCCTGCCAAATAAAAAGACAAGGAGGGAGGGGAGGGGCTGGAAGTCGTGGGTAGAGGTACGAGGCCCTGTGGAACTCCTGCTGGCTGCCACCCATCTGCTTATGCAATTCCAGGACCCAGAGTGACAATGTGCCTGGATTGGGGTCTGTAAGATAGGGGATCCTGAAGGGAGCTGGGGGGCCCAGGTGTGGCCTGCTCCCATCTCTCAGCCTTGTGTCCCCTGCCACGCCCCAGAAGGCCTCTGGGAACTGGGTGTTCTCCCAGTCAGATTGACATTGACAGTAAACAGAGACATTCCAAACCTGTAGGAATTGGAACAATGCGGCCAGGGCCTGAAGGCTACTGAGGTGACCCTGGGGAAGGCCACTGGGCTGGGGCTCCCTCCAGGCCAGCTGAGGACCCTGCATGTGCTTAGCAAATACTCTAAGTGCCTACTGTGTGCAAGACGGGGTGGGGGGGGGGGCAGTGAGGCATTCCTGGGACCCCACCCAGAAACGGAGGGGGCTGGGTCAGCCCACTCTTGATGGAGTGGAGTTTCGATCTCACTCTCCTCTCGGCTCCTTGAGGGCCGGGGAGGGGCAGGGTGGGGCAATCTGAGATGCCAGCTCCCTGAATGCTGGGCTGGGACGGTATCACCACCCCACCCCTGTCAACAGCCTGACGTCTGGCAGATGGAAACCAGCTGTCCCCAGGCTGGGTGCAGAGAGATGCAAGGCCCTCTGACACTGCCTTCATGTCATGAGCGTGCATTCCTTCTGGACTGGAATCTGCACTACGAGGTACAAGGCAAACATCTCTAGAGGAGTTTAATGACTCCGGGCCAAAGTGGCATGGCGATGACAAGTACGGAGTGGGGCAAAACTGCTCCCTCCCCCAAAGAAGGTTCCCCTGAACTGTGAGAAGGACCAGGAGGCATGGACCGAGCTGGAGGAGTTCCCCACTCCTGCCTGCCTGTCTCCTGTGGTTTGAGGACAGAGGAGATTCCTTCTACTTCCCAGCCCTGGCTCTTTACTGCTGGGGGACACAGGCTTGCACATCAGGTCCCCACCTCACCCGCACATCCCACCCAGCCCTTCATTCCTCCAACACCCAGCCTCTGGGCAGGTGTCAGGGCCCTTGTAGCTGCCAACACCCACCCACCCATCCTGGGCCTTGGCGTATCCAGATCTGTACAGCTCAAAGTGTGGCCTGCAAGCCGTTCACAGTTATCTGTCCTCGAAAAGCTGAGTGCAGTTCCCAGAGGAAATGTTTGGAAACCTACATAGCAATTAGCCATTGCTGCGACATGTAGGCACAGGGGGATTTTTATGGTAAATTGTGAAAGTATTGGTGTGTGATGAATCAGCAATTGAGAACAGATGCACAGACTGGTCCTTCACCACAAATCATTTGAAAAACACCGAGCTAAGGGACCTGCGGGAAGAGAGCAGGGAGTTTCCCCTGGGAGCTGTCAGGATCACCCTGCCTCACCTCCTTCCCTCCATGTCTCTGAGCTCGGACCCTCCAGGAACTTCCAGGGGACCTGCCAGGGCTTCCCTGAAGGGCAGGGAGTGTGCATGGCCTGGCTGAAATCTACAGGACCCAGGAATCCCTCAGCGGCTCCCAGGATCCTGGGGTGGGATGCATAAGGCTGGCTCAGGGTCAACTCTTTGCCCTGGGTCTCTCCCCTCCCTCCCAACCCTCTCCCTGAAACCCCCTCAGTAGCCCCACAGATCTGGCTGGTTCACTGTGTTAGGCTGCAGATCCACAAGGTCCCTGCCTTTCTGGGTTTGGGTTCCTGTGACTGCGAATTGGGACTGAGTGCAGACAGTGAACACATGAGTAAATGAAACAGATGGTCTCAGGTGATGTTACGAGCTGTGGGGAAGTACAACAGGATGATGCAAAAAGGGATCAAGGAAGGTGGGCTTGGTGGGGTGCAGTATGTCAAGTGTGGACTGGGGTCAGGGCAAGTCTCTGGGACTTTTGAGTCAAGGAAAGGAGTGAGTGGGCAAAGCTGTCCTTTTGAGAAACAGCCTCCGAAGGTGGGTCACACCTTTGTAGGGGAGACTGGGTGCAGTAACCTTGCTACATTTGCCTATACTTACCTGGCCACAGTGGGGGACCATGGGCCACCCACCGGAAAGGGTGGTGGGTTTTTTGTTTTGTTTTTTTGAGATGGAGTCTCACTCTGTCGCCCAGGCTGGAGTGCAGTGGTGCAATCTCGGATCACTGCAGTTCAACCCCCTGGGCTCAAGCAATCCTCCCATCCTCAGCCTCCCGAAAAGCTAGAGCGATAAGTGTGTGCCAACATGCCCAACTAATTTTTGTACTTTTTTGTAGAGATGGGGCTTCGCCATGTTGCCCAGGCTGCTCTTGAATTCCAGGGCTCAAGCAATCTGCCCATCTCGGCCTCTCAAAGTACTGGGCTTCCAGGCATGAACCACTGCACCTGGCCATACTCTGCTTCTATACGGCTTATGTGATTAGATTAGGCTCACCTAGATAAGTCCCTTTTGATGAACTCAAAGGCAACTGATAAATCCCTTTTGTTAAGTAAGGTAATAAAGGTAACATAGTCACAGGAGCGATAGCTCAGTATATTCTCAGGTCCTACCCATCCTCAAAGTGGGGATTAGAGAAGGGTGAGGGTCACGGGGGCTGATGGTTACAATCACAGCAGGCAGTGGGCCCCTAGACCTCCTCCATCAGGGCTGTGCTAGCCTGGGGGTCTAGAGTGTTGGGTTTGAACTCCACTAGCTGCTCTGTGGCCCTGGACAAGTTGCCACGTTCCTCTGGGCCGCAGTTTCCATATGTGTACACCTATGAGACTGGACTCACAGAGCTTCCCCACCTTGCCTGCCCTTGGGAATCGCCTGTGAGAGCTCTTTTAAAATGTACTGCCCAGATCCCATCCTCAGGGATCCTAGCTTGATTGGCCCGGGGTGCAGCTCAGACGTGAGTTCATAATAGCATCTACCCAGGTGATTTACGATGACCAGTCAAGGCCGGGAACTGCAGGATTGGAAAGGCTTTAGAGCAGTGGCTGTCAACCTTTGCTGTATGTTAGGATCCCCCGGGAGATCTTTCCTTCTTTTTTTTTTTTTTTTTTTTTTAAGACCAGTGCCAGGGCCCTACCCCAGTACCTGACTGAATTGGTCAGAGGTGGGGTCTTGGCAGCAGCACTTTTAAAAGTTCCCCAGTTGTTGCCAGTGTGCAGCCAGGCGATTATAATTCCCAACTTCCAACCCTCTTCCTCATCATGGGACAAGATGGGGACAAGAAAATGCCAGAATGAAGGAGGAAGTGGAGACAGGGAGAGTAAAGAGTCATGGGTCAGCCCCAAAGACCCCTCTGTGGAGCTGTCATCTTCCTACGGAGCCCCCCAAGGCACTGAGAGGAGCTTGCTTTGGGACAGGACTTTAAACCCATCAATACCCCTGGGCTCTGCTCTTTGAAATGAGGGCTTACTATGCCCCCACTTCCCAGGACTGAGGATTAAAAGTGATCATGCCCCTTCACGTGAGGTCAGGAGTTCGAGACCAGCCTGGCCAACACGGTGAAACCCCATCTCTATTAAAAATACAAATATTAGCCAGGTGTGGTGGCAAGTGCCTGTAATCCCAGCTACTCGGGAGGCTGAGGCAGGAGAATCGCTTGAACCTGGGAGGCGGAGGTTGCAGTGAGCTGAGATGGCACCCCTACACTCTAGCTGGGGTAACAAGAGCAAAACTCCATCTCCAAAAAAAAAAAAAAAAAATAAGTGATTATGCCCCTGAGTGCTTAGCGCATTGCCCCAAGAGTGGCATTACATGCAAACCTTTGGAAGCTCCTTGGGGCAAGGCAGAGGGTGCCGAACTGGATCCAATCTCCACAGTCCCAGGAAAGGCCACCAAACGTCTCAGCCACTGAAATCTCAGCTCCAGCGCTCCCAGCTCAGCCCTGGAAACCAGGCCCCAGCCCTATTTTAAGCGTGGCCACTGCTCATTCTGCACCATTTCCTTCCAAACAAACGGCTTCCCTTTGGGGAGGTTATCGGTGTGCAGCCCAGGGTGGGCAGGGCCGGATTTCTGCCCTGGGCACTCCCCGGAGGTTGGAAGGAAGCCAGAGCCAGGGCCCTAGCAGGACTACTGGAACAAGACTGATTCCTGGCCGGGTGCGGTGGTTCACGCCTGTAATCCCAGCACTTTGGGAGGCTGAGGCAGGTGGATCACTTGAGGTCAAGAGTTCAAGACCTACCTGGCCAATGTGGTGAAACCCTGTCTCTACTAAAAATATAAAAATTAGTTGGGTGTGGTGACGGGTGCCTGTAATCCCAGGTACTCAGGAGGCTGAGGCAGATAATTCGCTTGAGCCCGGGAGGCGAAGGTTGCAGTGAGCTGAGATTGTACCACTGCACTCTAGCCTGGGTGACAGAGCAAGACTCCCTCTCAAAAAAAAAAAAAAAAAAGATTGATCCTGGAGCAGGTTCTGGGCAGGAACTCATCTCCAGTTCTCTGCCTAGGGCACCCAGGTTGTATGGAGTTACCCTCTTTCATTGGTGGAATGATGCAGCCTCACAAACAGGGACCACCTGCGGGCGGTGAGCAGTGCTCTTTGATGAGGTGCTCCAGGTGCCTGTCTAAGTGCTCTGTATGGACCCAAGGATATGTCTCACCACTTCTCAACAGCCTCATGACCAGTCTCTGCTTTTCTAATCTTGTCCCCTGCAATCCATTTCTCTCACAGTAGCCAGAAAACATGAATTGGCTCATTCACTCCACTGCTTCAGCTGTTCACAGGCTTCCACCATCCTTAGGATCAAATTCAAATTCCTACCATGGTCAAGGAGAGCTGCTTAATGTGGCCCCTGCCTGCCTCTCTGCTTTCTCATCTCCCATTCCCCCAACTCATTCCAGCCATAACGACTTTCTCCTTTCCATCACACACACGTGACTCTTTCCTACCCCAGGGACTTTGCACCTGCTGTTTATGTCCTCTACAAGAAGTTTTTGTTCTGTGGCTGGTTACTCTTCTAACTGTCACTGTTCAGGGAGATCTTCCCAGATCACTCTGCCTAAACAGCGCCCTCACAACTCTCTCTCTTTGTCACCCTGTTTCAGTTCTTCCTAGCACTTGTCACTATTGAAAGTGTCTTGTTTTCTTGTTTATTGATGATTGATTTTTTTTCCTCCGTGGTCTATCTCTACCCCTAGAGAGGGTGGGGACCTTGTCTGGCCTGTTCACCATGAGTGAGGGCATTTGGGCCTGGCAAATGCCCAAAAGGTGTTAGTTGAAGGAACAAAAGAAATTCACAGAGAGTTTCAAAGTGTGAAGTGTGTGCAAGGCACTGTAGGGGCTTAGGAATGACACATCACCACTCTGAAGGTAATATACCCCAAGGGTTATTCTAAGTGCTTTGTGTATATGAACTCAACCTTTCCACAATCGTAGGAGGTAGGGAGTACTAGTAGTAGTCCCATTTTACAGATGAGAAAATGAAGGCACAGAGAGGTTAAATGATCTGTGTAAGGTCACATAGTCTGTCAAACCCAGGCATAGCCAGCTCCCTAAGCTGTAGTATGTCTACGGGGAAACATGAGGTATGATGCAAACTTCTTAGCTGGGTTGCACAAGGCAAAGAAAATCCATCTCCTTACATTGTGGCCTCACCCATATGGGTGAAATGAGGCTGCTGAAGGCGGGAACAGGGGACAAGGAATTCCTTCAGGAATCGTAAAAGAAGCAGCAGAATCCCATGGTGGGTACATCAGAAGCACAAAGTTCTAGGACCCATGGCTTCTCACCACACCAGACTCAGTTTCCCCAGCTCCAAAGTGCAACAGTGACAGGATGGTCCTGGGCATTTCTCTTGGTTTTATGATTCTATTAAGTGACAAATGGGTGCCACCCAGTATGCCAGAAACTCCTGGAGTGGGTAGGAAATGGTGGGGAGTGGGGCTCAGACAGCAGAGAAAGGCATCAGAATCTAGGTCAGAAGTGGGAGTCGGGTGGAAAGGAGTGCACAGCTGTGGCTTCTGTTTGCAAGTGCCCAGGCCTCCTTTCTCTGCTAGCTGCATGCATTCCCTTTTGAGAACTACCCTTTGGCCATGCTGTACCGATCTGGGGGGCAGGGGTGTCTAATACAGGGTTCTGGCTTCCCCATGGCCATGGTGGTGGACATATAACCCAACCTAAGCCGACCAGATCCTCTCTCCAAACAGGAGTCCCAGCCCCAGGGAACCAGGGGTGATGAAGGAGGAAGGTGGTACCCACTTCTGGGCTCCTCCTAAGTCATGCAAGATCCTGTATCTCCTGTGACTGGGGAGGCTCTTGCTGTACACAGAATCCTCAGAGGGCTCCCCACAGGCTCCCGCCCCAGCCTTTCCCTCTGACCTCATTCCTGCCACTTTCCCTATCGTGCGCCATGTTTCAGCAACACCGTCACTGTTTATGCCTCGGAAGGGCAAGCTCCTAGTCACCCCAGGGCACTTGTACTTGCTGCTTCCTCGCTCAGAACATTCAGCAGCAGACCTTCCTTCTCACGGCGGTTCTTTCTGCTTGTTTCAGCCTCTATCAGCGGCGTGCTCAGAGAGGCCCTGCCCTGCCCCTGTGGTCAGTGTCTGTCATGTCCTCCAGCTGTATTTTCCTCAGGGGACATATTGTGAGCTGAGGTTGGCTGGCTGCCTTGTGTGTTGGTTTGCTTTTGTAGGCCTCCCCTGTTTGTTGTAAGCTCCTTCCCTGAGTGTCGTGCCTCCCCCTACCTTCCTGGGCCAGGCAGAGCCCCTGGAACTTGGCCAGTGTTTCAAAAAAATGATATTTGAGGCCGAGCACTGTGGCTCACGCCTGTAATCTCAGCACTTTGGGAGGCCGAGGCAGGTGGATCACTTGAGACCAGGAGTTTGAGACCAGCGTGGCCAACATGGCGAAACCCCATCTCTACTAAAAATACAAAAATTAGCCAGGCGTGGTGCTGGCAGGCTCCTGTAGTCCCAGCTACTCAGGAGACTGAGGCAGGAGGATCACTTGAACCTGGGAGGCAGAGGTTGTAGTGAGCCGAGATGGCACCACTGCACTCCAGCCTAGGCAACAGACTGAGACTCCTTCTCAAAAAAATTTTTAAAAAAACTAAAAACTACAAAATTTAAACATATTTGAATAAATGAATAAATTAATGGGGCAATGGAGTGTGTGTAATGCCAAGTAATCCTCCTATGGAATACTTCAGAGAGTTGCAATGAGGGAATTCTTTGTCCTGTTTTCAAATGGGGAAACTGAGGCCAGGCAAGAGACAAGGAAGCCATATCAGAATACCAACCTGGCCTTCCATCCCCTTGGAGAAGAACTTCTCTAACCTCCCTCCATCAGGAATACTTGGGCTTTGGAATCACTTCCCACAAACGGGAGCCCGGCACCCAGGGGCAGGGAATCCCCAGCAGTGAGCCTCCCTGAGCTTCCAGGAAATGACCTGTTTCTCTTCTTTGTGAGACACACAAAGCGCTCTCATGGAGGAGGGGCATGTGCACGGAGGAGCCTTTGAACACCTGGACCTGGGGCACCTGGGAGGTGGGAGGATGGGAGGAACCCAGCAGCCGAGGACAGGTGGCAGACAAGCTGGGTCATGCTGTGCGCCTGTCCAAATGGATCCACCTGGCATATGGGTGGTGTGACCCAACTGGTTGGGCGAGTGTAGGGTGTGGGCTGGTGAGGGTGCCAGCCAATGAACTGTGACACTCCTGCCCTGGAGATGGGGAGGCATCTGGTCTCCCACCCTCAGAGCAGCCCCAGTCTGCATTGACTCTGGGTTTGAGACCATCAACTCAAAGGACCCAGAGGTTCCCTGGCATCCTTCCAGGAACTGAGGATGTGCTGGGCACAAGGTCACTTGAGTCAGGCTTCCTGAGAGCATCTCACCTCCTGGTGGAGGGAAAGGAGGAAGTATTCCGGGGCTGGAAATGAACTGGAGATTGGGTCAAGATAAATGCATGAAGCAGCCAGTAAGGAGAGAAACCTTGAAGGGGACGCAAGATAGTTGAGTGTGGTCATTAAGAATCTGGAGCTTCTTGGATATTCCAATTATCCTGATTTGATTATATGAATGTATCAAATTATTACATGTACCCTAAAATATGTACATCTAATATATCACTAAAAATAAATACATTAACTTAAATGAAAAAATAATTTTGGCCATGCATGGTGGCTCATGCCTGTATTCCCAGCACTTTGGGAGGCCAACGTGGGAGGATCACTTGAGCCCAAGAGTTCAAGACCAGTCTGGGCAACATAGTGAGACCTTGTCTCTAAAAATAGTAGCAATAATAATAAAAAATGTTTTTTAAAGAATTTGGAGGCTGGGTGCAGAGGCTCATGCTGTAATCCCAGCACTTTGGGAGGCCGAGACGGGTGGATCACAAGGTCAGGAGATTGAGACCATCCTGGCTAACCTGGTGAAACCTCGTCTCTACTAAAAAATACAAAAAACTAGCCGGGCGAGGTGGCGGGCGCCTGTAGTCCCAGCTACTCAGGAGGCTGAGGCAGGAGAATGGCGTGAACCCAGGAGGCGGAGCTTGCAGTGAGCTTAGATCCGGCCACTGCACTACAGCCTGGGGGACAGAGCGAGACTCCGTCTCAAAAAAAAAAAAAAAAAAAAAAAAAGAATTTAGAGGCTGGGTGCAGAAGCTCATGCTGTAATCCCAGAACTTTGGGAGGCCGAGGCAAGCAGATCACCTGAGATCAGGAGCTCGAGACCAGCCTCGCCAACATGGCAAAATCCAGTCTCTACTAAAAATGCAAAAAAAAAAAAAAAAAAAAAAAAAGCTGGGTGTGGTGGTGGGCGCCTGTAATCCAGCTACTCAGGAGGCTAAGGCAGGGAAATCACTTGAACTCAGAAGGTGGAGGTTGCAGTGAGTCAAGATTGCGCCATTGCATTCCAGCCTGGGCAACAAGAGTGAAACTCCGTTTCAAAAAAAAAAAAACTTTGAAGTTCCGCAGACCTTTGAGACCTCTCGCCACCTACTTAATTAACCTGTCTGAGCCTCTGCTCCCTCATCTGTAAAACAGGCATCATAGCACCTACTTTATAGTGTGGCGAGGATTAGATGAAGTCAGGGCAGGTAAAAAGTGTTCAGCACTTAGGCGTTCAGTAAGGTGGGAATAAGGAAGAGCAGCTTAGATGGCCAATACTGAGGACAGTCTGGTGTCTGTTATCACTTGCTGTGTCTCCTTTCTCACCTAAGTTTTACTTTCCCTTCCTAGAAAATGAAGGGATGGGCCCCACCTCTCTGGACTCTTTCCACTCTATATTCTGTTCTGTCACTTTGCAAAGCTGGTTGCTCATGCTCTAGCTAAAGTGCTAACAGTTGATGCGTAGCTAATGGGATAATTAGCATACTTTCCCATCTAAGAGTTTTACCCAGTGACACCTCGAGAAGCCAAAGGAACATTCTCTGCCGAGCCTGGCACAGAGAAGGGGATACGAGAGGGTGATTTGGGTTGAAGGGTGGTTCCTGGGCCCTCCTATGTCTGCTAAGTGTCCTTAGACCCAGCCCCGGGTTATTAAATGGACAGGCACTGGATTCAACTGCAAAGAGGAAAGACAGGAATTAAAGCCCTTAGAACGTTTTCTGGGAGATCCTTTAACTTCCCCTTTGGGGGATGCAAAGGGGGGGATGAACAGATGTGCCACAAAAGGTCTGGGGGCTGCACGTGGGAAGAGACCCCAGGATTCACTCTCTACTCCTCTGTGTTATTGTCCTTGATTTCCTAGATTTATGCTGGAACAGAGTTCTGAATTTGGTCGTCCCAATACCACCTTCACAGTTACTGCCTTTTCAGTATCTCCTACCTATATTATTATTTCAGAGTTTGTTCAATTGCAGCCTGTGGGCCAAATATGATCCTAAGTCTGCCTTTGTAAATAAAGTTTTATTGGAACACAGCCAGTCCCAGCCATTTATAGTCGAGATGTATGGCCTGCAAAGTTAAAAATAATTGCTATCTGGCCCTTTACAGAAAAAGTTTCGTGATCTTTGATTTTACTTCATTAAAAAAAATCAACTTATGTTTTTGACTTACATTTATTTTAAAATGAAAATTTTTTTTTACCACTACCATAAACAGAAAATCAGAATTTCTAGCCTAAATGGAAGGAAATTAGAGAAATAGAGCCAAAGCAAAAGAATGTTTTTCAATTCTACCTGGAGGCTG
The DNA here is from genome assembly GCF_007565055.1 of Rhinopithecus roxellana. Taxonomy (NCBI): domain Eukaryota; kingdom Metazoa; phylum Chordata; class Mammalia; order Primates; family Cercopithecidae; genus Rhinopithecus; species Rhinopithecus roxellana. Next base: position 78,011,460 of record NC_044568.1, on the reverse strand, counting down.
TTGCCTAACCGAACTTCTGAGTCGAGGCCTTGTGCTCTTTCTTTAGGAGAGATATTATTCTTTTGTTCATTTGACAGGTATTTGTTGAGCACCTACTATGTGCCATGGTCCCCTCACCCCCTACTCCTTTAGGTCTGACTTATACATTCTGTTCCCTACAATATTTCATTTGAACACAAAGATAAAAGATTCTGACTCCTAAAAGGTTGAGACCAGGAATGGTGGCTCATCACATCTGTAATCTCAGCACTTTGGGAGGCCAAGATGGGAGGATCACTTGAGCCCAGGAATTTAAGACCAGTCTGGGCAACAAAGTGAGACCCCATCTCTTTTAAGAAAAAAGAAAAGGTTGAAACCAACAAAATTAAGGGAAAATCCACTGGACCAGGAGCTTGGTTTTCTTGACCAACATCTTGTGTTGTCTCCTGACCTGCCATGTGCCCTTGAGCAAGTCAAGTCCTCTCTGAGCTTGTTCCTTCCACATCAGATTTTCCAACTTGCCTGGACATACAGTCACCTAGTGCTCCACCCCTTACTTCTAAAAATGATAATTCCCAGCCCCCTTCCCTGGAGATTCTGATTCAGTGGGTTTGGATGATGGACCCAGTGATGTAAAATTTTAACAAACACTCCCCTCCCACCCAATCCACCCCTGCCCAGGGGATTACCTCCATTGTATTAGGTTGAGAAAAAGTCTTTGTGGTTCCCTCCCTCATCTCTCCAGCTTCCCAGGATTTTTTTCAGCTCTGAGCACCCCCTCCCACCTGAGGCCTCCTCTCTCTGGTTAGGGGAGTCTCGAGTGCTGCCAGGGGAGAGGGTGACCATGTGGAGACTCATGCCGTTGGCTCCTGTCATGCCATTGGAACTGGCTGGTTGGAGAGGTGATTAGTACCCTTGAGAGGGGGAACATTTAGAAACCATTTCAGGAAAAACAGAACAAAACATCTCCTTCCCTAATCTTTAGCCAAAAGCTGAGTTGCCAGTTTTCTGGCCACAAAACCTGGGATCCACCCTAGAAGAAGGAGGCCCTAGAATAACAGTTTTCAAGCCCTAGGACTGGTGTCTAACAGGCATTTACAATCCTGGAGCAAGGAATGAGCTCGGGGAGCCTCAGCCTCCATGCTTCAGCACCAGGCTGAATAGGGCTGGGTTGAAGAGGATCCCATGGGCGCACATGGACAGGATGAAATTATAACCTTGTATGGTCAGTGCTAGCTGCTTCTCCAGGAATCTTACAATCTGAGCTCTCACATTTCAGGTTGTAATTCACTGGCAGGACAATTCACTTGATTCAGGATAAGACCTGGGCATCCATTCTAGAATCTTCCAACTCCTTCAAGGACCACCCACTTTCCATGTGTAAAAGACATGTCTTCAGAGAGGCCTACCCTGGCCCTGACTGTCCTTGGTCTTTCCCCTCCTTTTAACTCTGTGTCTATTCTGTCTGCTACAAATCCTTCTCTAAGTCTGTTGTCTTACAGACTTAGAGAAGTCTGTAAGTTTTTTTTTGTTTTTGTTTTTGTTTTTTTAAGATGGAGTTTCACTCTTATTGCCCTGGCTGGAGTACAATGGTGCAATCTTGGCTCACTGCAACCGCCGCCTCCCAGGTTCAAGTGATTCTCCTGCCTCAGCCTCCCAAGTAGTTGGGATTACAGGCATGCGCCACCATGTCCGGCTAATTTTGTATTTTTGGTAGAGACGGGGTTTCTCCATGTTGGTCAAGCTGGTCTTGAACTCCCGACCTCATGTGAGCTGCCCGCCTCGGCCTCCCAAAGTGCTAGGATTACAGGCATGAACCACCACACCCGGCCACAACTTTTTTTATACTTTGTCACTTGGATCTTTTTTTCCTTCTTGAATTGTAGCTGCCACAACTTGTAATTGAACATTTGTTTGTTTGGGTATTTATTAATATCTCATAGCTCCCTCACTAGTCTGTTCCCTTCACTGAGTCAGGGACTATGTCATTTTCATTTATCACTGGGCCCCAGCACTGGGACAGAGCCTGGCCCTTGGGAGGCCCTCAAAAAATAGTTGTGGGATAAAGGAATAAGTACAGCAGCACTTCTCAAACTTTAACATGCAGGTGATTCACCTAGAGATTCTGTGAAAATGTAGATTCTGAGCCACCAAGTCTGGGTGGGACCTCAGAGTCTGCATTTTTCACAAGTTCCCAGGGACGATGATGCTGCTGGTCCATGGACCACACTTTAAGTAGCAATGTCCTACATAACGTCTGTCCTTCTCAGTCAGCCACCTCACCATCTATATCTCCCTCCCATTGCTCAATGCCTGGGGAGAGGTTTCAAGCTTTTCGGAAGCAAGGAAGGGGCTACTGAAACCTAAGAAAAGATTAATAAAGAAGTACGAGAAAGTGCAAGGAGCACAGAATCAAAGATGCTCTGGAAGCTTAGCTGAGGACAGCACACACACTAGAATTTCAAAGGCATCACATCCCTACACTTCCCAGTTTTTCTGGTCCTGGAGGTTGAGCAAACATGGTCCCACTTTGTCTGCCCAGGATCTCTCCCAGGAGGGAGAGTGGCTGTTCCAGGGCTGGAAATGTTCATCCTTATCTTACCAGCTCATCGTCATTCTCAATGCCAAGTTGACCATGCACATTCCAGCAGTTTACACACTTAGGCTGGTTGTTTCGGTGCTGTTTGTGTTTCGGTGCTGTTTGTGCCACGGTGCCTTGGTGGCAAAATCTGAATCCTACCCTAGCCAAGGATTCACACAAAGCCCTCTCTAGCAACAGAGAGATGCAACTGAAGGTCAAGGTAGTTCAATGCTCTCCTGTGGGCCACCTCTGTGGGAATATAAGGCGACTCTCCATCAACCAAGGAAATCTTCCTCAATAGGATGTCAGCTCACCATTGTGCCTAGGGTGTCAGGGGCTCCCAAGTTAAATTTGATACTCAGTTACTATGGCCGCATTTGCTGAACGGATTAAAGCAGTGTTTCTTGAAATGTGGTCCATTCATCACCTATGTCAGAATCAGTTTGCAGGGAAGGGAGGCTTGTTAAATATGCAGATTGCTGGGCTTTCACCCCAGATCTATTGTACCAGCACCTTAGGAAGTGGGGCCCAGAAATTTACATAGTTACTCTGTACCTCAGGTGACTCATAGGTGCATTCACCTTTCCAAATCTCTGGGCGCATGTATTTGCTTCCTCCTCCATCTGTGTAGTTTGTATTCCTTTTGTGTCAGCTCTATTGTGTCTGTGTCTTTGATGGTAAGCTGCCCTAAGCTTCTCTTTGGAAGCCAGACAGGTAAATACATGAAGCTTCATTTGTGACCAGGCTAGGATGGGAACCACCCCTGCCCCCTGCTCTCTGGCCAACTCATCCATCATCAAAGTGCAGCTTACATAGAAGCTGCCCAGCAAATTATTCCTTATTACCTGAGTTAGACCATCCTATCTCCAGAGTCCAGGGTGTCCCCAGCACTTCAAGAAACATGTGCACCATCAGACACTCCAAGGCACCGAGCCAAGCCCTTCACATATGGCCCCCAGAGAAGTGCCCATTTCATCTGACCCCCAGACTCTTCAGTTCTGTCAATAACATGATTTTCTCTAGACATCTCCCCAAAAGAATCTCTGAGTGCCCTTTGGGTTATTCTTCTCCCAGACCCAGCATCATTCTGCAGTATGAATGAAATCTTGAATTTCAAGTTACTATCATCTCTCATCTTGTTATTTCTCCACCTGAGCCCACGCTTTCCCTCCCCAAACTTCTCCACACAGCAGTCAATCAGATCATGTTGTTACTGACTTAAAACCTTCGGCTGGGCACAGTGGCTCACCCCTGTAATCCCAGCCCTTTGGGAGGCTGAGGCGGGCAAATAATTTGAGGTCAGGAGTTCGAGACCAGCCTGGCCAACACGGAGAAACTGTGTCTCTACTAAAAATACAAAAATTAGCCAGGTGTGGCAGCAGGGACCTGTAATCCCAGCTACTCGGGAGGCTGAGGCAGGAGAATCACTCCAACCCAAAAGGCGGAGGTTGCAGTGAGCTGAGATCATGTCACTGCACTCCTGCCTGGGTGACAGAGTGAGACTCTGTCTCAAAAAAAGGAAAAAAAGAAAAACCTTCAATGGTGTTCCATTGCTCCTAGAACGAATCCCCCAGCCTTACCATAGCCCGACCATCTTTCTAGCCTCATCCTCACTCTGGCCTTTCTAGCTGCAATGGTTTCTTTCAGGCCCTCCTGCCTTTCATGTTTCCATCCACAAGGCCTATGCACGAACTGCCACCTCCACTTGGTGCTGTCTCCCATTGCTTTCTGCCAACCAGCTCCTACTTACCATTTGGGTCTCGGCCTAAGCTCCAGCACCCTTCCTCAGGGAAGCCCTCTTGATGTCTCTGCTGGGGCAATCCCCTTACGCTAGATTTGCAGAGCACTGGGTTTCTCCTCCTTCACAGCACATTGTCACGCTGATAACATTCACATTTAGTTAAGGGATTACTTAGTTGATTATAGTTAGGGCAATTGCACATCCCTGTCGTCCTGGGATAGTTCTAGGTGTGCTTACTGTCCCACTGCAGTTACTAACAGCACCCTTTTCACTCTCAGAAGTGTCCTACTTTGGATGATACATGTTGTGGCCATCCTAATAGTAGTGTCCCCCACCAGACTGTAAACTTCATGAGGCCTTGAGCTGTATTTGTTTCTGCTCATCACTGTAGTCCCAGTGCCTGGCTCAATGCCAGTAATTAGGTGCTCAGTAAGTAGGTCCTCCAGAGAACCAGGTTGAGCATACATGGTCTTTCATCACCTAGCCTCGGAAGCCACGTACTTGGTTGCACCATATACTGTTGATGGACTGGATACCGATCAATGGGTCCAAAGCTCTCAATGGGCTGTCATAGAATTTGCAGACATTTTTAAAAACCACCACATATCACCCAAGGATCTGCCTTTCATTCATTAACTCATTCATCACATATTCATTGGTTCTCATGCCCCTTTCTCTTGTATAATTTGTGTCCTGCACAAGGATTCCTAGCCAAGAGGTTAGAGGGTGAAATCCAGCCTACAGACTGTTCACCAAGCCATGTGCCTGACTTGGGGTTGTGTCTGCCTAGAGGAAGGGGCATTTTTTTCCCCTCTGCACCAAGGTGCTATCTATTTGTCAAGCTATCTGCCCTGAGAGGTTACTATTTTCTAAATCACTGACTCAGAAGAGGCACCTTTTTCTTATTTTCATATAGGCACTGTAAAGACTAGTGGGGCTGGGTGCAGTGGCTCACACCTGTCATCCCAGCACTTTGGGAGGCCGAGGCAGGAGGATTATTTGAGCCCAGGAATTTGAGACCAGCCTGGGCAAAATAGTGAGACTTCATCTCTGCACAAAATAAGAAAATTAGCCGAGCGCGGTGGCACACACCTGTAGTCCTAGCTACTCAGGTGACTGAGGCAGGAGGATCACTCGAGCCCAGGAGTTTGAGGCTGTGGTGAGCTATGATCTCACCACTGCATTCCAGCCTGAGCCACAGAGTGAGACCTCCATTTCTAATAATAGTAATAATAATAATAATAAAATAAAAAAAAATAATAAAAATGTAAAAGACTAATAGGAACACTGATTGTTCACCCACTATGTGAAGACATTGGTGGAAAAGCCATGGGTAAGATAGATGAAACGTCTGCTCTCGGTAAGCTTGTGTTCTACTGGGGAATGAAGACAATAAGTAAGAAAGCACACGCTTGAAAAAATACAAATGAAATTACAGATTGGAAACAGCATTATGGAAGAAAAGCCCCTCACGTGAGCATCTCCACTGTGCTGGTTGCTGACGGCAGAGGCTGGAGTCTGGAGGCTGAGGCTGCCTTATCTCGGACCCCCACCTCTCAGAGGACATCAAACAAGGGAGGAACCAACAAGAGCAAACAGACATAGCCTGTGTCCAAAAGGATTTTAATCCCACATTATGAGGGAGTTCCAGAATGTCAACGTATAAGGCCTTTAAGATCAAGAATCTCATTCATCCAGAATAGTTTACATACCTTGCTGCCAGGAGGAGAGAATGGGGAGGAATTCCTAGGCCTCCCCCCGCCACGTCATTCTTTGAATTTTGAACTGTTAGACCATGCATGGGGCAGTAGGGTAGAAATGGAAGGCATCCTTACTTCCCCAGATCCAAAGATTCATAAGGATGCGAGAGTCTGGCCAGAGCCCTAAGGCTGAAGTTGCCTGCGGGGTGGGTAGGCAACTGAGGTCACTCGGATTAGGAAGATATTTCCATGGTTTTATAGCCTAAGAGACACCTCACAAAAAGATACCCAGCAATCTTGGAAAGAAAAATAAAACACAGATCAGTATGAAGAAGGATAATGAGCAGAACTGACCAGGGTTGGTTAGTGAGTTCCATGAGATCAGGGGGTTTTGGGGACAAGTTGGTTCACTCATTGCTGTATTCCCAATGTCTCCAATAATGTCTGGCACACGGGAGATTCAAAATATGTATACATTGAGTAATGGGAAAAAACCACTTTTCTGGCAGAAGGGAAAGAAACTTTTTGTAAAATTAAAAGAATATATTTAGAAAAGCACAAGTATGGTGCAGTGGCTCACGCATGTAATCCTAGCGCTTTGAGAGGCTGAGGTGTGGGGATTGCCTGAGCTCAGGAGTTCGAGACCAGGATGAACAACATAGTGAAACCCTGTCTCTAACAAAAATGTAAAAATTAGCTGGGTGTGGTGGTGGGTGCCTGTAATCCCAGCTACTCTGGAGACTGAGGCACAAGAATTACTTGAACCTGGGAGGTGGAGGTTGCAGTGACCCAGGATCATGTCAGTGCACTCCAGCCTGGGTAAACCAGCAGGATTCTGTGAAAGGAAAGGAAAGGAAATGGAAAGGAAAGGAAAAGAAGGCTGGGCGCGGTGGCTCACGCCTGTAATCCTAGCACTTTGGGAGGCTGAGGCGGGTGGATCACGAGGTCAGGAGATCGAGACCATCCAGGCCAACATAGTGAAACCCCGTCTCTACTAAAAATACAAAAAAAATTAGCTGGGCATGGTGGTGGGTGCCTGTAGTCCCAGCTACTGGGGAGGCTGAGGCAGGAGAATGGCGTGAACCCGGGAGGCGGAGGTTGCAGTGAGCCGAGATGGCGCCACTGTACTCCAGCCTGGGCGACAGAGCAAGACTCTGTCTCAAAAAAAAAAAAAAAAAAAAAAAAAAGAAAAGAAAGAAAAGAAAAGAAGAAAAGAAAAGAACAAGGATGCTCTCATAGACTGAAGGATTGCTTTTATGACTATACTTAGGATCCTGGAAAAATGACAGCCCACTCCTGGGACATTATTAACAACAGAAACATCTTTTTTTCTTCTTCTTTGCAGAACTTTTCAGTGCCAAACTGTTCTTTTCAGAAGACAGGCCTAGAGAGCTGGCCTCCATCCTCCTTGCCACTCTGGGGACACCTGGGGACTTTCTTCTACGACTTGCCAAGAACATCCCATGAACCATGCTGGGTTCCAGATGTTCGGGTAGTAATGATTCTGGTGGTGGAGCACAACCCCCACCCCCTGCTTCCTGTTATGCTTTCTGACCATATTTCAGGGAAATTCAAATCTGGGAGGGCTCTGAGGCTCCATCCCTGTGGTGCCAAACCTCCTGATGAAAACAGAACCAGAGTCAAGCAGCCAGATGTTTCTATAATGGGAAAAGCCCGGGCACAGCCACTTACCTTTGTTCTACTCACAGACATTTACATTCATTTCATGTGATGGCTTTAGGAGACATGAAACAGCCTAAGACAGCATGGTTTGGGGCTGTTTCTCCAGAAGTTTGGAAATTCTGTGGTTGTTGCCTTTGGTGCTTAGTCAAACCCTCTTTGTCGTAAGTCAAATGGATACTATTTGTACTGTTCATTCTTATTGCATTTGCAGGATGTTTTATGACAGCAGTTTGTAGGTATTTCTGTGACAGAAATCAGAGACAAAAGGAAGCAGGAAAGGTCAGACTTAAAACGTATGGCTCTACCCTCTGACTCATGGGGAGAAGCTATGAGACCCAGAGCTCTGAGCTTTAAGTCGGACGATACTAGGGCTTGAAATCATTATCTCCATCCTTCCCCCAACCCAGTCTGCAGAGGTGGGCGACAGGGAGGAAATGGCCTCAATAAAGCATGTTTCTCAGATCCCACTCGAGGAATTCCGATTTCCTGACTCTTCATACAGTAGTGACTTGGGGGCTACCTAACCATCTGTCTCACACCAAGATGGTAGCCAGCTGAGCCACACTTAGAAGTGCCTTTTTAGCCGGACATGGTGGCTCACGCCTGTAATCCCAGCACTTTGGGAGGCTGAGGTGGGTGGATCACCTGAGGTCAGGAGTTTGAGACGAGCCCGGCCAACATGGTGAAACCCCATCTCTACTAAAAATACAAAAATTAGCCAGGCATGGTGGCAGTCACCTGTAATCCCAGCTACTCGGGAGGCTGAGGTAGGAGAATTACTTGAACCCAGGAGGCTGAGATTTCAGTGAGCCGAGACTGTGCCATTGTACTCTAGCCTGGACGAGAGAGCAAGATTCTATCTCAAAAAGAAAAAAAAAAAAAAAAAAAACAAGCAAGTCATTAGGTGCAGCCTACTCTCAAGGGGAGAGAATTATACAAAGGCATGAATACCAGGAGGCAGGGGCATGGGAGTCATCTTAGCAGCCTATGCACCAGTTTGTTTTCAGCTGAAACAGCCACTGAATGGAAGTTAGTAAAACCCCTGGCATCTGTTAAGATTCAGCTAACCCACCAACCAAAAGTGGGTTATGATGGTTGAATCACATTCATATTCAATCTATTCCCATCAGGAGTTTGTGGCTATTTGAAAAAAATCTTCATCCTTCTTAACAAGAGTCCACATTGTCTTCTCCATGACCTGTGCTGCTACAACATTGAGTTCTGTTCGGCTTTCTTAAGGTTGGGGATCCGATTTGCACCCAGGCCTGGGCACCCCTAGTCATTCCTTCTAAGAACAAGAAAGAGTAAACAGGATCCAGTTACAAGAGACTGCAGAACCCTAAAATGTTCAAGCCAGAAAAGACACAAGGGAGATCACTGCATAATAAATTATCTTCTATCCCACCCTGAACCGAGCCCCCATCCTCGGTGACTTTCCATACCTTCAAATACCTTCCTTACAGTTCTTTCTCTCCATATAGACCAGATACTGCTGTGAAACAAACAACCATGAGCCGCAGTGGCATGCAACAATTAGCATGCATTTCTCATTTACATGTGTGTGGCTTGACTGGAGTAGCTCTGTGTCTCTGACGGAAGTTCTGTAGGTCCTTTAGGGTAGCTCTACTCCACATGCCTTTCATTTTCTGGGACCGCTAAGCTACCAGAGGTATACTATGCTCATGGAAATGGCAAAAGAGAGAGAGGGCAAATCCTACCACCCAGGCACCCTTCCATTCTTTGTGTGTGTCATCTTTGCTAATATCTCATTGGGCAAAGCAAGTCACATGGCCAAGCTCAAGATCAAGTTGAGGAATATACTCCTCTCATCATGAGGCTATGGCTAGATTCGGGATGTGTACTACTACAAGGGGCTGAAGGACTGGGACCAGAACTCAATCAAACACACTTTTACTTTCCCCCACACCAAGTTCATTATCGAAACACCAGAAGCAGGAATACAAGCAGGTATGGGGCAGGTTTCTGTCTCCCATCTTCCTAGAGGAACAGGAGTATATTTAAAGACAGAAAACAAAGAATAGCAAGTAGCAGGTGAATGGGACAGACAGGTTGGGCTCTGGAGAGGGTTTAGAAACAAGGGAGAGGAACAATTGGCCCGTTTTTTTCTCTGGGTCTTGGAGAGGGATCTTGGGGGTCTGGACAGGTTCTTTCCTGTTGGGACACACCCTATCAGCTGGTGGCTTGGGAGATAGTACAGGGAGGAGGCATCTCCTGGCTCTGAATCAGAGTGAGAACATGACACTCTTTTCCAATGATCTTGCAATAGTTCTGATAACAGGAAAAAGACTTCTCTGTGTTAGCATGCTTTTAACATCTTGCTGATCACCCCCACTCTTTTTTTTAAGAGACAGGGTCTTGCTATGTTGCCTAGGCTGCCTCGGAACTCTTAGGCTCGAGCAATCCTCCAACCTCAGCCTCCCAAGCAGCTGGGATTACCAGCAAGCACCACCACACCTGGCTCCCTTTTAATAGACCCTAAACCTCAGACTCACGGACTCTTTCAGGCAACAGTATCTGCTACAATTTACTAACACTGTTTTATTTCAATAGTGTTGATATTCATAAGTTTGTCTTCTATTTTTGGCAGATGGCCCTGATTTCCTGTTTACCATGGCAATATAGGGCTTTCTTTTCAAATAAACAAAATAAACGGAGTTAATGTAAAGAAAGCAAGTGAATACTAGTTCAGGTGGAAGGTGGATATGGCAAAAATTAGAGCTTGAGTGTGGCTAGCATTTGGTAAATAGCGATAGGGTGGAAAGAGAATGGGGTTTGCTGCAGTGAGTCTGGGTTCAAACCCAAACTTTATCAATTGCATAGAACCTTTCGGTAAGTTACTGGTGTAGCTTCTCTGAGCCTTAGTTTCTTCACGGATAAAATGAGGGCAACTTGTTTTGCAGGGCTGCCATGTTCTATTGAAGGTTATGTTTGTAAAGTAACGGGCACACACTAAGCCCTCAGCAAATGCAGAAACCTGCGTGCTCCATCCCCTACCTGGGAGCACTTTGGGGTTTTCTCTCTCCTCCACATGGCCACAGGCAGGTAGGTGGGCCCTGCCTGGCCCTCCTCTATAGCAACCAGACCTCACTCTCCTCCCCTTTTATGGAGGAAGAGGACTCAGTTCCTATTAGTGCCTTCCTGTCCCCTCTCCAGCTCCAAACACACACACACACACACACACACACACACACACACACACACACACACACACAATTATCTTGGGGGATGAGAGTCTTGGTTAACAATAGAATTAAAGGAGATGTGGCAGGTCAGACCCTAGGCCAACTTGGGAAGCTCAAGGCTTGGGGGAGGGGATGGCCCTTTAGAGGGGGGTCTCAAATCCCCCAAGGATCTCTGATTTAGACCCAGCAAGGCCCTCTCGTGACAGAGCTCCGCAGCAGCATTAAAAAAAAGATGCTCAACAGAAAATATAAACATGGAGTCCAACCAGAGCACACAATTGCACAATAAATTAACATTTCTTAAAAGGGGTTCTCCTTCTCTTGTCAGTGGCACAAGTCAATTGCCTTGTATTCTGGGGTATGTGCAAGTAACATGAACTTGTTACATTAAAAGTTTTAAAATATACTGTTATATGTTGTGACCCTGTTTTGGAATTTCTTCAATTTGTAAAACTACACTGACTCCCACTCCCTCCTTCCACACACAGGATGGGGCTCAGGCGCCTCTGGTCTCCTCCCCCGTCCTCCCAAGAGACCCTAGAGCAGATCAGCCCTCCCAGTTTCCAGATGGGGAAACTGAGGCTGGAAAGAAAGGCAGTTCCTTTGATGTCATTTCCAGGGACACTGACTTCCAGGACTGTGGGTTGAAAGGCTGTGGGGAGTGGTTTGTGTGAGTGTGAGTATGTATGTGTGTGTGTGTATTGGTGGGGGTAGTGAACGGGGTGGGGGGGGTCCTGGAAGAGTCTAAAGACTGGTTGCTGGGCATGTCACACCAAGGCCGGAACTCCAGGTGAGATGATAAAAATAACAATGGCTGACGTCTACGGAACAGGTACCATGAGCCAAGCACTGTGGACATATTATCACCTTAAGACCTATAATCACTCCCATTTCCAGAAGAGGAAACTGAGGCAGGGGAGATTATGGACGAGCTCAGGAAGTTCATAAAAGGTCAGAGAAGGGGTTCTAGAGCAGGGAGCCCGGATTCCAAAACTCCTTAGGGAAGAGGAAGAAAAGGGGAGAAGAGGAGAGGAAAGAGAACGAGAGGGATGTGGAAACCTGCAGAGAAGGGAAGCCCCTTGCTCTTGGGAGCCTCCCTTTCTCCCTCTTCCCCCGGGCCCGTGCCACCGGCTCCGCCCCAAACTTGGCCACGGAGCCGCAGGGAGGCGGGCGGGGACTGGGGGGCGCCAGGGCGCTCCAGGGCTCGGCCTTTCCCTCCAGGGCCCTCTCCCTTCGCCGGCGGCCCCTCCCACTCGGCTCTCCCGGCTCCTGACGTCACGGCCCGGGAGGCTGGACTGGGAAGGAGGGGCCCGGCAGCCAAGAGGGTGGAGGGAGGGCGCGCAGTCCCGGCCCAGAGCGTCAAAACAGCACGGCGGCCTCGCCTCGCACCCCTGCCGATCCGTCGGTCCAGCAGCCAGCGCCGTCGCCAGCGCCGGGTGAGTTGCGGGCGCGCCCAGGGCGTGGGGCGACATCGGGGGGGCCCCGGGATCGCGTACGCCCGGGCAGCAGGGACGCGACCCCTTCACTTACTGGACCGGGAGCAACTCCCGGAATTGGTGACAGTAACGGGAGGGCCGAGGTGCCACCCATGCCGCCGACCTCCAGTCTGCGCCACGCTCGCTCGGGCCCCCGAATTCCACTTCGCCACCCCGGGACAGCTTCCCACGCCTTTTGAGCCGAAGCGGGCGGGAAAAGTTTGGGGAGGAGTCAGGGCGCCTCCTCTCGACCCGCCGGACTCACACCCCGGGCCCTTGGAGTCCAGGGAGATCCCCAGGTCGCTTGAGGGACCCCCGGGCAGCGTCCCCAGCCTCGCCGCTCGGGCAGGACTGGTGAGCCAGGCCGGGCCAGCGGGTCCTCCTGGGCTGCGCACCCCTCTCGGCTCCCACCGCTGCTGCGTCGCGCCCCCGAGCGGCGAGGAGCGACTTCTTGGGGGTCAGGAGCGGTGGAGGAGCCCGGAGGCGCTGCTGGGATGACACCTCTCTCCCTGCCAACTCTAGTAGGGCTTGGGGGTCTTTAAAGAGGCGAGACCACACCCATGGGTTCCAGAGGGAGGGGAGGCTGCAGCTCAGGGTGTGGATTCTACGAGCTCAGCAAATCCGGAGACCTGAGCACGCTCCAGGGAGGTCTTTTAGGTGAAGATGTGGAGCTGGACATGGGGACTCCGAAGACACCACAGGGCAAAGCTCTCCCTCCAGGCCACGGAGTCCAACCCCTGCCAGCTTCAGGTTTGAGGAAGTGAGCACTGCCCCTCCCAAGCTTTGAGGGTGTGTGTGTGTGTGTGTGCGCCTTGATCTTAAAATTCAGCTGTGTGTAAGTAAGGGGCTTGGAGAGGGACTTAAGAAGCTTCCAGTTCAAATACAGCGTGATTTATGAGACACCTAGAATAGGCAAATTTTATAGACAGAAAGTAGAACGGTAGTTGCCAGGGGCTGGGGGTACCTGAGAACTGGGAGTTACTGTTTAATGGGACAGAGTTTTTGTTGGGAAGGATGAAAAAGTTTTGGGTATACATAGCGGCAATGGTTACACAGTATTGTGAAGGTATTTAATGCCACTGAATTGTATACTTACCATCGGTTAAAATGATGATTATGATGTTACGTATATTTTATCATAAAATTTTTTTTTAAAGCCACCTCTAGCCACCTCTGCACTCCAGTCTGAATCACAGAGAAATCTAAGAACCAACATACTATTGCTGGGCACCTCTTCCTGGAATTTGGCCTCCAGTTAAGAAAGCTTAAAGAGGACGAGGAAGGGAGGGGGTCCTGGTTTCCCAGGAGTCACACAAGGAGAAGGATGGCGACCTGAGCTGCTGGAGGTTTGCAGTTGGCTAGTGCTCGCGCTTCATCTCCATTTCTCCCTGGGAGCCTCACCCCTGAGCTGTTTCCAGCACACTCTCCTGTTGCAAGTGGGGAAACAGGCTAGAGATCTAAGTCGGTTTGCTCAAGGCCACTGACCTGGTAAATGCAAAGAACTAGACCTTGAACCTCCATCTGCCTCCCAAGCCCTTCCCTTCTTTCCACCTGGAGATGTCCTGCTGGTTTGCAGGGAATGAGGGGAGACCCTTCTGGGGAAAACAGGGCGTGGATGCCCACGGGGGCCTTGGCAGATGCCAAGACCACAGCCTAGGGAGAGGCATGGAGGTGGCAGGAAGGTGCAGAACCTGTTTTCCCACTGAGGATTTTTGGATCTCACCACCTCCATCCCGTGGGGAAGCAGGGAGTCGAGTAGGAGGCAGAGGGCTGGCCACAGTTTGGAGCCTCCTCTGCCGCTCAAGTGGAGAGATTGAGGTGCGCCTGAAATCCAGAGAATGTGTTTGTGTTGGAAACACGGAGTTGACCAGCTGAGTGGGTGAGGGCAGGGCCAGGCGGAAACGTCCCTGTGAGGAGGGTGAGGCTTGGGGCTGACACTGCCCCACCGCAGGCGGGAGGAGGGGGTGCACCCGCTCTACCTGGCACCACCCCAGATTAGGGTCTAGCTAATGAGGGGCTAAAAGGGCTTGGTGGCATTTTATTGTGGCTACGGAACACATGCATTTAGCAACCCGTCCCTGCTTCTCCACCCCCACCCCAGTAATGGCACTTAAATCCTTTCTTCCTGGAACGGAAGTGAATGTTTCACCTCAGTTTCTTTCCTCTGCCTTTCACATAATATCTTCATAGCAGGAGCTAAAACCACATGCATATGTGCACAGACTCCCCATTTTCCAGCAACAGGTAATTCACAGGGTGGATCAACCAGCCCATTTTTCACCCTAGGCATAGAGTAACGCTCTCCTGCCCTCGCCTCTGCTATACAGCCTTCCAGGTCTGGAGGGCACAGCAAAGGCCACTTCTTTGTCATAGTAAACTGCGCCACGCGGGACCAGGAGGGGAAGTCTGTCGAGATGAAAATATATAAATGTCTTTCCAGGCTAGATGGGCTGGTGCTGGACTGCTGGCTGCTTGGTGAGGTTTGTTTGGGAAGCATGAGTCCAGCTACTCTCCTTTTGTGGGGAGCGGGGGAGTCAGATAATTGTGTGTGTGTGTGTGTGTGTGTGTGTGTGTGTGTGTGTGTGTGTCAACATGTGGCTGCTTCCCAGCTCTGTAGCCAAGTGGGGACTCTGACACGGGCTACAGGGGCTAAGGTGGGGATGGGGCGGGTCTCTCCAGCCATGGGAGTTCCAGATGGGAGGAGGTGACATGACTTACCCAAAGGTGGGGTGGGGCCCCAGGCACTGGGATTGAGGAGGCAGAGCTCTCCCAGCCTTGGGATGCCTGTGCAGGAGGGGTGTGTGTGTGTGTCGGGATGTCTCAGGAGGGCACGTGATTGGCAGCTGCAGCTGGAATGAAGAAAGAGGGGCAGTTGGCATCATAGAAAGTACTGGAGGCCTGACTCTTGGACAATGGCCTCAGCATGTGCAGGGAAGGAATAGGGATTGGTGTGGTGGTGGCAGGAAGAGGAGTCTCCCCTTCTCACCCCAGGAGTGGTGAAGTCTGGTTCCCTGCAGAAGTTAGCCAAAGAGTGCAATTTCGGCAGCACTGTGGCAAGAATCAGATGCATCTGGCTCTTGTTAGGGACAGGCCAGGGGGGAGTCTAAAAATATCAGAGGCAGAGCTGCCACCCAGCGAGAGTGCCGGGCTGGTAATCTGACACCTGGGCGGAGGCTGGTGGTGGTGAGGAGGGCACCCGTCCTGCTTTGCTCCAGAGGTACTCATGCTCCTCCAGGTGCCTGAAAGGGTGAGCGCTCACTGCATTCGGGACAGCCCTGGGCTAAGACTGGAGAATTTCAGGGCATAAGGACCTTAGAATGTCCCAGGATCACACTGACAGCTAGGGACACTCAGAGAGGTGGAGTGACTTGCCCAGGTCACACAGCAATTTGGTAGCCAACCCAGGGCTAGATCTAGCTCACAGCTGAGGGGAGTTCGGTGGGATTCCAGGCCCAGATCCCCAGGGCCTGGGACCCTTATAGCACGTGTCGTCTGTCCAGGATGCTGGATTTCGGTGCTCCCATGCTGATGGGACAATGGTGAGCAAGAGCCCTGCTCAGGCAGTAGGTCACTTCCCATTGAGCACTGGGTTGCTCCCGGGCAAAGCTGTTGAACCCTGGGAATGCTGGCCCATCTTGCGGCAGGATACAGGGAGGAAGGAGACTGGAGGAGAACTGGCCGAATAAGTCCCTCCCTCCTTCCCGTGCAGAGACACTGTTGGTTTTGTTCATGCAGTATCTCCGGTGCTTAATTAGTAGTTGTTAAAGTGAATAATTGAATTCCTGGGGCCCTCATCTTCCTTAGCAAGCTGGGCTTCTGTTGATGTAAAAGGGACGGAGGATGAAGAAGAGACTTCTCCAGTTTCTGCTCTTTAGGGACAGGCTAGATGACATCAGCTTCTAGAAGCTTCCTGGAACTCTGGGTCCAGAGCTGAGGGAGGGGTCACCACGGTGATATTTGACACCAGGATTGTCCTGAGAAATCTAGGATGCAAAATAGCCATCACCATGCGGGATATAAAGACACACAAGCCAAGCCCCTCAGTGCAGACCGCTCATAGTCTAAGATCAAGCAAGGTTTTCCCAATCGCAAAGTCGTGTGCTTTGAAGATTTCTCTTTCTGACGACCTGATCACAAACTTCTCTGAACTGTCTTTCCTCAAAATGCAATGAATTTAAAAAAATTGCAGTGAATAAATAAGACCCAAAGTTTTTTTGTTGATCTTATGAATGTTTTCCAAAACGTGTTACCGCTGGTGTCACACAAGATAATTCTCAAAGTCCCATGGCATAAACACAGAAAAGAATAATTATGTCTTCTTCTTGATTGGTATTGGGGGAAAAAATGTAAGTAGTACACAAACCCATGGTTTCACAGATAGTTCTGCTTAGGTTGAAACAAAAGTTGATGCTGTAAACTTTAAAACAGTTTAAGATACTCAAAGAATTTAGTTAAGAAGCACAGTGGTCCTTGCATTTGGCAAAAATCTGAGTACTAGAGGGCCTGCTTTTTGGGAGATGGTTTTATAAGAGGGGCTGGGATGGACTTGTCACACTTTTTTGAAACACGACTCGTCCTGAAAGATTATCTGAGAGCTCCCAGACCAAGCCCCTCTTTTGCAAAGAGGTCCCTATGTTCAGCTTCAGACCGAGACCTGCCACTTAACTTCCAAGGGAGTCCCTTCATTTTTAATGAGGGTCATGATTCCACTCTGATGACCTTCGCCAGTTGTCTGAGGATCAGAGGAGATGATATATTGATGCACATGGAAGTGGCTTGAGTTGTTTGTGGTTTGCTTGAAGCAAAGGAAGGCTGAGGGAGAGGCTGGATTCCTCACTTTAATCTTGATGGGTTATGATTAAGCAACCCTGTGCAATGAGCTGCTGCAGGCTTTGGCAATACAATGGGAAATTTCCCTGTCTTCAGAGGAGGTTATCATCTAGCGTTGGGGGTGACAAGTCCAAGAATGCAAGCTCCAGGAGCAGGGCCATAAGATGTGGTTTCAGAGAAGCCCACCATATGTGGTGTGCAAAGGTTTCCTTAATCTTGTGGTGTTGGAGATGGGCTTGGGAGGATATTTCAAATTCCCCAAGCAGTGATGGTTCCAGAAAGGTCAGGCAATAAGGAACAGTGAGAGAGTAGGCAGAGGTTAGCTGGATCTGGTGGCACACACCTATATTCCCAGCTACTCGGGAGGCTAGGGCAGGAGGATTGCTTGAACCTGGGGCTTTGAGGCTGCCACTTTAAGGCTGCTGACACTTTGAGGATGTGGTGAGCTATGATTGTTCCACATACTCCAGCCTGGGAGACAGAGTGAAACCCATCTCTTAAATTAAAAAAATAAATATATATATGGGCTGGGCGCAGTGGCTCACACCTGCAATCCCAGCAGTTTGGGAGGCCAAGGTGGGCAGATTGTGAGGTCAGGAGATCGAGACCATCCTGGCTAACACGGTGAAACCCTGTCTCTACCAAAAATACAGAAAAATTAGCCAGGCATGGTGGCACACACCTGTAGTCCCAGCTACGCAGGAGGCTGAGGCAGGAGAATGGTGTGAACCCGGGAGACAGAGCTTGCAGTGAGCCGAGATTGCGCCACTGCACTCCAGCCTGGGTGACAGAAAAAAAAAAAGTATATATTTTTAAAAAAATGTATAATTTTTAAAAAGAAAAGGCAGAGATTGTGAGCAGGGACCCTGCTGGAGGAGAAGTGGGTGCCTGGTTTGTCTTCAGTGCTGGGTACATGAAGGGAGGGAGATGGAGCAGGGAGGGATGAGCAGGGCCAGTGTGCAGCCAGCTTCCCTTCCACATCCCCAAGAATGTGGCTAAGGAGGCAGGTGTGAGGATGCTTATGGAGCATTATTGGAATAGAATATCCAATGATAGATAAGAAACAGAGAAAAGGAAAAGTGGAAGCAACTTACATATCCATCAGCCATTTTGCAGAATGTTTTACAGCAGTTAAAAAGAACAAGGGGCCGGGCGCGGTAGCTCAAGCCTCTAATCCCAGCACTTTGGGAGACCAAGGCAGGCAGATCATTTGAGTTCAGGAGTTCAAGATCAGCCTGGTCAATCTAGTGAAACCCCATCTCTACCAAAAATACAAAAATTAGTTGGGCGTGGTGGTGTGCGCCTGTAATCCCAGCTACTTGGGAGGCTGAGGCACAAGAATCACTTGAACCTGGGAGATGGGGGTGGTAGTGAGCCGAGATCGTGCCACTGCACTCCAGCCTGGGTGACAGAGCAAGACTCTGTCTCAAAAAAAACAAAAACAAAAAAACAGAAAGCAAGGTTTATCCATTGTACCCATATGGAAAGTGCTTTATGGCATTACTGAGTTTAAAAAAAGAACAACCAGAAGAAGTATATGTGGGAAAATGTATTATTCATATAAACATAAACAGAAATTCTTGTTGTATTTTCTGTGGCCTCACATGTTTATATGAGGAACAATGTCTGGAGGGAGACTTCGGAGTAGGTCTGTCTGGTTGTCTCTGATGGGAGGGGAGGGAAGGAACTGGATTGAAAGGATACAATCTTATCTCAAGTCTTATCTGTAACCAAGAGAGGATCTTCATGAATTACAATATATAATGCACTCATTTTCCCTGAGCTTGGTAAGCAATGGAGGTTGTGCAGGTGTGAGGATGGGGAGAGATGATGCGTTTGACTGTGGTGGGGGTCAGAGACTCTGTGGATAGACCAGTTAGGAACTGTTTTGGAAATCCAGAGATAAGGAAATGGTAACCAATCTGAGCAGGTGTTGTCCAGTCCCCATGAAGCATCCCCCTTGGAACATCACATTGCAGATGCCAATGAACATAATGTGTTTCCAGTCTGGTTGCTGTTCACGGGGGTTAACCGTGGCCAGGTGTGGTGGCTCAGGCCTGTAGTTTTAGAACTTTGGGAGGCTTAGGCAGGAGGATTGCTTGAGCACAGGAGTTTGAGACCAGCCTGGGCAACATAATGAGACCCTGTGTCTACAAAAAAAAAAAATAGAAAAATGAACCAGGCATGGTGACACGCACCAGTAGTCCCAGCTGCTCTGAAGGCTGAGGAGGGAGGATCGCTTGAGCCCAGGAGTTTGAGGCTGCAATGAGCTGAGATTGCACCACTGCCCTCTAGCCTGGGTGACAGAGCAAGACCCCATCTCTTTAAAAAAACAAAAACAAAAAAAAACTAACAAACCCATGCTGACCACTCCCTTCCACTGTGAAGCGAAGGGTTCTGTTTCTCTCCTAGAACTGATGGAGGAGAAGCTTTGGGGTCCCAGTTGTCTTATAGTGGACATTTGTCTTTGGAGTGGGGATGGGAGCTGCTCTAACTCATCACAGTGTTGCAGCCTTGAGGTCCTCATCTGTCCCAGAATGTGTGCTTCGTAACTGTTGCATGAATAAAATGGTGTCTGCTGAAGGGTGACAGGTGCATTCTGAAGACAGTAGGCAGATGCCAGTGGGAACAAAGAATTGGATTGTGGGGTGCTGCAGGGGGCTGTGTACAGACATGTGGAGGGTCAAGGGGATGCAGTTTGCAAACTGACTCCCAGGCTGTGACATTTTTTTCCAGAGAGAATCCTTAATTCCTGAACTTGGGAGTTCTGTGACAGGTCATCTGTGCTGATTTATTCCTCATGTGTTCATTCTAACATTTATTGGCCACGTACTATGAGCCGGGCAGTGAACAAAAATAAACTCGGCCCCTGTAATGGAATTTATCTAGCAGTGGATGGAAGATCGTCTATGGGAGGGTCAAGAGAAACCCAAATCTTTTTTTTTTTTTTTTGAGACAGGATCTCACTGGGTCACCCAGGCTAGAGTACAGTGGTGCCGTCATAGCTCACAGCAGCCTCAAACACCTGGGCTTAAGTGATCCTCTGTCCTCAGCCTCCCAAAGTGCTGGGATTACAAGCGTGAACCACTGTGCCCAGCTGAAACCCAAATCTTTTAAGGGTCTTTGCCCTTGTCTGTCTAGGGTACAGAAGAAAACTGAAAAACCCCTTTCTTTCCTGCTCCCTCATTTACTTCTCTGAATATATTCAGATCATGAGATGATACGATCTTTTGAGTAAAATGTGGCAAGCTAGCCTTGAATCCTCTCTCTTATTACTGCGGAAAGTGTGTTGAAATTCAGATGAATGGTCATGAGCCCTAAAGCCCAGGGCCTAGAGCGCAGGAGAGGCTGAGAGCAGTAGAGCAGGCTGGTCTTTGAGCCACCAGTGGTGGCCTCTCAGTATACACCACCACCACCCTTCCCTGGCTTACAGTGGAAGCCTGGAGCGGTCCTCTGTCTCTTCATGCAAACCTTCAGTCCTTCTGGAATCCATCCCCTCTCTTCATCTCAGTGGATTCTATTTTGGCCCAGACCGCTGCCATCTTTTGCCTTGACAATTGCACAAGCTCCATGACCTCCGTCCCTGCAGCCACTCTGGTCTTGAGGTCCATTTTCCGTATGCATCCAGAAGGATCTGATAGAGACACAAAGCTGACCAAGTCACTTCCCCTGCCCCACTTAAAATTCTTCAGTAGTTTCAGCTGTTCCTAAGCAAAAACCAGGCCTTACATGATCTAACTTTGAGGTCCTTGGCTGGCTGCCCCTCAGACTCTCCTGGGCAATCTGGATAGAATGCTGATTTCCAGTCCCCGCCTGAGAATGATGATATCAGAATCTTTGGAGGCAGGGGCCAGGGCACAGGGGGTTTCAGGTGCCCCAGTGCGGTTGGTGGTGAGACGTACTGGTCTAACTAACCCCTTCTCTGGACTCATCACTCTCCCCTGTTGCTTTCTACTCTAGCCCACTCTTTTTTCTTAGTTCCTGCAACTCTTTTTTTTTTTTTAATTTGAGACGGAGTCTTGCTCTATCGCCAGGCTGGAGTGCAGTGGTGCGATCTCAGCTCACTGCAGCCTCCGACTCCCTGGTTCAAGCGATTCTCCTGCCTCAGCCTCCCAAGTAGCTGGAACTACAGGCGCATGCCACCATGCCCAGCTACTTTTGGTATTTTTAGTAGAGGCAGGGTTTCACCATGTTGGCCAGCCTGGTCTCTATCTCTTGACCTCATGATCCGCCTGCCTCAGCCTCCCAAAGTGCTGGCATTACAGGCATGAGCCACCGGGCCTGGCCATTTCCTGCGTCTCTTAATCCTCTCTCACCACTGCTTCTACCTGCTCTTTCCCTTGTCCTTCTTCTTCCATGTTCCCTTCCTCTCTCTGTCCAGCTAATTCTCTTTATCCTTTAAGACCTTTAAGACTCATACCAGGCCAGGCATGGTGGCTCATGCCTATAATCCCAGCACTTTGGGAGGCGGAGGCAGGAGGATTGCTTCAGGCCAGGAGTTTGAGACCAAGCTGGGCAAGATAGTGAGATCCCATCTGTACAAAAAATAAAATAAAAATTAGCCAACCAGCCGCGGTAGCTCATGCCTGTAATCCCAGCACTTTGGGAGGCCGAGGTGGGCGGATCACTTGAGGTTAGGAGTTCGAGACCAGCCTGGCCAATGAAGAAACCCTGTTTCTACTAAAAATACAAAAATAAGCCGGGTATGGTGGTGCATGGCTTATAGTCCCAGCTACTCGGGAGGCTGAGGCAGGAGAATTGCTTGAACTCAAGAGGCAGAGGTTCCAGTGAGTTGAGATCACGCCACTGCACTCAAGCTCTGGGTGACAGGGCAAGACTCTGTCTCAAAAATAAAATGAAATAAAAATTAGCCAGGTGTGGTGGTGTGCACCTGTAGTCCTAGGTACTCCAGAGGCTAAGGCGGGAGGATCGCTTGAGGCTAGGAATTCAGGGCTATGGTGAGCTGTGATTGTACCACTGCACTCCAGCCTGGGTGACAGAGTGAGACTGTCTTTAAAAAAAGAAAAAAAAAAAAGACTCACCATTTTTTCAGGGATGCTTTCTAGCCTTAAGTTAAGTCAGATTTTCTCCTCTGCCATTAGTTCTGATGGTATTTGTTTAAGCCCAGCAAGGGCTGGCAGGCACAGGGACCATCAATTCCTATCCAGTAGTTCCCCAGGGCACCCCAGTAACCGTCATAATGTATCCCCAGCGTCTCAGCGGACCCAGGGGAGGAGTGGGAGAAGGGAGACCCCAAGTCTTGGGTGACCATTGAGCTGGAGGCTGCAGGGGCAGCGGGTTTGGAAGCCCTGAGAAGTCACTAGGGTCAGGGCAGCTGCTCCCTCTCCCTCCTGCAGTTGGCTCTGTCTGGAGCCACATCAGGCCCGAGTGGCATGATCAGCATCCGTTTATACCAGTGTGACACGGGGTCACATTCTTCCCAGACCAGAGCCTGAGAGAGGCTTAATCATCAACACACCCTGAGTGGGGTCTGCACGCCCGCAGGCATTTGGAAATGACTGCTGTAGCATACAGGCGATGTTAAAGACTGTATTATGCTTGTGTTCAGTGTATTACTTAAATGTCTCTTGGCAAGTGATGCTGATTTTCCATTTACAGTGTAATGCGTGTTTAAAAAATGAATCGGGCTGGGTGTGGTGGCTCATGCCTGTAAACCCAGCACTTTGAGAGGTTGAGGTGGGAGGATCACTTGAGCCTGGGAGTTCAAGACCAGCCTGGGAAACCTAGGGAGACCCCCATCTCTACAAAAAATAAAAAAATTATCCAGGTGTGGTGGCATGCATCTATAGGAGGCTGAGGCAAAAGGATCACCTGAGCGCAGGAGGTCAAGGCTGCAGCAAGCTGGGATCATGCCACTGCACTCCAGCCTGGGAGAGTGAGACCCTGTTTTAAAAAACAAAGAACAGAACAGAATAAATATTTTAAAAATGAATCAATTTAAGCTTAATGTGTTTTAAGGAAAACTGTGAGTAATGAGTAGAACAGGTGGTGCACCCACAGAAATGGTCACAGTGGGGCCCCACCCAGGTCCCATTTGCTGAATCATGTACCCATCACCTCTGGCTGTCATAGGTGCAGGCTTCAGATGACTTTCTTCTTGGTTTCACCCAAGAGTATCCCTTAGAAAATCCCTAGCACAGCTGGGGCAGTGGCTCACGCCTGTAATCCCAGCACTTTGGAAGGCCAAGGTGGGTGGATCACCTGAGGTCAGGAGTTCTAGACCAGCCTGGCCAACATGGTGAAACCCCATCTCTACTAAAAATACAAAAAATTAGCGGGGCGTGGTGGCGGGCACATGTAATCCCAGCTACTCAGAAGGCTGAGGCAAGAGAATTGCTTGAACACGGGAGACAGAGGTTGCAGTGAGCCGAGATTGTGCCAACGTACTCCAGCTTGGGTGATAAGAGTGAAACTCCATCTCAAAAAAGAAAAGAAAAGAAAAGAAAATCCTAGCACAGGAATCTGCACCCCAGCCTTTGCTTCTAGGTAACCGGACCTAAGGTGGTGATGCTTAGGGAATGCGGCTTTAATCCGACCATCCTCTTGGTCTGTCTGGGAGGAACTGTGGCCCAGTGAGCAGGTGCCATTTGCCCCAGGTTACCCTGTGACTCCCTGGCAGGGCCAGTTGGAGGCAACAAAAGATAAAGGAAGATGCACCAAGGACTTTTCTTCACTCGCTGGTGTGTTAGTGGGACCGGGTTTACCACTCTAGCGGCAGGGTCTTGGTGTTGGGAAAATAAGTCTGTTCTCTTTCCCAGGAGGCATGAAGAAAGGATTTAGTTCTCTCTGTGGAACCAAGCAATCTGAGAGGCACCTGTGGATACACATGTAAATATATTTTATATATATATATGTGTGTATAAGCTATACTTGACCTCAATTCATCAGGAACATGAGGCAGCTGGTGCTTTGAATGTTTTCATTTAAGGGCCAAGGGGAGTGGTTTGCAAACTTTGCTGTTTATTGGAATCACTGGGCATCTTTTAGCACCTATTGGTGGGGGCCGTCCCCAGAGGTTCGGATTTAATTGGTTTAAAGTAAAGCCCCAATGCTATACCCTTCTACTTCCTGC
Source organism: Rhinopithecus roxellana (assembly GCF_007565055.1). NCBI lineage: Eukaryota > Metazoa > Chordata > Mammalia > Primates > Cercopithecidae > Rhinopithecus > Rhinopithecus roxellana. The sequence continues at coordinate 77,987,175 of NC_044568.1, read as the reverse complement.
GGCCTGATTTCTCTGCAGCCCTGGTATTGCTGTAAATTGATCACGTCTAAGCCTTTGCTGTATTTTCTGTGTCTATCTTCCTTTATTCCATAGCTCTGGCCTTCCTGAGGCAAGATGGTGGGGAAGGGTATGACTGTTCCACTCCCAGCTCTGCCACTTACCGGGGGTATGACCTTTGACAAGGTACCTAACCTTGCTACCCCTCCGTTTTCTCATCTATAAAAGGGGGGTTGCAATGAACCCAAGCAGACAGTATTCTGGTGGAGACTAGCTTGAACGCCTCAATTCTTCCGTTTGCCCTTGCTTTTGTGGTATCTCATGCTGCACACAGCGTGAGTCCATGTACAACCCTAGTAGGATATAAATCAAGAAGAGCTTTGTTTTGCTGTATGAGGATGTTAGGGCCCTGGCAGTCCTCTTTGGGGAAATGCAAGTCTCTCCACTTTGCCTTTTCCTCAGGAGGTCTTAGGGCTCCTGAATAACCAGTGTCCCGTCCTGCTAAAGCCTCACTTTGGACTTGACCCTCCACACCTGGCCTTACCTTGAGTTTCCTGGCCCTCCCTGGGCTGTGGACCGAATGCCTGGCTCTCCCACCCTCATGTGTTCCAGAGCCTGGTCTGAGCCCCTTCTCCCCCTGCCTCAAGCATCCTCACTGTGTTTTTACCACAGTTTCCAAGCAGATCATGAGCCATGGAATTATTCATGCTCCCTGCCCTCAGAGGAGTCAGAGAGCTGGAGGCCGTGGGAAGAGAATGCTATACTGTCATCTCGAGGCTTGAGGCTTCTTGACGAGACCTGGCATGGGGAGGAGAATGCTCCTGAAAACAGCATTCCTCACTCCACTGATAATGACTTCAGTATCTGCTGTGGGCTGGGCACTGTGCTGGGCACCAGGACAGAGCAGTGATGAGACAGACATAAATCCCTGCCCGCTGGGAGCTTCCACTCCAGAGAGGCAAGACAGAAAAAAGAAGTGCACAGAGATAAATAAGAAAATAGCATGTAACGTTTAGTGATTCAGGAGCTGAAGGCAAGCAGGTCACATAGACCAGAGAAGCCAGGGAGGCTTCTCTGCTGACTGAGGAGTTGGGGCTGAATGAAGAGAAGAAGTCAGTTACATCAAGATCTAAGAACGTTCCAGAAAGAGGGATCTGCACACGCAAAGGTCCCACTACTCTGAGGGGTGGGAGATGAGCTTGGTTTGTTGGGGAAAAAGAAGGGGCACTGATTTGAGGCATGAAACCAACCTCACATTTTTTTTTAGCTCTCTGTGAGGGCCGGGACCCTGTGGTCTATGTCTCTCTGTCTTTCCATAGTGCCTGCAAAGAGCCTTGCATGCTGTGTGTACTCAGCAAACACACTGATGGACAGGTAGCCACCTGGGAAAATGGGGACACACACGCCCCACCTCTTGGGGCATTCAGAGAAGTGGAGAACTGGCTTCCTGGTTGGAGACCACTGAAGATAGAACTGGAATCAATGGAAGAGAGATCCCTGTTGAATGCTGTCCCAGGCCCTGGAGGGTAGCTGATCAGTTGTTGCTGTGGCATGGTCTGAGGGTTGAGAGGGTTCCCAGCCCAGACCAGCCCTTTCCAACTCAAGACCCTGGTTCCTGACCCATGGTTTCCACCCTCCCTCACATGGCAGAGGCAACAGAGGCTATCCTTCTTGCATTAGACCCAGGGGGACAGAGGCTTTAAATACCAGCTTCCAGTGAACTCAGAATTTCCTGGTTTTTAAAAGCTTTGTTTAAGGAGGGTTTTTGTTTTTGTTTTTGTTTTGACAGGGTCTTGCTCTGTTGCCCAGGCTGGAGTACAGTGGTTCAATCATAGCTCACTGCAGCCTCAAACTCCTGGGTTCGTGCAACCCTTCTGCCTCCGCCTCCTGAGTCTCTGGGACTCCAGGTGTGTGCCACCACACCTGACTAATGTTTTGATTTTGAAGAGATGGGATCTTGCTCTGTTGCCTGGGGTGGTCTCAAACTTCTGGCTTCAAGCTATCCCCCCACCTCTGCCTCCCAGAGTGTTGGGATTATAGGTGTGAGCCACTGTACCTGGCCTGTTTAATGAGTTTCTGAAAGCGTACTATTCGTTGTATTTTCGTGTATTCACAGATATATGCGACTATCACCACAGACAATTTTAGAATATTTTCTTCACCTCAAAAAGAAATTGTATACATTTTAGATATCACTTCCCCATTTTCCTATCCTCCTTCAGTTCTAATCAGCCAAGAATCCACTTTCTGGCTTTTCTTTTCTTTTCTTTTCTTTTTTTTTTTTTTTGAGACGGAGTCTCACTCTGTCGCCCAGGCTGGAGTGCAGTGGCGTGATCTTGGCTCACTGCAAGCTCTGCCTCCCGGGTTCACGCCATTCTCCTGCCTCAGCCTCCCGAGTAGCTGGGACTACAGGCGCCCGCCACCACGCCTGGCTAATTTTTTTGTATTTTTAGTAGAGATGGGGTTTCACCGTGTTAGCCAGGATGGTCTCCATCTCCTGATCTCGTGATCTGCCCACCTCAGCCTCCCAAAGTGCTGGGATTACAGGCATGAGCCACCGCGCCCGGCCAAATCTACTTTCTTTCTATGGTTTTGTCTCTTCTGGACAGTTCATCTAAATAGAATCATAGAATATATGGCCTTTTGTGCTTGACTTCTTTCACTTAGCATAATATTTTCTTTTTGTTTGTTTGTTTATGTTTTGTTTTGTTTTGTTTTGTTTGAGACATAGAGTCTCACTCTGTCGCCCAGGCCGGAGTGCAGTGGTGCAGTTTTGGCTCACTGCAACCTCTGCCTCCGGGATTTAAGCGATTCTCCTGCCTCAGCCTCCAGAGTAGCTGGAACTACAGGCGCCCACCACCACACCTGGCTAATTCTTGTGTTTTTAGTGGAGACCAGGTTTCACCATATTGGCCAGGCTGGTCTCAAACTCCTGACCTTGTGATCCACCTGCCTCGGCCTCCCAAAGTGCTGGGATTACAGGTGTGAGCCACCTCCCCGAGCCCACTTAGCATAATATTTTGAAGGTTCATCCACGTTGTGGTGTGGATCAGTGCTTTGTTCCTTTTTATGGCTAATACTTCATTGCATGGATGTACATATCCTATTTATCTATTCATCCGTTGATGGATGTGTGAGTTGTTTCCATCTTTTGGCAATTGTGAATAATGCTATAAACGTTCATGTGCAAGCTTTTTGTGGACGTCTGTTTTCATTTCTCTTGGGTGTATAGCCAGGATGGAAATTGCCGGGTCACAGGGTGACTCTGTGTTTCATTATTTGAGGACTGACAGATTTTCCCAAGTAGCTGCACCATTTTATCTTCCTACCAGCTGTCTGTGAGGGGTCGACTTCTCTGCTTCCCCAGGTTTTAATTTAAGGCCTGTCCTGATACCTAGCTCACAGGAAGCTTCCAGTGGGGAAATTCTTATAGGTCTAGACCAGGTTCCTAGGGGCCAGGGCTCCTGGGTCTAAGCTAGGCCCTGCCAGAGCTTCTGGGACAGGCTGGGCCCAGGGCAGTGGGCTGGGTGAGGTGGAAGGAAGTGAGGGCACCCGCTTTGTGGCTTCCTGGTTGGAGACCACTGAAGACAGAACTGGAATCAATGGAAGAGAGATCCCTGTTTAATGCTGTTTTCTACACAGTGGAATTCATGATGCTGGGGTGATTTTAGGTGGCTCTGTCATTAAGTGACATTAAATCACTCAGTGGGAAAGCAATTCCCTTTTCAGTTCTCTTTCAGTTCTTCTGATTCCATCAACGGGGAATCTTAGCTGAGGCTAAGGTGTTTAGTGCCTCTTTAAGTCTAGTTTCCCTTCTTTAACTTAGAGCAGGTCTGCAGCTTAGTTCCTATGGCAGGGAATAGCTTTGAACCAGAATTTGTGAACTTTGGGGGTAGGGGGTATTTATTTCACAATTAATTTCTATTTATGGCAAATGATGCTGATTTTCCATTCCCAGGGAGCCAAAAGATTTCTTTTTAAAATACATGTATTTATGTTAGAAAGTGGGTTGATTTAAGGACAATTATGAAGGAAAATCTTCCAGCTGTACTCGAGAAGGTAGTAGACAAATGACTGAAGTTTGGGAACCCTTGTTCTGGAGCTTAGGGTCCAGTAATCAGATGTGGTCTTGGCAATGGTGAGGTCCCCAGTCCCGGGGCATGTTCAGATGGAAACTGGATGCTAGACAAATAATCCAGGCAGAGGCTGGGGGTGGGGTGTTCTCATGATCACACCAGCGCCTTTCAGCTGAGACTGCATGAGTGCGTGATTCCCATTGTGTTGAGTCGGTTTCCCAATTGCACAGCCGGACAATGTCATTGAGCAGATGCAACATCATCAGAAGCACTCCAGTGGGATGGGCAAGAGGTTGAGAGGTTGCCTTTCTTTCCAGCATGGTCACCTCATAGCCCCCTAGGCATGCTAGCAGGGAAATGTTACTGTGGGATTCCAAGTTCATGGGAATGACTTCCCATGGTACTGGCTCAGCATCTGCCCTGGTGTTAAATTTTTCATGGTGGTATCACTTCCTGTTGGATCCCTCCCCACCTCAAGTCCCCAGTTAAGGGACAACCTTCCAGCTCTCGGGTTGGTGAGCCCCTATGGCCTGGGTACCCTGAGAGAGTGATGCTGTATTAGTCAGTGTTCTGCAGAGAAACCAAAGGGGTGCATATATATTTACAGAGAGAGTTTGTTTTAGGGAATTGGTTCATGGGATTATGGAGGCTGGCAAATTCAAAATCTGCTGTCCCACCCTTGACCTCAAGTCTGAAGGTCATTTGCTGGCAGAATTCCGTCTTGTTCGGAGGAAGTCAGCCTTTTGTTCTACCCGGCCTTCAACTGATTGGATGAGGCCCATCCCGTTAGGGAGGGCAGTCTGCTTGACTCAGAGTTCACTGATTGGAATGTGAATCTCATCCCAGAACACCTTCATAGAAACACCGTGACCCAGACAAGTTGACTTATTAAGTGAACTATCTGAGATGCTTTTGTTGGACCACACACATAACATTAAGTAACATAGAATACCTTTCAAATCACTCCCTTTTAAATTCTCTTTCACCTCTTCAAAGAGGAAATTTCAGTTTTGTGCAAATATGTCTTTAAAAGTTCCCAAACATGTGTGACATCCTGTTTTAGCAAAGAAATAGAAACCCAGCCTTGGACTTGGAGCTTTTGAGCAGCAAGAGCTTGGAGCTGGAATTTAATAACAATGTTTTGTTTTCATTGTATTTATTTTTTCCAGCACCTTCTATTTATGGCAGGTGATGCTGACTTTCCATCTCAGTTGCAATATAAGGTTTCCTTTTATAAAAATATAAGTTTAAAAAGTGAGTGAGCTAAGCAGGAATGGCAGATTTGGGGAAATGTCGACATAAGAGTCGCTGGGACAGTGCCTGAAATGTCCCCTGCTTGTCCACATGCTCTGAGCTGTCTGTTTGCATTTCCTTCCCTCCTGGAGGCTGCCCTGGCGGTTTATTTCCATTTGGTGGCTTCCTTTCTGAGAATGGTGGTAGTCAATGTGGATGGGAGGAGAGAACAGTAGCTTTCTGGGGAAGAAAAAGGCCTGGGGGTGTCTGTTCTATGACAGAGTCATTGACTATGATGCTGGCAGCGATTGGTAATGAGGCAGGAGGTGGGACTGGGAGGTAGGGCTCACACATCAGACCACCAGACTAGCTAAAATAGGGACAGGGCAGAAGTACCTTTTTTTTTTTTTTTTTTTTGAGACAAAGTCTCACTTTGTCGCCCAGGCTGGAGTGCAGTGGTACAATCTTGGCTCACTGCAACCACCACCTCCCAGGTTCAAGCGATTCTCCTGCTTCAGCCTCCTGAATAGCTGGGATTACAGGTGCCTGCCACCACGCCCAGCTAATTTTTGTATTTTTAGGAGACACAGGGTTTCACCATGTTGGCCAGGCTGGTCTCAAACTCCTGACCTCAGGTGATCCACCCACCTCAACCTGACAAAGTTTTGGGATTACAGGCATGAGCCACTGCACCTGGCCACCGTAAGACATGTCCACGCAGAAGTGACTGCACGTTTCCATGGCAACTGCCTGATGCCTCATTTTTCCTAGACATTTATACATTACCCACCCCCTAATTGGCATATACTTAAAAGTGGTGAACTACCTCCAGGCATACTGCCTATGGGGTAGCCCTGCTCCCCAGGGAGCAGTCCCTCTGCTGCTGTTGTACACTGCCACTTTAATAAAAGTTGCTAACACCACTGGTTCACCCTTGAATTCTTTCCTGGGTGAAGCCAAGAACCCTCCTGGGTGAAGCCCCAATTTGGGGGCTCGCCTGCCCTGTGTCAGTAACACTTCATAGCATTTGCTACATGCCAGATGCTGTTCTAACTACTTTCACTTCATTATCTCCCAACAGTTCAGGGAGTAGGGATACCAATGTCATCCCCACTTTAGAGATAAGAGGAGGAATAGGGACACTTAGTGGTTAAGTTGCTAGTCTACAGTCCAGTCAGTCTGGCGTAAGTCTGTGCTCTTACCTCATTTCACTCAAATTACTTCCTGTTCATATTCTACCCTGTGGCTGCTTCCTATGTTAACTTCCTGGTTAACCAGGTGAGGCCCTGGTTTCCTAGTCTTGAAACTCCTTGGGCCTGGCTGAGTTGTTGACAGTGATGCACAGTCTTTAACTTGCCAGCAAAGATCCATCTATAAAAATGATACATCTTGTCACTTATGAAAGAGGAAAAAGCTGCTGGGTTCATGCCTATAATCCCAGCACTTTGGGAGACCAAGGCGGGTGGATCATTTGAGGTCAGGAGTTTGAGAACAGCCTGGCCAACATGGTGAAACTGCATCTCTACTGAAAATACAAAAATTAGCTGGATGTGGTGGTGCATGCCTGTAGTTCCAGCTACTTGGGGGACTGAGGCAGGAAAATCACGTGAATGCTGGAGACAGAGGTTGCAGTGAGCTAAGATTGTGCCACTGCACTCCAGCCTGGGTGACAGAGTGAGACTCTGTCTCAAAAAAAAAAAAAAGAAAAAAGGAAAAAGAAAGAGGAAAAACTGTTAAATCAAGAGTGACTGATGGGCCTGGGGATTACTTGAAAGTCACCAAGACAAGGTGCTCTGTGAAGGAAAGAATAGTCCTAAACTAATGGGTGTGAGGCTGGGGAACACCTTATATTTGACACCTGCCTCACCCCAAGCAGCGTAATCCATATCAACCTAACTCTCACACTGACATGCTGTGTGCCTGTAGGTATATCATTAACCCTCTCTGGGCTGCAGTGTGGTTTTACTGGGTGGTGTAATTATAGGAGCTCCTTGGATGACAGCAGCCAGCAGTGAGCCCTTTAATTGTCAGGGTCAGGCAGCAGTCATTGGCAGGATAGCAGTTATTAGCTGCTCTGTGAAAGCTGCACAAACTAGCAAACATTTAACAAGTATTTGCTGAGCAACCTTGGGCACAGGGGAAGGTCAGTGAGTCATGGTTTCTGTCCTTGAGGAACTCTGAATCTAATAAAGCAGCATCTCCACTGTATCAGTTAGCTCTTGCTGGGTAACAAACCACCCCAGAATGTAATGGCTTAAAATAGAAAACTTTGATTTTGTTCATGATTCTGTAGGTGGGGAATTTGGGCTGAGTTCAGCCGGGTGGTTTTTCTGATCTCAGCTGGGCTTATTCATGTGTCTGTGGTCCGCTAGTGCGTCAGCTGGGGGCTGGCTGGTCTAGGGTGTCCTTCACCAAAGTGTCCTTCACTTGTCTGTCTTCCAGGTGGTATCTTACCTTCCAGCAGACCAGCCTGGGCTTGTTCACACAGTTACTGGGCAAGAGAGAAAAAGAGGACATGCATGAGGCTTCTTGAGGCTTTGGCTCAGAATTGGCACAATGTCACACTTCTGCCACCTTTTATTGATAAAAAAAAAAAATCTCAAGGCCAGCTGATCCTCAGCAGGTGGAGAAATAGATTGTACCTCTTGACGGGAAGATTTGATCTGCTAAAATTTTGTTTAAATTTTTTTCACTTGTGCACATGTGGGCTATTGGTCTGTCTTTCCCTTTCTTGTGTAATGTCTTTGTCTGGTTTTGGAATCAAGGCAATGCTGGCTTCACAGAATGAGTTGGGGGTGTCCCCTTCCCTTCAATTTCTTGGAACAGTTTGTTTAGAATTGGTATTATTCTGCATTAAGTGTTTGGCAGAATTCACCCATGAAGCCATCTGTGCCTGGAGTTTCCTCTATGAGAAGAGACTCCAGGCCCTGGATAAACCTTTTTTTCTCCTTTTATTGCCAGATTTTAAAGAAAAATCTAGCTTTATGTTTTGACTTGTTATTAGCCCTTTAGCTCCTTGAAATCTGACTCCTTTAGTCATTCATTCAATACATATTCACTGAGCACCATCTATAAGGAAGACGTGTTCTAAGTGCTGGGAATACTGTCATGCAAAAACATGCCAGGCCCCTGACACTGTAGCAGGCAGATACATAATATCGAAGTAAACAACTACAGGGTAACATCAGGCCCTGAGAGATGCTACACGGAGAAAAATAAAGGGCTTTAGTTCACTTCCCTAAAATTGTGATTGCCGAGTCGACCAATGAGCTAATTCTCCCTCCTTGTCCCATTTTTCTAGTCTTTTCTCTCTTGGCTTCTGGGTCCCGCCATGGCTCTTGGTTGTCCTCCCACCTCTGTGCCTACTCCTCCGTCTCCTTCTCTGGCTTTCCCTCTTCCATCCTTTCTTCTCCCTTAATGCTTTCTCCCTGGGCAGGATTTCTCATCTCCATGGGCAGGATTACCAGTGACTTTGTCTGCCATCTGTGTACCCATGACACCAGCATTCCTGTTTCCAGCCCATTTTCTCCTGAGTGACAGTCCTGACTATATTTCCAACCACCTGAACACATTTCTACCATGTCACCAATTTCTAAAACCAAATGAACTGTTTCCCTCATCCTTCAAACGTGCTCCTTCTGCTCCCCGTCCCAGTGCAGATCATGGCACTAGAATCCTTGCCCTGTTCCCCAGCCCATCATCAAGTCCTGTTGCTTCTGCTTCTGGAAGCACTCTCTGCCCTCCCTTCTGCCCGCCCCTCTGTTCCCACCTCATTTGCTACCCTCATCATTTCTCAACAGGGCTGCTGCAACAGCTTCCCCACAGTTGCCTCCTGCTACTCCATCCTTCTGACTGTGGAATGGTTTTCTTCTAGAATTAGATCATGCCTTTCTGCTTACAAAGCTTCCCCAGCCCCCATGGCCTCCAGGATAACATTCCCTCTCCTTCGTGTGGTCTCCAAGGCCCTTAAACTTCTTGCTCAGTGGAGAGTCCTGGTCCATCCTGGGGCCCAGCCCAGCACATGCTCTCCTCCCAAGTGTGCCACTCTGCACCATGGGGTATCCCGAATTCCTTGCCTGTGATACCCTCTCCCCACCACTCTGCCCATCGTGAGAGACCCAGCTCAGGTGTCACTTCCATGAAACTGCTGATGCTGCTCCCACCCCAGCACAAGTGTCTCCCATCGCGTGCCATCACGTCATATCCATCTGTTTATACACCCTTGCCCTTTAGGGACCCAGAAGTCCCAGGGCACACAGAGCATGCCTTACTCATGCCCAGTACATACCAGGTGCTCAATAAATGCTGGGTGAATAACTGCTCCATTTTTAAAGAACGGGCAATGGGGCAGTGATCAGAAGGCTGGGATTAGAGCTCTGGCTCTGCCACCTGCAAAGTGGATGATGTGAACAAACTCCTTAACTTTGATTTCTCACCCACAAAGTGGGTCGTAGTCCTTGCCCGTCCTTTTGACAGGACTGTCCCCTCACTGACAGGTATCTGCCCTGCATGCAGTGGTGGGAAGAGCCGTCAGCCTGGAGGACTCGGGGGTGACCTGTGTTCTCTGCTTCCCTTGTCCCCAGTGTGCTTTGCAAAGCATGTTTCCAGGATGTGGGACCTGGAGGAACAACTTAGCAGTGGCCAGCATCTGAAGCTACGTGTGTGGGCCTAGGACTTTGGCTAGATCCCTGATCAGCTCTTAAAGTAACAGGACCCCAAAAGGGGAGGGAAATTCAGATTAACGTGGGCTACATAATGGTTTGTCTGGTGCCAGGCTGCTTGGGTTCAGATGCCAGCTCCAGCTTTTACTAGCCGTGTGACATTGGGGAAGTTGTCTAACCTCTCTAGGCCTTATTTTCTTTACCTGTAAAACAAGGCTGCTGGGCATGGCAGCTCATGTCTGTAAGCCCAGCACTTTGGGAGGCCGAGGCAGGCAGATCACATAAGGTCAGGAGTTCAAGACCTGCCTGGCCAACATGGTGATACTCTGTCTCTACTAAAAGTACAAAAATTAGCCAGGCATGGTGGCAGGTGCCTGTAATCCCAGCTACTCGGGAGGCTGAGGCAGGAGAATTGCTTGAACCTGGAAGATGAAGGTTACAGTGAGCTGAGATGGCACCACGGTACTCCAGCCCGGGCAACACAGCGAGACTCTGTCTCAAAAAAATAAAAATAAAGCAAGGCTAATTAAAACACCTTCATCATAGTGTCTTGGTGAATAATGAATAAATTAATCCGGGCAAAAGGGCTTGGAACTGTGCCTGGGACATACTAGGCAACAAATGTTGGCTATCATTATTGTTGCAATTGTGGTTGTTATTATTCCAAGAGATTGGAAGACCCAGGGCTGCGCAGACAGAATGATCCTCAGTGGCTTCTGCCCTGGGGCACTGCCAAATTCCAGTGTCCCGCCTGTTGCCATTTCCTGAGAGAGCCAAATGCTGACTTTGTGCCCAGAGCTCCAGCCACAGTGAGCATGGAGCTGGGCGGCACAGGGTAAATGGGCTTCCTCCTTCCCCATAACATCTCAGACGCCTGAATATTCCTGGCTGGCTGGTGTCCAGATACTAGGGCAGAAGGCTGGGCTGACCTTTGCCTTCCTGAAAACAGAGGCCAAAGCCACCGTCCCCTCAGAGTGCTCTGGGCAGTAGGAGGGGCCTGGGTTCTGGCCAGCCTGGAGTTGAACCACCAGCCCCGGAGCAAGCCTGGGAGTCATTGCAGGGTGGCCTGGGTGACTGCTCTCCAGCCTGGCCCTCCCCAGGGTTCTGGGCCAGAGCCTTCCTGGCCGTTGGAGCAGGAGCTGTGGGTGGAACACTTCTGAGTTGGGAGATTGCCTCGGACCTCCAGACGCCAAACATCTCAGGTCTGTATGGAAAGGTTCCACACCTCAGGATTGTCCTCTTGCCTACAGTTCCGGGAAAAGGCTCCAACTCAGGCTGGGAATCGGCTGTGGTTTAAATAGTAGGAAGAACTCCCGAGGGTGGGAATGGAGTTGGGCGGACGGAGTGGTCATCTTAACAGCACGTTCTCCCTCCACGGGAAGCCAGCTGGGCTCTCTGACTCTTGTTCCCTGGCACGTAAGGGAGCATGTGCCAAAGTGACTTCCTTTGGCAACAGCAGGCAGGGGCTGGGGCTCACGAGTGGAGATTCGTGTTGCTATGAAGAAGAGGACAGGAGTGGACCCTTACCCTGTCCGTGGGCAGATCCCACAGACTTTTATTTATCCACGAGACCCTCATGGTGACTTCCCACGAGCAACAGCAAACCAAATGTTGCTTCTGGAAGAGGAAGGGCCAGTGAGCTTCCAGAAGGTTGTTTGTGTTTCTCCACACCCGGAGCTAGACGTGCGACACACACACACGCTTTAAGCAAACATTGGACTAAGGCATAGCAGGACGGCACCTCTACTTAGGAAACAGTGAGGATAATTCTCTTTGTTATCTGGGGTCAGGATGGACATTTCTGGGAGCACTATCCTTCTTCCTGTCAAACTATAGAACTTGAAACTCCAGCTGGGCACCATGGCTCATGCCTGTGATCCCAGCACTTTGGGAGGCCAAGGTGGGAGGATGGCTTGAGGCCAGGAGTTTGAGACCAGCCTGGGCAACACAGCAAGACTCCATTTCTACAAAAAATAAAATTAGGCGGGCATGGTGGTGCACAGCTGTAGTCCCAGCTGCTGGGGTGGCTAAGGCAGGAGGATCGCTTGAGCCCAAGAGTTCGAGGTTGCTGTGAGCAATGTTTGAGCCACTGCACTCCAGCCTGGGCGAGAGAGAGAGATCCTATTTAAAAAAAAAAACTTGAAACTCACTGAGCCACAAATGTTCCACTTTGTGTGCAGAATTTCCATAACACCACCCACACTTCCCAGTGTCTCACCCCTTTCTCCTCCCTCTTGTTCTTCCTCCACAGCCCCACTCTCTCCAGTTCTGATGCCCGGAGGATGCTTGTTGCAGCTTGAAAAACCCATTTGCTGTTTTTCTACCCTGGTTATGGGTTCTTTTTCCTTTAAAAAGAAATTTAAGTCTGAAGTTGTACTTTCCTGTGTTCTGTATTATTTTATGTGATTATTTTTATGCGTAGTTTTGGGGAGTATTCAGGCCTTGAATGTGAAGACAGCTTACCATGGTACCTACAATGCATCGAATCAAGGTTGGGGCATCCAGGCCATTTAGTGTACTCAGTGAGATCTACCTCACCGAGTTTCTGGATACTCAGAAAAAGTGATTCATTTAGAAATTAATTTCGATAACAGAATTGAACCCATTCTACCACATGTGCTTAGTTCCTTTTAGATAGCAAGGAAAAACTTTATCCATAATCCAAACCAGTCTCAAAGTTAGATCAATAAATACAGCAAGCGCTTCAGCTTGGCCAGTGAGCTAACAGGATGAAAAATGCAGCCAACCCTATGCAGCCTAAAGCATGGGTTTTTTTTGTTTGTTTGCTTTCTGGGTTTTTTTTTGAGATGGAGTCTTACTCTGTCACTCAGGTGGGAGAGTGCAGCAGTGGGATCTCGGCTCAGTGCAACTTCTGCCTCCCGGGTTCAGGCCATTCTCATGCCTCAGCCTCACGAGTAGCTGGGATGATAGGCACCTGCTACCACACCTGGATAATATTTGTATTTTTAGTAGAGACAGGATTTCGCCATGTTGGCCAGGCTGGTCTCGAACTCCTGGCCTCAAGCGATCCGCCCACCTTGGCCTCCCAAAGTGCTGGGATTATAGGCATGAGCCATTGCACCCAGCCTAAAGCATGGTTCTTATTCAGGCCCTCTCTTAATTAGCCCAGTCATCCCTCAACCTTAGCTAATGGGCCAGTGCAGAGAGAGGCTACCTTGACAGATTCCTCCTGTCTGGTACAAAGCTCAGTGGACACAGAGATGATTTGACACTGCCTTGTGCCCTCTCTCCTGATATTAGTTAGGCTGCTGCGTGGTTTTCACCAGGCCCTAGGCATGTGAGTAGGAAAGAGAGTCGTAGAAAAATGCCCTGTATTTGGTAGAAAAATGCCCTGTATTTGGAACTGGAAAACTAGTGAGTTCCAGTCCTGTGAATTTTGGCAAATCACCCAGAGGCATTAGGAGCCTTGGTTTCTTATCTGTAAAATGAGGATAATGATACCTTGTTCTGCCAGCATCATAAGGTTGACATGAAAACCCAGTGCAAGATGTGTTGTGTAAGCTGAAGCTTGACGTTTAATCATGAAGAATCTCGTTTTCATGTGGCATGACCCCTATGGGCACCCCTTCCCCAGGGATCTGCCTTATCGCCTACTCATCTTGGGGTTATGTTGAACCCCTGTGTCCTGCCCACAGTTAGAAGCGAATTTGCTGTCTTCCCTGAAAAGTGCCACATGTGGATTGCTTGTCCTACTTGTCCTGTGACAGCGGCAGTTGCTGAGTCTGCACCTGGCAGGCAGCAGGGAAAGGCAGAGTCAGGAGAGAGACTGGCTGGAGAATGTGCACTGCAAAGAATCAGGCCAACCACAGGCTTGTAACCAAAACCATACATTTGTTGTATTTGGGGTTCTGCAACAGAAGACTTGAAATTATTTAAAAAAAAAAAATTGGAAGGAACTGAAGCAATATGGAAAATAGGTGGAACCACAGAGAGGAAGGAAAGACGGAAGGAAGAAAAGAAGGAAGGAAACTAGAAATGCTAGGGGAAAAGGAGTTTTTCAAGGAAAAGTGCAATCATAGTACACTATTTGGCTCTGTAGAGTACAATATTTATATAGCAATCATGTAAATGACAAATTATTGATCTAAATGTAGACTGTATTGAGATGGTGGAAGGAGGGAGATGGGGGACAAATTATGGTGGAAAAGAGAAACCTTTCCCTGAGCAGGAAGTGAATAATTAAGTTAACCAGGAAATAGAAGTTCATGAATATTGTTTGGAAATATGGAGATGGGAAGTAGAGTAGAAGCACCTGCAAAGATTAAAAGTGATTGCTTTGACCAGTTGTGGTGGCTTATGCCTGTAATCTCAGCACTTTGGGAGACTGAGGCAGGAGGATCCCCTGAGATAGGGAGTTCAAGACCAGCCTGACCAACATGGAGAAACCCCGTCTCCACTAAAAATACAGAATTAGGCAGGCGTGGTGGTGCATGCCTGTAATCCCAGCTACTCGGGAGGCCGAGGCATGAGAATCACTTGGACTCGGGAGGCAGAGGTTGTGGTGAGCTGAGATCGCTCCATTGCACTCCAGCCTGGGAAGAAAAACCAAAACTCCATCTCAAAAAAAAAAAAAAAAAAAAAAAAAAAGTGACTGCTTCCAGGTTGTAGGACAGGGGTATGACAGAAGACTGTTTTTTCACCATATGCCTTTTGGTTCTGTTATCTTCTTTAAAAAATCATCATTTTATGTATATCAAAACATTTTTAAAACAGAAGTTCTGCAAATCATAGGACTTTGATTTCTACATAGAAACTTGAACATTTCATCTAGTGTAGTCTCCTACCTTCAGGTGGGTAAATGTGAAAACTCAAGTGGCCTTTTGGAATGTTCTGCTTGGCTCCTGAAGAAACTGAAGAAGGAAAAAAGCAGTTTATATTCCACAGCGAAAGTTACACTTCAAAGTGGCAGAGGCTTTTAGGGAACATCATTGACTCTTGAAAGATTGTCATGGGGCTTCTGAGGGGTCTCCCACTGAGATAGGGTGATTGGAGTAGTAGCCGGGAGACCCTGGTCTAGTCCTGACCTTGTTCCTGCTTTGCTGTGAGATGGAGCAAGTCTTGGCTCTACTTGGTTTCCGTTAATGCCCCCGGACAATAGGGCTTTGAGTTTTCCAAGGGCCTTTACAGCTCTACATTTCTAGAACTGGACAATGATAGCAAATAGCTGTCAGAGGGGGAGAGACAATAAACAACTGAACAAATAAGATGCTTTCAGACCATGCAAATACTCCAAAGAAAATAAACTAGGGGGATGGGCTAAATTATGCTGGAGGGGGCGTGGTTACTTTACATGGTATGCTCAGGGGTGCTTTTCTGGGGAGGTGATGTTTGAATTAAGACCCAGACAATGCCAGAGAGCCAGCTGCTCCAGGGAACCATGTTCCGGGAACCAAGACTAGTTCCCCTAAAGCAGCAGAGCACTGAAGCCTGCAGGCACAAGGGCGGGCATAGGGGTTGGGGTGTGGTAGGGGAAGGAGATGGATCCGTATTTACTATTACACTTTTCAAAGGGAAAATAACTTTTTGTGAAAGGCAAGGATTAATTCTGATGCCACCTTGGGCTTAGTGGACCAGCCTTCATCCGACACACAGCCCCGGGAGCTGTTTGTTCTTTCGTATCATCAGAGAGGGCAGGATAGAACATGGGTGTATGTGGTGGCAAGGAGATAGCACCACTTGGAAAAGCCCTAGGGAAGCTGGTCTCTAGGGACCAGAATTGTATTTCTTGGGGGCAACTTATGTCAGGAGTCAAAGACATAACATCAAGGCTTCTCCACCCACTCACATAAATGCTTAAGAGTTGGTCCAATGCTTGGTCGGGCACGGTGACTGACGCCTGTAATCCTAGCGCCCTGGGAGGCCAAGGCTGGTGGATCGCCTGAGGTTAGGAGTTCGAGACCAGCCTGGCCAACATAGTGAAACCCTGTCTGTACTAAAAATACAAAAATTAGCTGGACATGGTGGTGCACTCCTGTAATCCCACCTACTCAGGAGGCCGAGGCAGGAGAATCGCTTGAACTCAGGAGGTGGAGGTTGTAGTGAGCCGATATCACGCCACTGCACTCCAGCCTGGGTGACAGAGCGAGACGCCATCTCAGAAAAAAAAAAAAAAAAAGGTTTCGATACCCTCTGAAGACCCTGTGAAGATCAGGACTGACACAGTATGAACAGTGTCCAGTATACATGGCAGTAAATTAAGTTGTTTAAATTACAAGTAAAATCAATGCACATACTCTTTGATTCAACGCCTTCACTACTAGGAATCTATCTTTAAATATATTAATGCAAGGTGAAAGAAATAAGTGGAAGGATGCTCGTTGACAGTGCCGTATGGAGCAGCAGAAAGTCTGGGAGCAACCTAAATGGCTACCAATAGGAAACTAGTTAAGTAAATTGTGGTGTAGCCGCACAAGGGAACACCAGGCAGCCATTCAAGGAATGAGGTGTATTCGTAGGCACAGGGAAAGAATGTTCTCTGAGGGATATTATTAGAAAAGCTAGGTTGGAGGATGGGGCTTAGACTTGTGGCCAAAGGAGTTTGCTGGAGCTCCCAGCTCCACACTCCTGTCCCCTACTAGCCCTCGGCTGCTCCAGCCAAAGAAAGTTGACTGGGGCGCGGTGGGAGCAGCCATGCCCAGGAGAAGGTGCTGTCGAGGACAAAGCACTGCACCAGGGCCTGAATAAATGCGCTCCACCAATCCAGAAAGCGAACAGTGGCGCTTCCTCCAATCAGGTGTGAAGGGGTGAGTGAGGGGCGGGACAAGAGGCCGGGATTGTTACTCTGGTACAGCTCGCGCCACACGGAAACGTGGAGTGAAGGATAAGTGTTTTCCCAGTAAATATCTCTGGAAGGAGGCACAGGAAACTGAGAAGCGTGGTTGCCTCTAAGAGGGCAGGGGCTGACTGGCGTCGGGAATAGTGGCGCAGAAGGGAGACTTATTTTGGTATAGAGATGCAGGAATAAAGAGTTATTTTTATTCCCTCTTAAACATTCGGGGGATTTCCGCTACTTGTGAATAACTTCCTCCAAAGCCTCGGGTGAAGTCACCAGCAATGCCCTGGGTTCACAAGTTCTAAAATTGAGCTACCCCATTTTGGTTTTTACTGGAGATCTGAATTCCAGATGTCATAGGAGACCTTTACTTCTCGTTATTTTTCAGAGCGCCTGATGGTTCAAACCAACCTCTAGCCGCCATTTCCCTTACACTGTAGTCGAAACCTTACTTGACTTCTCATAAAAACGTATCCCTTTCTCTGTAGAAGCTTGTTCCTGATGTCTGAAATGTCCAATTGAAACCATTCCCAGAGCTTAAAGCAGTACCTCCCAGATATCAGCATTTGACAGCCACCCTGAGGATTTCTGCTGACACTGAGGACCACCTGTCTTTTTACTTACATAACATTTTCCCTGAATTGTTCACTTTTAAGGCTTCAATAACTTGATTTAAAATGATACTTTATATCACTACTATAAGTGGTGTTTATTTCTTATAAAAAGAACGTTACAAATAAATACAATAAACTCAAAATGATGTTATTAAATTCTAGCTACAAATACGTTCTAACCAAAGATCTGCTTTCTCTTTTTGTTAAAAAGAAATTAGCAAGTATTGGAGAGTGACTAGCATCAAACTGGGTCTTTTCCTTGGTGAACTCAGAAGGATTGGAATGGGGACTTTTTCACTATGTGGTTCAGTGTTGCTTAATGCCCTATCCAAAACCATGCCTTATAACATTTTAATTCCATCCTTTGGGAAAGAATGGGTTAAAACCATTTTTTTCTAGAAAGTTTTAGTTACATGTCCATATGCATTTGTGTCATCTGAGCTGAACAGCATATGAAGCCATTATGACCCTGGAGTTAATGGCCCTGGTGAAGTTGGCATTTGGGCATTCCTGCTGATGTTAAAGTAACAGGGCATTCAGCATGGTACGTGAGCCCTTTTTCCCCCCAGGGTCAGAGATGCATCTATTTAAAAGAAAAAAAAAAAAAAAAGGAATGCATCATTTTGGAGGCAGCAGCATATGATGGCAGCTAAGAATGATGCAGGCCTAAACAAAGGGGAATTTGTCCTTTTTGAAAGAATTAGAAGAATCTCTAAGCTGGTTCATTGGGTCCTTCTAATTGTTGATGCACAGACTCACAGCCAGGACCTCTCAGACTGAGTTCTGCAGCCATACAGCTCCTGGCTCATTGTTAATGCATCCTAGGTCTCAAGGAGTGGACCCTGTATGAGCCCAGGAGCCTTGTTCCATTCCGTGAGGGGATAATGGGGGTGAGAATGAGCATGGTTGGAGAGGAGAGCTGGCAGTGAAAAGGTGGAGGGTTTGTGCAGTCAGTGCATGTCCACTAGAGGAGGGGGAATAGTTGGTACCAGAAAAACACCTTTTAAAATGATCCTATTTCAGGCTGGGGATGGTGGTTCACGTCTGTAATCCCAGCGCTTTGGGAGACCGAGGCAGGCAGATCACCTGAGGTGAAGGGTTCGAGACCAGCCTGGCCAACGTGGTGAAACTCCGTCTCTACTAAAATACAAAAATTAGCCGGGTGTAGTAGCATGTGCCTGTAGTCCCAGCTGCTGAGGAGGCTGAAGCAGGAGCATCACTTGAACCCGGGAGGCAGAGGTTGAAGTGAGTCAAGATTGTGCCACTGCACTCCAGCATGGGCAACAGAGCAAGACTCTGTCTCAAAAACAAAACAAAAAAAGTCCTATTTCAGAAATATCAGCGAATGCTTAAACTCGGAGTGAAAGTGTCATGAGAGATAGGATCTTTACAATATCTCAAAATACCTTCCCACACATGCCACAATATGGATGGCTACTCAGGAGGCTGAGGCAGGAGACTCACTTGAACCTGGGAGGCAGAAGTTGCAGTGAGCGGAGATCGCGCCACTGTACTTCAGCCTGGGTGACAGAGTGAGACTCTGTCTCAAAAAAAAGGAAAGAAAAGAAAGAAAATGTCCTTGTTTTTCAGAAACACACACTAAAGCACTTAGTTATATGGTTTAGGCAACTTACTCTCAAGTGGTGCAGAAAAAGAGAGAGAGAGAGTCTGTGTGTGGGTGTGCATTAATCCATTTAAAACTGGGGCTGCAATTTCATCCCAGTGAACAGAAGGTCTGATTTGCACTGTACTTCAAAACATGAAACTGCAAATTAATTTTTTTCCAAAAAATTTAGTAACTGTCTGGTCACAAATTATTGGAATAAAAGAAGAATGAACCAAGTGTTGATATTAGGAGGTTGCATCTTCCAGCTAGATCATTTGATGTGACATCTTCTCTTGACATTTGAGTTTTGTTGACCAAGATGATGGTTATAATATACTCAAAGATTTTAATCAATTTTCCCCAGTGTGACTTTTAATTGTTTGATAGTTAAAGCATTCTTTTGAATGCTTTTTCCTCATTTATTAGGAACTTGTCCAGCTCAGACAAGTCCTCATGTATTCATGACCTCAGTGGATTTTCATCTGATCTCCCATGACATTTTCATCAACTTTGGACAACTGTAGTTCTGTTGTAAGACTTGCAGTTTCACTTTGCAGTTGCTTCGTTTGTATATCATTCAAACTGTCCTGCCAAAGTAAAGCATTACCCTGAAATCTCAGTGGTTTAACATTCAGAGGCTTATTAATTGCCCAATCATGGTATCTGTCCAAGATGTGAGGTTTCAACCTACTATGGCTGCACCATCCCCAGCTACTTCCTTAGGGAGAGGGAACGTGGAAAACTCATACCTGCTGTCCTCTGCATCAGCCTGAAAATGGCCATGTCATGCAGTTCTGGCCCATTGGTTAGAATTAGTCATGAGTACCTGCTCTCCTCTTCATCAGCCTGGAAATGGCCATGCCATGCAGTTCTGGCCTGTTAGCCACGAGTTCCCCCCCTAGCTGCAAGGGAGTCCAGGAAATGTCGTCTTCCTGTGTGATCAGAGAGGGAAAAATTAAATGGCAGCTGTCTGCCACATGTTGTATTTTTCTGGGGTCCAGTGTTGTTCAAATGGGAATATATATTAAGAAGAATAGTTTCTGAGTGAGTATTTATTTTGTTTTATTTTTAATTTAATTTAATTTTTTTTTTTTGAGATGGAGTCTCCCTCTGTCACCCAGGCTGGAGTGCAGTGGCCAGATCTCAGCTCACTGCAAGCCCTGCCTCCCGGGTTTATGCCATTCTCCTGCCTCAGCCTCCTGAGTAGCTGGGACTACAGGCGCCTGCCATCACGCCCGGCTAGTTTTTTGTGTTTTTTAGTAGAGACGGGGTTTCACCGTGTTAGCCAGGATGGTCTCGATCTCCTGACCTCGTGATCCACCCGTCTCGGCCTCCCAAAGTGCTGGGATTACAGGCGTGAGCCACCGCACCTGGCCTATTTTTATTTTTTTGAGACGGGGTCTTGCTGTGTCACCTAGGCTAGCGTGCAGTTGTGAGATCATGGTTTATTGCACCCCCTAGGCTCAAGCAATCCTTCTGCCTTAGTTTACCAAGTAGCTGGGACCACAGGCACATGCCACAACACTAGGCTAGTTTTTCAAATGTTTTGTAGAGATGGAGTTTTGCTCTGTTGCCCAAGCTGGTCTCAAACTCCTGGACTTAATTAACATCCTCTTGCCTTGGCCTCTGAAAGTGGTGAGATTACAGGCATAAGCCACCATGCCCAGCTGGGTATTAATTTTATAAATGGTCAGATCATTAGGAAATATTTCTGTATTGTGATCACTTTTTCTTTATTATGAAGCAGGGGCTCTGATCAGGAATCCTCAATGAGCTTCTGGGCGTGGGGAATCAGGAACAGCATCTTACCACATACAGAGCCACTCCTTCGTGCCGAAGAGGCGTGATGCTTTTCTGAATTAGGGATTCTAATGAGTCCTCACCCTCCTCCTCCACAAGGAATATTTGGCATGTGAATGCAACAGCAGACAGCCCTTCTCATGCCAGACTTTTGTCCAGTAAAGTCTCCAGGCAAGTAAAGATGGGGAGCACTGTTTTTGCTTTTCCAAGACCCCATGAAATGTTGCCTTTTCTTTTTAAGAGACACAGCCTTGCTTTGTTGCCCAGGCTGGAGTGCAGTGGTGCAATTATGGCTCACTGCGTCCTCAGCCTCCTAGGCGCAAGCAATCTTCCTGCCTCAGCCTCCTAAGTAGCTGGGCCTGCAGGTATGACTATCAGGTCCAGCTAATTTTCTTTTATTGTTTTTAGAGACAGTAGCTACTATGTTTCCCCAGCTGGTCTCAATCGCCTGGGCTCAAGCTATCTTCCTGCCTTCTCCCAAAGTTCTAGGATTATAGGCATGAGCCACCACACCCAGCTAAAAGGTGCTTATTTTTTATTGTAATTTTGTTTTGTCATTGACAGATTTTGAATTTCTCTTTCTTAACCCCTTCAGCACATCCCACTCTGGGCTTTAAACGTGACCCCTTGCCTTGCCCTGCCCTGTGAAAATGTTGGTGCTTCTTGCTTTCATCATCGCCTTCCACATCACCTCTGCAGCCTTGCTGTTCATTGCCACCATCGACAATGTAAGTTTCCTTTCCTTCCACTCGCTCAGAACCCCGGGTCCTGGAGTCAATAGAAGTGGGTTATATTGGTCTGTTCTCATGCTGCTAATAAAGGCATACCAGAGACTGGGTAATTTATAAAGAAAACAAGGTCTAATGGACTCACAATTCCACATGTCTGGGGAAGCCTCTGCAGAAGGCAAAGGAGGAGCAAAGACACGTCTTACATGGCAACAGGCAAGAGAGAGTGTGCAGGGCAACTGCCCTTTATAAATCCGTCATATCTTGTGAGTCCCATTCACTACCACGAGAACAGTAAGGGAAAAACTCGCCCCATGATTCAGTTATCTCCCACTGGGTCCCTGCCATGACATGGGGGAATTATGGGAACTACAATTCAAGATTTGGGTGGGGACACAGCCAAACCATATCACAGATTGAGAACCCTGCCAAGGTTCTCAACGTTGAACCTGCCAGGGTTCAACCATAGTTTAGGGTTGTCCTCCCTGCGAAGGCACGCCCATCTTCTGACCCAAGGGCTGAGGACTCTTGGCCTAAATGTGAAGGTTCAGGTTTTGGGGGCAGGTCCTGGCAGGCAGGGACGATTGTCCTCCCATCCGTGATTCTTTCATAGAGCTGGTCTCTAGGAAGCCCTTTGAGGATGTTGTGTGACTTCAGCTTTCCTCTAGATCAGAGTTCTCAACCTTGCCACTATTGTCATTTTGGGCTGGATAATCCTTTGTTATGGGAGCCTCCCTGTGCATTGTAGGAAGTTCAGCAATATGTCTGGCCTTACCCACTAGATGCAGTAGCACCCCCACTCCTGGTTATGACAATCCAAAATATCTTTAGACATTGGCAAATGTCCCATGGAGGACAAAATCACCCTCTGTTGAGGACCACTGCCCTAGATCCTCCAGGTGACCTATCCCAGGTGGCCTCTGCCCCCAACCCCTGACACCTCTTTATCAACCAGGGTCCCCTGTTGCTAGCCCACCTGGCCATGTCCTCCCCAGCAGAGCTCATGCGTGGAACTTTCCAGACTCTACCTATGCCCCTATGAAAAATTTAACGTTTTCCTTTAGTATCCAGCTTGCAGCCATATGGCGGGAACGTATTGGATAAATAACCTCTTGGCATAGATTAATATGCCCCCAAGCAGGGAGTGACATTAGGGAAGCTTCTTAACAGAGCTTCTCTCTGGCTTATACACCGATCCAAAGACCTGGTGTCCATCTTGCTCATTTTAGACTGCAGAGATAATTAAAGGGCAGACACATTGCTCAGAAAGCCAAAAAGTACACCATACGAGTGGCCACCAACTCTGCCTACATATACGGCTTCTGTTGAATCATCATGACAATAATAACATAAATGATGACATCTGTCACTTAGCGATCACTATAGCCCTTTTATGCATGTCATCTCATGTGATCTCCACCCCAACTGTACCAGGTAGGGCACCAACCTCTCCTTGCATTGGGTTACAGGTGAAGGAGCTGAGTCTCAGGGCCATTTGGGCACTTGGCAGAGTTTACAGTGCAGTAAGCAGCAGAGCTAGGATTTGAGCCATTCCAGAGGCTCCTGGTCCTAGAGCCTGTCAGGGGAGATGAGCGCAGTCATCGCATTTGGGTTCTGGAGCTTCTTGCTCAGCTGCTGTGAGTGGCCTGGGTAGGGACCACATTGATGCTATGGAGTATAGCAGTGGTCCCCAACCTTTTGGCACCAGGGACTGGTTTCATGGAAGACAATTTTTCCACAGATCGGGGAGGGGGCATTGCAAGGGGATGGTTTCAGAATGATTGAAGTGCATTACATTTATTATGTACTTTATTATTATTACATTGTACTATATAATGGAGTAATTATATAACTCGTCATAATGGAATCAGTGGGAGCCCTGAGCTTGTTTTTCTGGACTAGACGGTCCCATCTGGGGGTGATGGGAGACAATGACAGATCATCAGGCATTAGAGTCTCATAAGGAGTGTGCAGCCTAGATCCCTGGCATGCACCGTTCACAATAAGGTTGACACTCCTATAAGAATCTAATGTCCCTGGTGACCTGTCAGGAGGCAGAGCTCAGGCAGTAGTGTGAGCGATGGGGAGCAGCTGTAAATACAGATGAAGCTTCCTTCACTGGCTGCTCACTTCCTACTGCATGGCCTGGTTCCTAACAGGCCACAGACAGGTACCAGTCCATGGCCCATGGGTTGGGGAACCCTGGATTATAGTATTTGGACCATTCCAGGAGCTCACTGTGAAATCAATGGGACCGAATGTTCTTTTAGAATCTTTTTTCTATTTCTTCCCATCTAGTCCTTTGGGATCCTGAAAAGGCCCCAGACTTAGTGAAAAGGATAGACAAACATTAGGGGCAGGAAACCATCAGCCTTAGTGAATCGTATCTAGCACCCCCAGGGCATGTATATTATCAGGGCACATACTAAGAAGACGCAGATGGACTCTTTGTCCTTCAGTGAGTCTGAGGGTATTCATTACGCATTTGGAATTGTGCTTGGCAACTGGAAAGTAGAAGGAAGGCCATCTTGGGCAGTAGGTGAAGGACAGCAGCCACTAAAGCACAGAGGGAAATGAATGCTTTGGGCTGAAGACAGGAGAATCTTGTCTGGTCATCCCATCCATTGCAGTGTTTGTTTGTTTGTGACAGGGTCTCTCTCTGTCACCCAGGCTGGAGTGTAGTGTTACGATCACAGCTCACTGCAGCCTCTACTGCCCAGGCTTAAGTGATCCTCCCACCTCCGGCTCCTGAGTAGCTGGGACTACAGTCATGCACCACCACGCCTGACTAAGTTTTTTGTATTTTTTTGTAGAGATGAGTTGCCCTGGCTGGTCTCAAACTCCTGGGCACAAGCAATCCTCCCACCTCGGCCTCCCAAAGTGCTGAAATTACAGGCATGAGCCACCGTGCCCAGCCCTATCTGCTAATATTTCTACCAACTCAGCCTCATCTTTTCTCCCATACTCTCTGAGGGCCTGGACCACCTTTTATCCTTTGGGAGACAGTAGCAGGGCATCACCTGGAGCCGGTTAGAAATGTAGAATCCCAGCCGGGCGCTGTGGCTCACGCCTGTAATTTCAGCACTTTGGGAGGCCGAGGCAGCTGGATCACCTGAAGTCAGGAGTTTGAGACCAGCCTGACCAACATGGCGAAACCCTGTCTCTACTAAAAATACAAAATTAGCCAGGTGTGGTGGTGCATGCCTCTAAATCCTAGCTACTCGGGAGGCTGAGGCAAGATAATCGCTCGAACCCGGTATGGGAAGGCTGCAGTGAGCCGAGATCATGTACTGCACTCCAGCCTGGGCAACAAGAGTGAAACTCCATCTCAAAAAAAACCAAAAAAAGAAAAAAAAAAGAAATGTAGAATCCTGGCTGGGCGCAGTGGCTCATGCTTGTAATCTCAGCACTGTGGGAGGCTGAGGTGGGCGGATCACCTGAGGTGAGAAGTTCAAGACTAGCCTGGCAACATGGTAAACCCTGGCTCTACAAAATATACAAAAATTAGTCAGGCGTGGTGATGTGCACCTGTAGTCCCAGGTACTCAGGAGGCTGAGGTGGGAGGATTGCTCGAGCCCAAGAGATGGAGGCTGCAGTGAGCCAAGACTATGCCAGTGCCTTCCAGCCTGGGCGACAGAGCAAGAGTCTGTCTCAAAATAAATAAATAAATAAATAAAAAAGAAAGAAATGCAGAATCCCAGGCCCTACCCCAGACCTCCTGAGTCAGTCTGCATTAGAATAAGCTCCCTAGGAATTCTCAAATGCACTGCAGTTTGAGAATCCCAGAAGCCCACCATGCCTCGTGCCTAGTTAGGAGTCAGTGTTTGCATCATTAACGGACAGCCTTTCTCTCTGGTTCCATTTTGTGTTACAGGCCTGGTGGGTAGGAGATGAGTTTTTTGCAGATGTCTGGAGAATATGTACCAACAACACGAATTGTACAGTAATCAATGACAGCTTTCAAGGTGAGTGTGAACGAAGGAAGCTGACTGAGGAGCACTGAGGGAGGAAAGAACGTTCAGGAGTGAGGCTTTCGGGTTCCCCGACTGCGCACCCTCTCCTCCACTTGCTGCATACTCCGGTGGGCCTGGCGGCGTTTGCTCAGTGTGTGCTGGAGCGGAGGACAGCACAAGCTGGAGATGTCCGGGGTGTGGAGAAGCCGGAGGCTGGAGGGAGACCAACTCCAGCTGAGTTGGACCTCGTGCCTTCTCTTCTCTGTCTCTTGGCACAGCCGAGTTTCCCTTCCTCATCTTTTCTCCAGCTTCAGCTCTCATCTAGAATTTTCTCTTCCCTTCTTTTTTATCCAAGACTTGCCTCTGAATGGTCTCAGAGACCATGATTTACTTTCCAGTCCCTTTTCCCCGTCCAGCAGTAAGAAATCCGAGATCTGGCCGGGCGCAGTAGCTCATGCCTGTAATCCCAGCACTTTGGGAGGCAGAGGCGGATGGATCACTTGAGGTCGGGAGTTTGAGACCAGCCTGGTCAATATGGCAAAACACTGTCTCTACTAAAAATACAAAAATTAGCTGGGCGTGGTGGTGCACGCCTATAATCCTAGCTACTGAGGAGGCCGAAGCAAGAGAATTGCTTGAACCCAGGAGGCAGAGGTTGCGTTTTCTGAGCCGAGATCAAGCCACTGCACTCCACCCTGGGTGACAGAATGAGACCCTGTCTCAGAAACAAGCAAACAGAAATCTGAGATCTGGCTTCTGTTCCTAGACAAGCTGTGTAGCCTCGCATTGGGCAGGTCAATTTCAACATCCTCAGCTGTAGAACAGAAGTAATAACGATACCCTTGCTGTGCCCACCTCTTCAATAAGCTAAAATATATGAAAAGGCTTTGAAATACAGAAAATTCCATTCGAAAACATGCTGACCACTGTTTTTCATTATGAAGTGAATGGTTCTGTTTTTCTTCATAGAACCGATGGAATAGATACTTTGGGATCCCAATTGCCTGATAAAATACAGTATACCCGGTTAAATTGGAGATTTCAGATAAACAATAAGTACTTTTTTTTAGTATGACTATGGCCCAAATGTTAATATAATATGGGACATAGTTATGCTAAAAATTATTTGGTTTTGTTGGTGGGGGGTAGGGTTTAGTTTTTTGTTTGTTTGTTTTTTGAGACAGGGTCTCACTCTGTCACCCAGGCTGGAGTGCAGTGGTGCGATCACAGCTCACTGCAGCCTTGACCTCCTGGGCTCAAGTGATCTTCCCATCTCGGCCTGTCAGATAGCTGGGACTACAGGCACTCACCACCATGCCCAGCTAATTTTTATAATTTTTGTAGAGATGGAGTTTCACCATGTTGCCCAGGCTGGTCTCGAACTCGTGAGCTCAAGAGATCTGCCTGTCTCAGCCTAAAGGAGGAGGACAAGCCACCATGCCTCGCCTAAAAATTGTTGGTTGTCTATTGGATATTCATTTACTGGGCATCCTGTCTTTGTGTTTGTTTTGGTTTGTTTGCCAAATCTGACAATCCTGTTAGGGAGCAAAGGAGTCTACTCCCTGGGTCCCAGATTGTCACCACACTCAATCACAATATCTATATTCATCATAAAAGCAGCAAAAATACCAGTAGAAGGCACCATTTACTTAACTGTGAGGCATGGGTCTAAGTCCTTTACATGGGTGATCTCATAGCCCCATCAGGCAGGGACCATAGGCCCCATTTTAAGATGGGGAAACTGAGACACAGAGCAGTTAAGTTACCCAAGGCCACATAGCCAGGAGCAAATGATGGCAGCAGGATTCCAGTCTCGATGTGACCAATGCTAAAGCCGGTGCCCTTAACCACGGAACACCATCAGTGCTCCCTTCCATCTCATCTGTTATTCTGTCACGCTAACCTCTGGTCCTGGGAGCAGCTCTCCTTCCCTGTGCTCTGCAAGCCCCCGCTGTCGCCAGTGTGCAAGGCCAGCTGGGAGGGCTTGCTGTGCCCTGTGGCTGCTTTTCCGCATCCTCCACGTGGGATTGTTAACTTATTTTTCTTTAAAACGGGTTGGCGAACCACTGGCCAAATTCAGTCCAAGGCCTGTTTTTGTTTGGCCTGGGAGCTAAGAACAGTTTTTACATTTTCAAAAGCTGTTTACACATGCACATGCGCGCACACGCACACACGCGCGCGCACATGCACACACACACACGCGCACACGCACTTACGCACGCACACACACGCACACGCACGCATGACACGCGCACACACGTACACGCGCACACACACACGCACACACACCCCCCTAAAAACAAAAAGAACATTTGACAAGAGACCATATGGTTCACAAAACCAAAAATATTCACTCTCTGTCCCTCTCCTGAAGTTTGCCCATTTTTTTTACTTTAAAAAGTTTACTTTTAAAATAGCCCACTTTTCTGTACATAAATCTACTGTATTTATTTATTTAGTAGAGACAGGGTCTTGCTATGTTGCCCAGGCTGGTTTTTCATGCCTGGCTTCGAGTGATCCTCCCACCTTGGCCTCCCAAAGTGCTGGGATTTATAGGCATGAGCCACTGCACTCGCCCATAAATCTATTTTATTTTATTTTATTTTTTTGAATCAGGGTCTCCCTCTGTCACCCTGGCTGGAGTGCAGTGGTGCAATCACGGCTCACTGTAACCTCTGCCCCCCACATTCCAGTGATCCTCCCACCTCAGCCTCCCAAGTAGCTGGGACTACGAGTGTGTGCCACCACACCTGGCTAATTTTTGTATTTTCTGTAGAGACAGGGTTTCACCATGTTGCCCATGCTGGTCTTGAACTCCTGAGCTGAAGCACTTCTCCCGCTTCACCCACTTCGGCCTCCCAAACCATAAGTCTATGTTAAAGAGAAGTGATAAACTAGTCTCCCTTGCCATAAAAGAAGGGAAGCTTTTCTGAAAATACTAGATCGAAAGCCCGGTGACATTATGAAAGTCTGGCCAGACACACTTCCCTCCTGAGGACTCTGAGCCTGTTTCTGGCCCTTTTCATGTTAAAAAACAACCCCAAACACCCAGATATTAGTGGATGTTTTTAAAGCGCAAAAGCAGCTAGTGAAGAACTCCTCCTTGAGGTCCTTAGAGAAATCTATTTTTTTATTTTTATTTATTTATTTTTTTGAGACACAGTCTTGCTCTGTCACCCAGGTTGGAATGCAGTGGCTTAATCTCGGCTCACTGCAGCCCCCGCCTTCTGGGTTCAAGCCGTCCTCCTGCCTCAATCTCCTGAGTAGCTGGGATTACAGGTGCCTGCCAGCACGCCCAGCTAATTTTTGTATTTTTAGTAGAGACGGGGTTTTGCCATGTTGGCCAGGCTGGTCTCAAACTCTTGACCTCAGGTGATCCAGCTGCCTCTGCCTCCCAAAGTGCTGGGATTACAGGCTGAGTCACTGCACCCGGCCCTTAGAGGAATTTAAACTGAGCAAAGTGAGCATCCCTCTCATTCAGTGAGTTTTTGTTGTTTCCCGTCCTCATTGGGTTCCACACACACCCATCTCAGGGACTGCCTTGCGGGCACATCCTGCACCCCCTCCCAGCTTTGAGAAACCCTGTTCTAGGAGCATGAATTCATCCTTTCCCCCAAAGGCATGTTTTCCCCATTTGCCCCATCGTGGGTCACTTGTTGCTGAAAATACAGATTCCTGGTGCCCACTCCAGGACAATGGTAGCAGAGTCTCCAGGGGGAGAGGCCTACGAATCTGCATTTTTAATAAGCAATCCCAGGTGATCCCTGGGATTGGGCAGATTTGGGAAGTGCTGCTCTAAGCCAGAGGGTCACTACTTGGGCCCCGCATTGGAATTCCCTCGGTGGCTTTATGAAGCCCTCATGCCTGGTCTCAATGCCCGACATTCTGATTTATTTCATCTCAGTAGAGCCTGCTGGGTTTTTTCGTTTTTGTTTTTGTTTTTTAATAGAGTTATAATTTACAAACAAGGTGCAGGCTTCTTAAGGGCTCAGTTTGGTGGGTTTTGACAATTGTATAAACACCCATGTAACCACCATCCAAAAGAAGACAGAGAACATTCCCAACTCTCCAGAAAGTTCCTCGGGCCCCCGTCCACACAGTTGCCACCGCTTTCTGCCCTGAAGGCAACCACTTCTGACTTCTGTCACTATAACTCACTTCCACCTGTTCCTGGGCCTCGTAGGAACGGGGTCATGTGGTGTGTGTCACAGAGGGGGAGCCAATCTGACTTCTTTCGCTCCCCGTAAGGAATTGGGGGAGAGACTAGATGCTGTCCAAGTAACCATAATGTGTAGCCAGAATGGATTAAATCCACAGCTCTAGACGTTTTGTTAAGTACTTACAAATTATGTTCACTCCAGTGAGTTTTTGGGCAAAACTGCAAAATCGAAGGAAAAAAAAGAAAAAGAAAAGGAAGGTGTGTCCTTAGGTTTTCTGTGCACCATGGACACTGTCCCCTCACCTTATCTTTTGGCCTCATCCTGGTGGTTAACATTCAGCATTCAGCTGTTACACAGGACTCCCACCTTGCCTGCACCCTCTAAACCCCCTTACGTAGATGAGTTTACTCTCCCTTCCCAGCCCGATGAGGGAGGAGCTATTAGTATCCCCATTTTAGAGTTCCAGACCAGCGTAAGCAACATAGCGAGACTCCATCCCTACACAACTTTTTAAAAAATTAGCCAGACATGCCTGTAGTCCCAGCTACACAGGAGACTGAGGCAGGAGGATCACTTGAGCCCAAGAGTTCAAGGCTGCAGTGAGCTATGGTTGTGCCACCGCACTCCCGCCTGGATGTCAGAGTGATACCCTGTCTCAAAAAAAAAAAAAAAAAAAAAAAATATATATATATATATATATATATATATATCCCCATTTTACAGGTGAGGAAACTGAGGCCCACGAAGGTGCCTGTAACCCATGTGCAGGACGCCTTCCCTACGCCACATAGCTTTCTACGCATAGCTTCACTGTGACCTGCCCCCATGTGACACCCTCCACCCTAGACCTCCCTTCTCCACTGAAACTTCTCTGTACTGAGCCCCAAACCTTCACACCCCAGTCTCTGTTAAGGCTGCCCTGAAAAGAAGGGAGCTCTCCTCCTCTTTGTAAGTAGTGACCGTGAAGATCAGCCTCTGATACCTGCAGGCTACTATGGAGTCCACAGAGCACTTCACAAGGTGTCGGTCCCGTGAGCCCCGAGTCCACAAGAATCCCTCTCTAAAATGTAGACCCCCAAGGCCCCATCCTGATTTCTTGAGTCAGAATCTACCACGTTGGAACCTGGGATTTGTACTTCGAAAGAATCCCCTGTTCATGAGCCAAGCATTTGGGAGCTGTGACCCAGACCGGGAAGAATGCAGAGCAGGTGGTTCTTGCCTCGTCTTCCAGATAAGGGTGCTGAGGATTGTCCGGTCAGATGGACACTGGAGGTGAAGGGCAGGGGGTCTGGAAGATTCCTTGGCTGTCCTTGTGCTCGGACCGTGTAGATGACAGCCTGAACCCCTGCCTGTTTGCCTCCTGTCACCCCTACTCTGGAGCTGCCACAGTCACCGCACACCCCGTGGTGCCAGCTGACCAAGGTCCTCAGTCCTGCGCCCCACCCTTTTCCCGCAGAGTACTCCACGCTGCAGGCGGTCCAGGCCACGATGATCCTCTCCACCATTCTCTGCTGCATCGCCTTCTTCATCTTCGTGCTCCAGCTCTTCCGCCTGAAGCAGGGAGAGAGGTTTGTGCTAACCTCCATCATCCAGCTAATGGCATGTAAGTAAATCAACGGGCTTCCCTAGCAAGGGGCTTCCTGGAATAAGCACTCCCTTCCCAGCAGCCAGGAGGCAAGCCAGGAGGAGGGAGGATTTGGAAAGGAGAAATTGGCAGCCGTGGGGTGCTGTGTGCATGTGTGTGTTTGTGTGTGTATGTGTGTGCGCGCACACATGCTGTACCACAGTGGGACATTTTATATTCGGGAGTTTGGATTGAGTTGGGAGTCCAGGGAAGGCGTCCTGGAGATGTGAAGCCAGAGGATCTGGAGGGTGAGTAGGAGTTGCTGTTGACAGTGTTCTGTCTCAGTACAGAGAGGAGGGAACAGTGTGCTGGGTAGAGGGAACAGCATGATAGAAGCCCTGTGATGGGAGGGACGGAGAGCCGCCCAGTGGGGCTGGAGTGCAGTGGGAAATGAACCAGCAGGACAGGCAGGGCCATGCTCCATGGAGTCTTGCAGGCCATAGAAAGGGTTTGGGGTCTTTGTCCTAAGCTGGTGGGAAGCCATCAACAAGTTTCAGGCTGGTGGGTGACAGATGTGCCCACATTGCGCCAGGCCTGTGCTGGCTGCAGGGGCTCAAGAGATGAACAAGGCACAGCCTCAGTCCTGGAGAAACTTGGAGGAAGCAGAGGTCTCAGAGCATTTTTTTCTACTTAGGAATTTTAGCAAGGCTGAAGTCAGATCAGAAGTCAGAAGCCACACCATGATCATTTGTGGTTTCTCAGTGACGATTTAAAGCTTCCTGATGACAAAATGCAGAAGTCCCTTCTAGGGTGCTTTCCAATCAGGAGTTAATGAGCGGCTTGATGAAGGCAAGAAATCCGGGTGTCAGAGCTAACTTAGGCTGCTTGGCCCTAATCATCCTAACTACCACCTCCTTCCAGCCCTCCACCTCCCCAGCTAGGTTCAAGTCCAAACCTCCCACACCCTCAGGATGACCCTGAGACGTGTCATCAGTGCAGTGCAGTGACAACTTGTTCTAGTTTGCCTGGGACCATCCTCTGTTTTAAAACTAAAAGTCCTGACCAGGTACAGGAACACGTTGGGAGGCCCATGCAGGAGGATTGCTTGAGCCCAGGAGTTCAAGACCAGCCTGGGCAACGTAGTGAGACCGCATCTATACAAAAAAAAAAATTAGCCAAGCATGGCAGAGCACACCTATAGTCCCAGCTACTCGGGAGTTTGGAGTAGGAGATCATTTGAGCCCGAGAGGTGAAGGCTGCCTTGAGCTGTGGGGTGCTGTACCACTTGTATTAGTCCATTCTCACGCTGCTAATAAAGACATACCTGAGACTGGGTAATCTGTAAAGGAAAGAGGCTTAATGGACTTACAGTTCCACATGGCTGGGGAGGCCTCACAGTCATAGTGGAAGACAAGGGACAACAAAAGGGCTTACATGGCGGTGGGAAAGAGAGCGTGTGCAGGGGAACTCCCATTTGTAAAACCAGCATATCTCGCGAGACTTACTACCACGAGAACAGTATGGGGGAACCGCCCCCTTGATTCAGTGACCTCCACCCGGCCCCGCCCTTGACACGTGGGGATTATTACAATTCAAGGTGAGATTTGGGTGGGGACCAGCCCAGCCAAACCATAGCACCACTGCACTCCAGCCTGAGGGACAGAGTGAGACTCTGTCTTGAAAAAATTATAACATAAAATAAAATACAACATAAAATAACAACACTGAAAGTCCCGCATCCTAGGAAACCCCAGTCCAGGGCAAAGTGGGGTGGTTGGTCACTCTCAGCGTCCCCTCCCCTTGGGGCACTTTCACTGGACAGCCGGATACCACGCCTTCTAGGCAGAGAATGAAAGTGTTTTCAAGTACAAAAGACTCCAGATGGTCACTTGATCTTGAGAACCCCTGAAATCCACCACAGTCTTTCTGGCTCTGTCGCCCAGGCTGGAGCGCAGTAGCCGGATCTCAGCTCACTGCAAGCTCTGCCTCCCAGGTTTACGCCATTCTCCTGCCTCAGCCTCCCGAGTAGCTGGGACTACAAGCGCCCTCCACGTCGCCCAGCTGGTTTTTTGTATTTTTTTAGTAGAGACGGGGTTTCACCGTGTTAGCCAGGATGGTCTCGATCTCCTGACCTCGTGATCCGCCTGTCTCGGCCTCCCAAAGTGCTGGGATTACAGGCTTGAGCCACCACGCTCGGCCCTTTCAGGGACCTTTCTAAAGTGCAGACTCCCAAGGCTCCAGCCTGCCCTCTTGAATCAGAATCTGCTGGGTTAGAGCCTGGGGACTTGTACCCCTGTCCCTGAGCCAAGCGTTAGAGAGCAATGACCCAGAACAAATGAGGCCTAAAGGGAGGATGCGACCTCCCCAAGGACCCCAGGCGAGGTAGTGAGGAGGTGTCTGATCCCCCTCCTTTACTGTCTGTGTATCTGCCAGTTAGAGGTGTGGACCCCCACCCTCCCTGACCCCATTAAAGGCAATTGAATCCTGTCATTTAACTTGGGGTGGGGGGGCTTGGGTGGTTACTCTGTTGCCCAGGCTGAAGTACAGTGGTGTGATCATGGCTCACTGTAGCCTCAGCCTCCATGGCTCGAGCAATGCTCCCACCTCAGCCTCCCAAATAGCCGGGACTACAGACATGCGCCATTAGGCCTGGCTAATTTCTGTACTTTTCGTAGAGATGGAGTTTCACCATGTTGCCCAGGCTGGTCTGGCAGTCCGCCAGCGTCAGCCTATCAAAGTGCCAGGATTCCAAGCATGAGCCACCGCGCCAGCTTCTGAAGTTTATGTTCCGTTATTGTCTATGTTTGTCTGTTGATCTGTAAAGCCGCTTAGTCAAAATTGATTACCCTAATGTATATATTTAGGAATTTTATATATAAATTTTCATATATATGAAAATTCTCCCATATTTTAATATGAAAGTCACACGTCTTCCTGTTTTCCTTCCATAGCATCCCCTTCTCCCCAATTTCTTTGGCCATTTTCTGGTCCAAAGACCTGGCCCTCCCTGTTCTGCTTCAAACTGCAGAGTGTTTAGATGCCATACCAGGCAGACGCAAGCGACAGATACCCTTACTCATGTGAGAGATGGGATTCTGGGGATAGCTTGCAAGAATCAAAGGAAAAGCTGAAAATCCAGGTCTTGGAAAGAAGATCCAGGCACCAGCCACTGACAGGCAGCGGCTTCAGGGAGATGCCGTCAGAATCAAGGAAGCCTGACGGGGTCACTGTTTAGATTTAGGTTTCCAGGAGTGAGAATCTGATTGGCAGAAGATTGCGTGCTTGGCCCCTGGCCAGAGAATGTCTGGGCATCTTGAAGGACAGTCCCACCAAAACTGCCTGGCCAGGAGAGGGATAGGTCCCCCAAGGAAAACCACAGCACTTAACCTCATCTTAGCTCTAATATCTATAAATATTGGGACAGCAAGTATTTCTTTTTTTACTTTTTGAGGTAGGGTTTTCCTCTGTCGCCCAAGCTGGAGTGCAGTGGTGCGACCTTGGCTCTCTGCAACCTCTGCCTTCCGGGTTCAGGCGATTCTCGTGCCTCAGCCTCCCAAGTAGCTGGGACTACAAGGTGTACACCATCACACTGAGCTAATTTTTGTATTTTTAGTAGAGATGAGGTTTTGCTCTGTTGGCCAGGCTGGTCTTGAACTCCTGGGCTCAAGTGATCGGCCCGCCTTAACCTCCCAAAGTGGTGGGATTACAGACACCCGGCCAAGGACCACAATTATTACAGTTAGGGTGCTTTTGGCCTTATGTAAGAGAAAATCGAATTAACTGTGTCTTCAGTCGCAAAGATAGTTACTATTTTTACGTAAAAAGTACTCTGGAGGTAGAAAAGTTTCTAGAGCTGATTTGGCAGCGTCAGCGTCAAGCACTTCCACTCATTCATTCCATCCTTCTATTCTGTCATCTGTAGTGTTGGTGTTGACCTCTTCATGGCTCCAAAAAGGCTGTTGCAACTCCAGACATTTCATCCTGCACCTACAATATCTAAAGCAGTCAGCAAGAGAAAGTAGAGCAACTTAAAAAAGCTTTCCCCTCCCTCATCTCTCTCTTTTCAGGCTGTCGTATTTTTCTTTTTTTTCTTTTTTTTTTTTTTTTGAGAGGAAGTTTTTGCTCTTGTTGTCCAGGCTGGAGTGCAATGGCGCGATCTTGGCTCACTGCAACCTCCACCTCCTGAGTTCAAGCGATTCTCCTGCCTCAGCCTCCCTAGTAGCTGGGATTATAGGCGCCTGCCACTACGCCTGGCTAATTTTTTGTATTTTTAGTAGAGACGAGGTTTCACCGTGTTGGCCAGGGTGGTCTCGAACTCCTGACCTCAGGTGATCCACCTGCCTTGGCCTTGCAAAGTGCTGAGATTACAGGAATGAGTCACAGTGCCTGGCCCAGGGAGTCATATTTTTCACTGAAGGTTTTCTGTGGTCAGGACTGGTACACGTACTGACCCATCGGCTGTAACAAGTAAGCAGGAACCAGATTGCCAAGAAGAAGGCTGGCAAACTATGGCTCATCGGTCGAATCTGGCCTGCCACGTGTTTTTGTAAATAAAATTTTACACCGCCATTATCATTCATTTTTGTATCTTCTGTGGGTGTTGTCATGCTACTGTGGCGGACTTGTGTGACTATGGCCCATAGAAAACCTAAACTGCTTCCTGTCTACGGGGCACATCTGTAGACCTCTGGCTTAGACCAATTATGTTCACGCTGTGGGTTGGTGATGTGGCTGCCCAAACAAAACTGGGTTTCGTTAGCAAGAATGGGAAGCAAAATAGCTACAGGGTAGGTGACAATATCCTTCCACAAAACATCAGTTGTAATTTTTCCAATAGACTAAAATAGATACCTATTAATAATAAGAGCTTAAGGCTGGCCGCGGTGGCTCACGTCTGCAATCCCAGCACTTTGAGAGGCCCAGGCAGGCGGATTGCTTGAACTCAGGAGTTCAAGACCAGCCTGGGTGACATGACAAAATCCTGTCTCTTCAACAAAATAATAATAAAGAAAGAGTAAAAGCTGAAGTTTGTACCCAGGGTGCACTGTGGTCCATGATTTATTCAAAATTCACCTTTCTTCCTGACAGGTCTGTGTGTCATGATTGCGGCCTCCATTTATACAGACAGGCGTGAAGACATTCACGAGAAAAACATGCAATTCTATTCCATGACCAAAGAAGGCAGCTACGGCTACTCCTACATCCTGGCGTGGGTGGCGTTCGCCTGCACCTTCGTCAGCGGCATGATGTACCTGATACTGAGGAAGCGCAAATAGAGCCCCGGAGCTGGGTCGCTTTCACTGCCGTACAGAATCCACATTCAGATAACCATTTTGTATATAATCATTATTTTTTTGAGGTTTTTCTAGCAAACGTATTGTTTCCTTTAAAAGCCAAAAAAAAAAAAAAAAAAAAAAGAGGAAAAGAAAAAAAATCCAAAAGAGAGAAGAGTTTTTGCATTCTTGAAATCAGAGAATAGACTATGAACGCTGGTATTCAGAACTGCTGCCCACTCAAAAGTCTCAGCAAGACACAAGCAAAAATCCAGCAATGCTCAAATCCAAAAGCGCTTGACAGGACATTTCTTAACTGTGGGGCTGTGATGGGAGGAGACCAAAGGCTGGGAAAGCCGGGTCTCTGGGGATGCGCTTCCTGTAGGTTTTAGCCGGCCCAAGCTCCTCCCGAATCTCTCTGCTAGTGGTAGGTGGAAGAGGGTGAAGTGGGGTATAGAAGAATGACAGCTTCCTGAGAGGTTTAGGCCAAGTTCCAAGTGAGAAGCAGGTGTAACCCCTGGCATTCTGTCTGGATCCAAACCAGAGCCCAAACAACCCTCTGGTATAGGGGTGGGTCAGAAAAAGTCTCACCTCAATTTGCCGACAGCATCACCTGCTTGCCTTAGGAATGGTGATCCTTTACCTACGTGCCAGATTTAGACTCACCTTCAGGCAAAACCTATAGCGTCCCGCCTCACCCCAGACCTACAGAATCAGAGTCTTCAAGGGATGGGGCTAGGGAATCTGCATTTCTAACACGCTCCCTGGGCAACGCTTCAGATGCATTGAAGTTGGGGACCACAGTCCCTGGGCCGGGTGAGCAGAGCTGCCTCAAAAATGCTAGGATGTCATCATGTGGAGATGGGGAGGTGAATGTAACCCCCACAGCAGGCCAAAACCTTGGCCTCCATTGCCACAGCTGTCTACATCTAGGGCCCCCAAACTCCATTCCTGGGCCATGTGAACTCAGACACCTTCAGGGAGTGGGGTGCAGCCTCCTTCCCATCCTATCTCAGAAGGCCTCTCCTTTCTTGTCCAGCCCTTTATGCTACACCTGGCTGGCCTCTCAGCCCTATTTCTAGAGCCTCAGAGGACCCACCCACTATTCATTCATTCATTCATTCATTGATTCATTCATCAACATAAATCATGACTTGCATGCGTGTGCCAGGCACAGGGGATGCCCTCTCGAAACAATGTCCTCCTAGGGCTCATGGCTTAATGGAGGAGACAGATTTAAAATTAATTGGAAAAACTGGCTGTGTGCAGTGGCTCACCCTTGTAATCCCAGTACTTTGGGAGGCCAAGGCGGGTGGATCACCTGAGGTCAGGAGTTCGAGACCAGCCTGGCCAAAATGGTGAAAACCCGTCTCTACTAAAAATACAAAAATGAGCTGGGCATGGTGATGCGCGCCTGTAATCCCAGCTATCAGGAGGATGAGGTAGGAGAATCACTTGAACGAGGAGGCAGAGGTTGCAGTGAGCCAAGATTGTGCCACTGCACTCCAGCCTAGGCAACAGAGCGAGACTCCATCTCAAAAAAAGAAAAGAAACTAATTACACACTGTGATGGAGGCTGCAAAGAATACCACTAAGAGTTCAAAATCATCTGGGTGCAGTGGCTCACGCCTGTAATCCCAGCGCTTTGGGAGGCTGAGGCAGGTGGATCATGAAGTCAGGAGTTTAAGACCAGCCTGGCCAACATAGTGAAACCCCGTCTCTACTAAAAATACAACAAAATTAGCTGGGCATGGTGGCAGGCGCCTGTAATACCAGCTACTTGGGAGGCTGAGGCAAGGAGAATCGCTTGAACCTGGGAGGTGGAGGTTGCAGTGAGCCGAGATTGCACCGCTGCACTCCAACCCGGGCGACAGTCTGAGACTGTCTCAAAAAATATATATAAAATAAAATAATTCAAAATCGAGGCCTGTGACATAGGAGGGAATCTGCTTTATGCGTGCCTATTTTTAAATGCTCCTGGAGGCATTTAGGCATTTAGATCAGTCTAAATATAGCTCCATTCAGTTCGTGCAGGTGACATTTATTGGGCAGTACCTGTCTGTGTAACACCCAGAAAACTTGTCTGTGGAGAGGCCCATGGTCCCAACAGTAAATGTGGTGAGAGGGTCCCATAGAGCCGGAGTTTTCAAGCTTTACGGGTTCCCATGCCGCTTGGGACAGGCTGATTCAGCGGGTCTGGGTGAATGTTTTCCAGGTGATTTTAAGACTGTGGTGAGAAATAGGGCTTTTAGGGGCTTGTCCTTCAGGATCAAAGCCTGATGTGCTGTGTGGCAATGCAGGCCAACCAGGAACCACCCCAGGAGAGAAGCTGTTTGCACCTCATTGTCTTTTTCTGCTTATGTTGGAGCAGGATGCTGGGGGCTGTCCTGGGATGGGGTGTGGGACCTTGTGCTATTTAAATACTTGTGCACTTGACCTTCTGCTGAGTGGAGTGATGATTTGCCACCAACTCAGTTCCAGTGGAGCTGAAGAGACGTCTGACTTGAGTAGTTTTAGGTCCACCATGGATATCTCTTCAATGCAAGATTGGCTCTTTCCATCTACTCTTTCATTCGTTTTTGACAGATAGTATTAAATGTTTATCATGTTCCAGGCACTGTGTGAGGCTCTGAAAATACAGGGTGAGCAAATCCATATATCCCCCCTGCCCTCATGAAGTTTGGAGTCTGAGATACGACCCCCTCCCTATGGAGAAGCCGCCAGTGCAGTACAGGGTGGCCTGGGGCCAGAGACAGGACAAATGTCACCTCCTGCCTCCATGAGATACTATCACTGATCATGTCGTGGGCTAGAATGTGGTTTACACCCCTGGGATTAACAGGATGCTACCCAGGCTCATAGAGGAAGTTGAATCTTAAATTCCCTTGAAACTTTCTACCTTGGTGGCTTTCCTATAATTTTCTTTTTTTTTTTTTTTTTTTTCGCTGAATTTCGCTCTTGTTGCCCAGGCTGGAGTGGCACCATCTTGGCTCACAGCAACCTCTGCCTCCTGGGTTCGAGTGATTCTCCTGTCTCAGCCTCCTGAGTAGCTGGGATTACAGGCGCATGCCACCACGCCCAGCTAATTTTTGTGTTTTTAGTAGAGATGGGGTTTCTCCATGTTGGTCAGGCTGGTCTTGAACTCCCAACCTCAGGTGATCCGCCCGCCTCAGCCTCCCAAAGTGCTGGGATTACAGGGGTGAGCCACTGCGCCCGGCCATCTATCATTTTCTGGTAGTCACACTGGAAACAAAACACCTTAGAACCAGAGATAACCCCCTCCAAGCAATACGTGAACTCCCTTCACAAGAAACGTCAGGGCTACGTGAGTATCTGTGTTGAATGCAGTCTGAAGTGACCCTGTGGATTTTCCTGGCTGGTTGCCACTACTGTACAACATTCAGTGCCCACATCCACCTGTGCCATTAAGGTTTTCTGAGACATGAGAGATGCCTCTTCCCTGCTGTGTGACACGGATTTGGGAAGTTGGAAAGAAATGACAACATCAGGGAGAAAACATCCCAGGTTCTCACCTGTAGGTAGAATCAGCCGCCACTTGGTGCT
This sequence comes from Rhinopithecus roxellana, assembly GCF_007565055.1. Classification (NCBI taxonomy): domain Eukaryota; kingdom Metazoa; phylum Chordata; class Mammalia; order Primates; family Cercopithecidae; genus Rhinopithecus; species Rhinopithecus roxellana. The sequence goes on along the minus strand of NC_044568.1, from coordinate 77,947,153 downwards.
TATTACCAGTTATTCAAGAACAATAACAACAACAAAATTAGTCGACATCCAAGAAGCAAATATTAGGACCAAAGATAGCATCAATTGTGTTTGAAGGAACCGCAGTTTGCGCATTTTATGACATTTTTATAAAGTACTGTAATTCTTTCATTGAGGGGCGATGTGATGGAGACAGACTAACTCATTTTGTTATTTGCATTAAAATTATTTTGGGTCTCTGTTCAAATGAGTTTGGAGAATGCTTGACTTGTTGGTCTGTGTGAATGTGTATACATATACCTGAATACAGGAACATCAGACCTCCTTACTCCCACACACTCTGCTATAGTTTGCGTGCTTTCGTGCACACCCCTCATGAACAGGCTGGCACTCTAGGATGCTCTGTGTTCACTGATGATGAAGAAACCTAGAACTCCAAGCCTGTTTGTAAACACACTAAACACAGTGGCCTAGATAGAAGCTGTATCATAGTTTAAAATCTGCCTTGCGGGATATTACTTAACTCGCTAATAGTTAAAAGGTTACTTACCATAGAGCAAGTTGGCCAATTTTACGGTGTTGGGGAAATGTTAGGGCGAGGCCTAGAGGTTCATTTGGAATCTTGGTTTGTGATTTTAGGGTAGTTAGGAACTTCCTACTTAATGTACCTTTAAAATAGTCTATTTTCTATGTTTTGTATAATCTGAAACTGTACATGGAAAATAAAGTTTAAAACCAGATTGCCCAGAGCAAGACTCTAATGTTCCCAGCGGTGATGACATCTAGGGGAGAATGCTGCCGTTTTGAGGGGCAGGGGGTCAGTCGATTTCTCATCAAGATAATAATGTATGGTTTTTACAGTGAGCAATTGATAAATGGACAGTTTGTCACTGGACAGTCTCCCTCTGCTTCTTTAATGGGGCCAGCTTTGCAGCCCTGCAGCCTGTGTAGTCGCACACAGTTCCATGCATCCAAGGCCCCCATGCTTGGGAGAATGATCTGCTCGTGCCATTTTAAATTATTTTATATATATCTCTTGTAGAGACAGAGTCTCGCTATGTTGCCTACGCTGGTCTAGAACTCCTGGCCTCAAGCGATCCTCCTGCCTTGGCCTCCCAAAGTGCTGGGATTGCAGATGTGAGCCACTCACTGTGTCTGGCATAAATTAGAACATTCTTACAAGAAATAAATATTTCATAGTCATGAAGAAGAATGCTCCTAAAATTTATGTATTCGTTCATCCATCCATCCATTCATTCATTCTTTTATGGGGGGTGGTCTCGCTATGTTGCCTATGCTGGCTTTGAACTCCTGGGCTCATGTGATCCTCCCACCTTGGCTCCCCAAAGCGGAATTGCCAGTGGGAGCCACTGCGCTCAGCTTTAAAGTTCTTCGTATTTGAACAAGCAGCCCAATTTTTTCACTTCTCAGGGATCCCCACAAATGACTGATCCTGTTCTTTTTTTTTCAGCCTTCCTGTTCATTGTTACTAGATCGTGTTCTTCCATTTCGTTTGTATTTAATAAAGACCTCTGCTTTAAAGGATGAGGTCATGATGGAATGACACTATTTGCTACTGCATACTCTGCTGAAAACTGAAAAATTCAGACAGAGAGAGAAGGAGAGAAAGAAAGAGATCCCTTTAACTTATATCTAAGGAATGCCAAAGGTAGCAAAAGCTATCTTTGTATCTTGAGAGCACTCATTTCCTTACTGTCACACAGGGTTTGCAAACTAAAATCTTCAGAGACTACTGTCTGCCTTCTTTGCGTTTCTAGATTGGATTTTTTTTTTTTTTCCATGTGGCTGGGGAATGGTGATCATCCCAGAACACTCAATTTCATATTTCTTCCATTCAGGAAATCAGCCTCTCATTCATTCATTCACCAAATATTTGCGTAGCTGTAATGGTACAAGCATTGTGCTAGGTGTTATGGTGACATCCTGTGTCTTTGTCTCCATTACATACTAGGGACTTTTGAGAGGACATGATTGAACTTTTAGCCACCCATTAGCAGGCCATGAGGAGCCCCAACTGCATCCCATTGATGTCACAGCACGTCACCCATCAGCTTGATGAACTTAGTCCCTGCCTTGATCTAGATGATATTAGTCTCAGTTTCAAGCTTCCAGGGCTAGATTCTGATGGGTCTGTCTTGGGTAACACACTCACTCATCATTGCCCCAGTACTTGGCTGGAGTCTGGAGTGAGATCAAATTATGTAAACATGAGGGTCTGGGTGCAGTGGCTCACGCCTGTAATCCCATCACTGGGAAGTGAAGGCAGAAGGATCACTTGAGGCCAGTAGTTTGAGATCAGCCTGGGCAGCACAGCAAGACCCCATCTCTATAAAAACTGAAAAATTGGCCGGGCGCGGTGGCTCAAGCCTGTAATCCTAGCACTTTGGGAGGCCGAGACGGGTGGATCGCGAGGTCAGGAGATCGAGACCATCCTGGCTAACACGGCGAAACCCCGTCTCTACTAAAAAATACAAAAAACTAGCCGGGCGAGTTGGCGGGTGCCTGTAGTCCCAGCTACTTGGGAGGCTGAGGCAGGAGAATGGCGTAAACCCGGGAGGCGGAGCTTGCAGTGAGCTGAGATCCGGCCACTGCACTCCAGCCTGGGCGACAGAGCGAGACTCCGTCTCAAAAAAAAAAAAAAAAAAAAAACTGAAAAATTAGCTAGGCATGGTGGTGTGCTCCTGTAGTCCCAGCTTCTCAGGAGGCTAAGGCGGAGAATCGCTTGAGCCCTGGGAGGTCAAGGCTGCAGTGAGCTGTGATCAGAAAACAGAAATGGTTTCAAAAAATAAAAATTCTTACACATTCATGAAATGAACTAACCCCCTCCCAAGAGGGCTCTAACCTGAAGTCTCAACCAGTTTCCACTTCCAACTCCCACTCCAGAGCTATGGGTGATGTGCTGTGATCTCAATTGGGTCCAGTTGGGGCTCCTTATGGCCTGGTAATGGGTGACTAAAGGTTCAATCATGTCCTCCGAAAAGTCCCTAGTATGTAATGGAGACAAAGGCACAGGATGTCACCATGAATTGTCCCCTTGGAAAAGGGACAGGCAGAGGATCCATGTCCAGTGGCCACAGGTTCATTAGTGGTCACAAATACCAGGAAGCCCCTTCCCTGGCGGGAGGGAGACTTGTGGCTGCTCAATCCATTGCTCTTGGTTCTGCTCAGTGGAACCATCTCCCTTATCCACTGTCCCCTGTGGTCAGATTTAAGACGGGCAGTGTGGAGGAGGCCCTTTCTTTCTTCCTCCGGGTGTGAGGCCTAGTGTCTCAGAGGTGATTTTCAGGGTTGCACAGTTACAGGCTCTTCTCAGTCGCAGATGGGATTCCTTTGGCCATGTAAGATCTTGTCTTTACTTTTTTTTTTTCAAAGTACAAAACATTGATTATCACAGAGATTTTGACACTCAGGAATCCAGTAGTGGCTTATCTAGGTAATTCTGCCTATGGCTTTTATGTGATGGGCCTAATAATTTGAGCCACAGAAATCCTGGCCCCACGCCTCTGAGCTTTACTGCAGCCTTGAGGCAATAACTGCAAAGCCCTTCTAATCTGAGCTCTCTCTCTCTGCCTGTCCCTCTGTCTGATGAAAAATGCTAAATGATCTTGTGTATCTTTTGCTGGAATCCCATACATCTTATCTTCTGCTTAGCTTTTTGCTGCCACGCTATTGATCCTTAGTTTATAGCAGGGCTTAGCAGATTACTTGCTTTTATACTGTTTACAAGCTGAGAATTTATTTTGCGTTCTTAAAAAGTTGTGAAAATGCTGGGCACAGTGACTCACACTGGTAATCCCAGCACTTTGGGAGAGTGAGACAGGAAGATCACTTGAGCCCAGGAGTTTGAGACCAGCCTGGGCAACATCGCAAGACACTGTTTCTACCAAAAAAAAAAAAGGCAAACTGTGAATGGTGGCGCAGGCCTGTGGTCCCAGCTACCTGCGAGGCTGAGGCCGGAAGATTGCTTGAGCTTGGGAGGTGAAGGCTGCAGTGAGCCGCGATCTTGCCGCTGCACTCCAGCCTGGGCAACAGAGTGAGACTCTGTTTCATCAAAAAAGAAAAAAATGTTGTAGGCCGGGCGCAGTGGCTCACGCCTATAATCCCAGCACTTTGGGAGGCCGAGGCAGGTGGGTCACTTGAGATCAGGAGTTTGATACCAGCCTGGCCAACATGGTGAGACTCCATCTCTACTAAAAATACAAAAATTAGCCAGGCGTGGTGGTGGGCGCCTGTAATCCCAGCTATTTGGGAGGCTGAGGCAGGAGGATCATTTGAACCAGGGAGGTGGAGGTTGCAGTGAGCCGAGATCATGCCACTGCATTCCAGCCTGGGCAACAGAGCAAGACTCTGTTTTTTTTTAAAAAAGTAAAATAATGCAAAGAACAATATACAACAAAGACTTTATGTTGGCCGGGCACGGTGGCCCACGCCTGTAATCCCTGTACTCTGGGAGGCCGAGGCGGGTGAATCACCTGAGGTCAGGAGTTTAAGACCAGTCTGGCCAACATGATGAAACCTCGTCTGTACTAAAAATACAAAAAATTAGCCAGGTGTGGTGGCGGGTCCCTGTAATCTCAGCTACTTGGGAGGCTGAGGCAGGAGAATTGCTTGAACCTGGGAAGCGGAGGTTGCAGTGAGCCAAGATCACGCCTCTGCACTCCAGCCTGGGTGACAACAGCGAAACTCTGTCTCAAAACAAACAAACAAAAAAAACCTTATGTGGCCTGCAACACCTGAAATATGTACTATCGGCACTTCATAGAGAAAGTTTGTCAACTCTTGTTCTAGCACTTGACTTGTCTGTTTCTGTAACTCTCTAAATCTTTGGATTCTCCATCAATGTAGATTGCAGGCTTCAGGCAGAAGGAATCTTAGCAAAGCCACATTTTCTTCCATTTTGCCATTGGACCATGTTTGATCGAAGATTTACTTTTTCTTGTTGGATCTTACTGAAGGATCTATGAAGTTGAACTTGCCAATATCCTGATGTATTTCTACAGTTTCTCCTGATACTACAACATCCACAGGTTCATGGTTGGTGTAAAATAGGTGACAGTTTGAACCAGGCTTCAGCTATGGCCCATGGGCCACATCCAGCCCACCACCTGATTTTGTAAATTAAGTTTTATTGGGACACAGCCACACCCACTCATTTACATAGCGTTCATGGATGCTTTCCAAAGCAGAGTTGGGTAGTTTCAATAGAGACCATATAGACCACAAAGTCTGAAATATTTACTATCTGGCCCTTTCCAGAAAAATTTTATCTAAACCGAATATTTTGCCATAGCGTGACAAGGGCAACAGCTTCCCAGCCTGAATAACAGGGTCTCCACTGCCCTCTGATCTGCCACTGCCATTCAGCCAATTCCACATGAGTGTCTGTTGCTTGCAGCACCAACATAAGGTACCAAACTTAGTATTAGTCAAGGGTCTTAGTTGCAAGCAATAGTGACTCTGGCTGATTTAAACAGAAAGGAAATTTATTAAAGGGAAAGCTAGTAGTGCCCAGGCTTGAAAGCATGAAGCCAAATCCCTCCCCCCAGTTGTCTCAGATCGTTCCACAGAACAATTTGCTAAGAAACCCACTGCTGTCGGGGCCAGGCGCGGTGGTTCACACCTGTAATCCCAGCACTTTGGGAGGCCGAGGCGGGCGGATCACGAGGTCAAGAGATCGAGACCATCCTGGCCAACATGGTGAAACCCCGTCTCTACTAAAAATAGAAAACTTAGCTGGGCGTGGCTGTGCATGCCTGTACTCCCAGCCACTTTTGAGCCTGAGGCAGGAGAATCACTTGAACCCGGGAGGCGGAGATTGCAGTGAGCTGAGATGGCACCACTGCACTCCAGCCTGGCGATAGAACAAGACCCCATCTCAAAAAACAAACAAAAAAAAACCACTGCCATCACCACTAGATGGTACCATTTGCAGTCAATATTTGCACCTGTGCTATCCCTCCTTCTGTGGATTGGGAGCCTGGCATGGTGCCTCTGATTGGTGAAGCCTGGATCACATGACCGTGTCCTGGCTGCAGGGAAGGCTGGGAAATGATGAGCAGCCAACTTCAGTTTACATCGTGGTGGTTAGTTCTGCAACCCACCAAGACTCAGAAGGAAGGGAATTTCCCAACATACGAGGGAAGTTCAGATGTTGGGCAAACAAAATATCAAATGTCTACTAAATCCTATCAAGCCCAGTTCCCTGTCTACCCACAGCTAATCCCAAACTATATTCATCCATATCACACCTGCATATTTTTTGCTATATTATGTATAGTCTGCACTGTTGTTATATGTTTAGCTTTTTTTTTTTTTCCTTTTTGAGACAGGGTCTCACTCTGTCACCCAGGTTGGAGTGCAGTGACAAAATCATAGCTCACAGCAGCTTCAACCTCCTGGGCTCAAGCAATCTTCCCATCTAAGCCTCCCAAGTAGCAGGGACCATGAGCGTGCACCACCACACCTGGCTAATTTTTTATTTTTATTTTTGTGGAGATAGGGTCTTGCTATGTTTCCCAGGCAATCTGGAATTCCTGGGCTCAAGCAATCTTCCACCTTGGCTTCCCAAAGTGTTTTTTTTTTTTTTTTTAAAAAGACAGAGTCTCATTCCATCACCCAGGCTGGAGTGCAGTGACATGATCTTGGCTCATTGCAACCTTCACCTCCCAGGTTCAAGCAATTCTCCTGCCTGAGCCTCCTGAGTAGATGGGATTAAAGACACTCCAGCTTTTTTTTTTTTCTTTTTTCTTTTTTTTTTTTTTTTTTTTTTTTTTGAGATGGAGTCTCGCTCTGTCGCCCAGGCTGGAGTGCAGTGGCCGGTTCTCAGCTCACTGCAAGCTCCGCCTCCCGGGTTTATGCCATTCTCCTGCCTCAACCTCCGAGTAGCTGGGACTACAGGCGCCCGCCACCTCGCCCGGCTAGTTTTTTGTATTTTTTAGTAGAGACGGGGTTTCACCGTGTTAGCCGGGATGGTCTCGATCTCCTGACCTCGTGATCCGCCCATCTCGGCCTCCCAAAGTGCTGGGATTACAGGCTTGAGCCACCGCGCCCGGACCCAAAATGTTTTACATGTCAATATGTAGTATGAATCTCTACTCCTCCCTCAAAACATGTATCTCAAAAATTTCCAGCTTTTCTTTTTTTTTTTTATTAAATAAACAGAGTCTCGCATTGTCGTCCAGGCTGGAGTGCAGTGGCACGATCTCGGTTCACTGCAACCTCCGCCTCCCGGGTTCAAGCGATTCTCCTGCCTCAGCCTCCCGAGTAGCTGAGATTACGGGCACATGCCACCACTTCCGGCTAATTTTCATATTTTTAATAGAGACAGAGTTTCACGATGTTGGTCAGGCTGGTCACAAACTCCTGACCTAATGATCCACCTGCCTCAGCCTCCCAAAGTGCTGGGATTACAGGCGTGAGCCACTATGCCTGACCCACCCCCAGCTAATTTTTGTATTTTTAGTATAGACGAGGTTTCACCATGTTGGCCAGGGTGGTCTCGAACTCCTGACCTCAAGTGATCTGCCCATCTCAGCTTCCCAAAGTGTTGGGATTACAGGCATGAGCCACCACGCCCGGACCCAAAATGTTTTACATGTCAATATGTAGTATGAATCTCTACTCCTCCCTCAAAACATGTATCTCAAAAATTTCCAGCTTCCAATGCGTTTGTTTTATGGCCAGGGGAAGCCAAGCTTCCAGAAAGTGAAAGAGCAGGTACTACTACCACGCCCTAGTGGTGGTGTGTGACAACATGGTATAGCAATGAAGCATTGAAGCAAAGATAGCAATTGCACGTCCAACTTAGCCAAACCCAACGCAGCTGATAAAAGCTAACGTGCACAAATCCTGATTAATTTAGAGTTAAATCTGTTACTGCTAGAACATGGCTATGTACCTATTTTCATTTGTCTCAATTTATTAATATATAGCCATGGGATTAGCCATGTGATTTTTGTACTTTTTTTTTATTAGTAGAATATTTCTACATTGAGACAGATTTAGTTTGCAATGGAATGTCAGTGTAGAATTGACTATACTTGCATGAGAAAGAGAATATATTTTCAGTACAAACCTATTATGAACTCTTTATTTATTTATTTACTTATTTATTTTTGAGATAGAGTCTTACTCTGTCACCCAAGCTGGAGTGCAATAGTGAGATCTCAGCTCACTGCAACCTTTGCCTTCCAGGCTCAAATGATCCTCCCACCTCAGCTCCCGAGTAGGTGGGAGGATCACAGGCACATGCCACCACCCCCGGCTAATTTTTGTATTTTTTTTGTAGAGATGGGATTTCGCCATGTTGCTCAGGCTGGTCTTGAACTCCTGGGGGTCAAGTGATCTGCCTGTCTCAGCCTCCCAAAGTGCTGGGACTACAGGCATGGGCTACTGCACCCAGCCTTGAACTCATTTTAAATAGGTGTATTATGAAAAGTCTTTGTGAGTGTTTTCTTTCAAAAGTTTCTTTCTTTCTAAAGTTTTTCTTGTAAGAACTCCATATGGTATACCTGTAGGGTAGAGTTTTGCCGCATTACCACAATTGACATTTGGGCTGCGGAATTCTTGGTGGGGACTGTCCTGTATGTACACTATAGGATGTGTGGCAGCATCCCTGGCCTCTACCCGCTAGATGTCAACAGTGCTCCCCAACCCCCACCACTGTTGTGACAACCAAAAATATCTCCAGACATTGCCAAATGCCCCATGCAAGGGGTGGGGACAAAATTGCCTACAAGGGAGAGCCACTGCTGTTGGGTCCTGTATACACCAGGAAATACGGTGATTGGCAGCCATGATGGTGGGGCTACTGGGAGGTGTTGGAAATTGCCAGGGGAGGTGATTGGTCTAGAGCAGCTCACACCCATCTGGAAGGAAAGTCAATGACAGTCTCCCCCACCATGGCCCTTGGTGTCTCTGAACACATGGGAGAACAGCACAGGACGTTCCCCATCCCAAAGCTGAAACGGCACATTGGCTCGATTTTTGTCATCAGCTAGAGCAAACAGACCAGAGGAACCCGGAAGAAATGGCTTCTCTGTGTTTGTAGAAGGACAATACTGTAATTTCACCAGGGTCCTGAACACATGTGAGGGAAGAGAGGTGTTACTTCACCTTGGCACAGGATTACTTTAAAGCCCAGATTTTTTATGTTTATTTTTTATTTGGCCTGGAAGGGAAGTTCAATTGCTGTGGTCTGCCATTGCCTCATCCAGAAAGAAATGATGGCAGGTCAGATGTGGTGGCTCATGCTTGTAAGCCTGGCACTTTGGGGGGCTGAAGTAGGAGGATTACCTGAGCTCAGGAGTTCAAGACCAGCTTAGGTAATGTAGTGTGACCCTGTCTCTACAAAAAATTTTAAAAATTAGCTAGGTGAGGTGGCACACACTTGTGGCCCCAACTACTCAGGAGGCTGAGGTGGGAGGATCACTTGAGCCCGGGAGATTGAGGCTGAAGTGAGCTGTGATTGTGCCACTGCTCTCCAGCAGTAGAGCAAGACACTGTCTCAAAAAGGAAAGGAGGCCAGGCGCAGTGGCCTGCAATCTCAGCACTTTGGGAGCCGAAGCAGGCAGATCACTTGAGGTCAGGAGTTTGAGACCAGCCTAACCGACATGGTGAAACCCTGTCTCTACTAACAATACAAAAAAAATTAGCCAGGTGTGATGGCGCGTGCCTATAGTCCCAGCCAATCGAGGCTGAGGCAGGGGAATCACTTGAACCCGGGAGGTGGAGGTTGCAGTGAGCCAAGATCATGGCATTACACTTCAGCCTGGGCGACAGACTGAGACTCCATCTCAAAAAACAAACAAAAAAAAAAAAAAAAGAGAAGGGAAGGGGAAGGGAGGGGAGGGGAAGGGAAGGGAGAGGAGGGGAGGGGAAGGGAAGGGAGAGGAGGGGAGGGGAAGGGAAGGGAGAGGAGGGGAGGGGAAGGGAAGGGAGAGGAGGGGAGGGGAAGGGAAGGGAGGGGAAGGGAGGGGAAGGGAGGGGAAGGGAAGGGAGGGGAAGGGAGGGGAGTGGAAGGGAAGGAGAAGGGAAGAGAGGGGAAGGAGAAGGGAAGAGAGGAGAGGGGAAGGGGAAGGGAAGGGAGGAGAGAGGAAGGGAAGGGAGGAGAGGGGAAGGGAAGGGAAGGGAGGAGAGGGGAAGGGAAGGGAAGGGAAGGGAAGGGAGGAGAAGGGAGGGGAGGGGAAGGGAAGAGAGGGGAAGGAGAAGGGAAGAGAGGAGAGGGGAAGGGGAAGGGAAGGGAGGAGAGGGGAGGGAAGGGAAGGGAGGGAGGAGGGGAAGGGAAGGGAAGGGAAGGGAGGAGAGGGGAAGGGAAGGGAAGGGAAGGGAGGAGAGGGGAAGGGAAGGGAAGGGAGGAGAGGGGAAGGGAAGGGGAGGGGAAGGGAGGTGAAGGGCAAGGGGAAGGGAAGGGAAGGGAGGGGAAGGGAGGTGAAGGGGAAGGGGAAGGGAAGGGAGGGGAGGGAGTGGAGAGGAGGGAGGGGAGCCCTTTGGGAAGCTGAGGTGCGAGGGTTGCCTGAGGCCAGGAGTTCGAGACCAGCCTGGGCAACATAGAGAGACCCCCCCCCATCTCTACAACAGTTTAAAAATTGTCTGGGTGTGGTGGTGTGCTCTTGTGGTTTCAGCTACTCAGCAGACTGAGGCAAGAGGATCCCTTGAGCCCAGGAGTTTGAGCCTGCTGTGGGCTAAGATCATGCTACTGAACTTCATCCAGCCTGGGCAACAGAGTGGGACTCTGTCTCAAGGATGGAAGGAAGGAAGGAAGGAAGGAAGGAAGGAAGGAAGGAAGGAAGGAAGGAAGGAAAGAAGGAAGGAAGCAAGGGAGGGAGGGAAAAAGGAAGGAAGAAAAGAAGAGAGGGAGGAAGGAAGGGAGGGAGGAAGGAAAGAAGGAAGGGAGGAATGAAGGAAGGAAGAGAGGGAGGGAGGAAGGAAGGGAGGGAGGGAAGGAGGAAGGAAGAAAGGGAGGGAAGGAGGAAGGAAAGAAGAGGAGGAGGAAGGGAGGGAGGAATCAAGGGAGGGAGGGAAAAATGAAGGAAAGAAAGAAGAGAGGGAGGGAGGGAGGAAGGAAAGAAGGAAGGAAGGAAGGAAAGGCGGGAGGAAGAGAGGGAGGGAGGGAGGGAAGGAAGGAAAAGAAAAAACAGTGACACCTGAAACATGGTTAGAGAAGTGCTGAAGCCGCTAAAGTGGGGAGGCTGCAAACGGTAGGACTGAATCAGAAGGGTAGGACTGGAGCAGGCGGTGGCTGATCTTGTCATTGGGGGAGGAGAGGAGTTGAGGAAGAGCAGCAAGGTGTGCAGTCAGCATGTGGAGCAGCTGCTGGCTTATCCTGTAGGTTTTCCTATGGGATGAACATGAGGCAGTTTGTTGGGAATTCCTAGCAGGATTAAGAGCCTTCAGTCTGAACGGCAGACATCCAACCTCAAGAGTTGCCTCCAGGTCGGGTGTGGTGGCTCACACCTGTAATCCCAGCACTTTGGGAGGCTGAGGTGGGAGGATCACTTGAGGTCAGAAGTTTGAGAACAGCCTGGCCAACAGGATGAAACCCCATGTCTACTAAAAATACAAAAATGAGCCAGACATGGTGGCGGGTGCTGGTAATCCCAGCTACTCAGGAGGCTGAGGCAGGAGAATCCCTTGAAACCAGGAGGCAGAGGTTGCAGTGAGCCAAGATCGTACCACTGCACTCCAGCCTGGGTGACAGTGCCTCTGTCTCAAAAAAAAAAAAAAAAAAAAGAAAAAAGAATATTCACACACGAAAAAGAGTTGCCTCCACTTGATGGCAACGTGTGGCCTGCATGCTCTGCCTCCCTGTCCCATGTGTGAGTTGACCCAGTAATCAGAGCACCTGCTAAAGGACAGACGACTCCGCAAGCTATGCTCCAGCCTCATCAGCTGGCCTCGTTTCCTGGCAGAGGATGCGGAGAGCCAGAGGGTGATATGGGGCAAGGACCCGCTTAGCAGATGTAGCCAGCAGGTCAACTAATTTTAAGTTCCACCTGGCTTTCTGTCTCGTTGCACTTGAAAAAGTCTTTATAATTTGCTGGCTGGTAAAATAGTTGCTTAAAGCATGGTGTATGGATGCTCTGCCTTAGAATCCATGGGGGACATCTTGACATTGCAGATTCCTGGGCTATGCACCAGACTTGCTGAGTCAGAACCTCAAGGGCTGGGGCCCTGGGATCTGCCATTTTGACAGGCTCTCCAGGGATTTGGATTGAAGGACGTTGGTGATTGCAATTGGGAATACTTTGTGGGATGCTTGATTCCATAAACTAGACCAATGAGCTAAGTTTAGGAGGTGGTTATGACCCAGAGCATTGGAGCGTCCTTCTTCCCTGTCAGTTCTCTTCTTTCCCTCTCTAAGCACAATAAACACAGTGGCCCTAAGAGGTGTCTTGAAAATATAATAACAGGCTGGGCACGGTGGCTCATGCCTGTAATCCCAGCACTTTGGGAGGCCAACGTAGGTGGATCACTTGAGGTCAGGTGTTCAAGACCAGCCTGGCCAACACGGCAAAACCCTGTCTCTACCAAAAATACGAAAATTAGCTGGGTGTGGTGGTGGGCATCTGTAGTCCCAGCTACTTGGGAGGCTGAGGCAGGAGAATTGCTTGAACCTAGGAGGCGGCGGTTGCAGTGAGCCAAGATCACACCACTGTACTCCAGCCTGGGTGACAGAGCCTGACTCAGTCTCAAAAAAAAAAAGAAGGAGGAGGAGGAGGAGGAAGTGGAAGAGGAAGAAGAAGAAGGAGGAGGAGGAGGAGGAGAAGAAAGAAACATCTGAGACTACGTAATTTATAAAGAAAAGAGGTTTAAGGCTGGGTATGGTGGCTCACACCCATAATCCCACCACTTTGAGAGGCAGAGGCAGGCGGATCACAAGGTCAGGAGTTTGAGACCAGCGTGACCAATATGGTGAGACCTTGTCTCTACTAAAAATACAAAAATTATCCGGGTGTGGTGGCAGGTGCCTGTAGTCCCAGCTACTCGGGAGGCTGAGGTAGGAGAATCAGTTGAACCCAAGAGGTGGAGGTTGCAGTGAGCTGAGATCGCTCCACTGCACTCTAGCCTGGGCGACAGAGAGAAACTCTGTCTCAGACAAAAAGAAGTTTAGTTGACTTATGGTTCTGCAGGCTTTATGGGAAGCATGATGCTGACATATGCTCAGCTTCTGGGGAAGCCTCAGGAAGCTTGCAGTCATGGCAGAAGGCAAAGGGGAAGCAGGCATGTCACATGGCCAGGGCAGGAGCAAAGGTGGGGCTGCCACACATTTTTATTTTATTTATTTATTTATTTATGAGACAGAGTTTCACTCTTTTTGCCCAGGCTGGAGTGCAATGGCGTGATCTCGGCTCACTGCAACCTCCACCTCCCAGGTTCGAGTGATTCTCCTGCCTCAGCCTCCTGAGTAGCTGGGATTACAGGCAGGTGCCAACACCCCAGCTAATTTTGTATTTTTAGTAGAGACAGGGTTTCACCATGTTCGGCAGTCTGGCCTCAAACTCCTGACCTCAGGTGATCTGCTCCCTCGGTCTCCCAAAGTGCTGGGATTACAGGCGTGAGCTACCACGCCCAGTCACCACACACTTTTAAATGACCAGATCTCGCAAGAACTCACCATCACAAGGACAGCACCAAGTGGATGGTGCTGAACCATTCATGAGAAACCACCTCCATGATCCAGTTACCTTCAACCAGGCCCTACCTCCAACACTGGAAAGTACAATTCATTGTAAGATTTGGGTAAGGACCAATGTGAGATTTGGGTGGGGACAAATATACAAACTACATCAACACCCCGAATTCCTTCTCAGAGTTCTCTCTCCCTCCCTGTGGGCAATCTCTTGTAGAGGTCAAAGTGATTTGTAGCATATGACCTAAGCCAGGCCAATCAAATTCCCTCTTTCGGAGCCTCTCCTGGGCTCCCCAGTGGGATGCCACAAGGATGGAAACCCAGTTGGTCTTGATTCCTCCAGCACCTGTCTCCTATCAAGTCTGCCCTTCAGCCTGTTCTCTGATTTTCTCCTTGCTATGTGTTGAGACTTCTCTAGCCTACACTGGGGGCTACCCAATATGCTTCCCCCAGCCCCTCTCCTGATTAAGTTCTGGTGCTCTCGGCAACTCTGAGAAGGTTTTCTCTCTTTTTTCTTTCTTTCTTCTTTCTTTTTCTTTTTTTTTTTTTTTTTTTTTTTTTTTTTTTTGAGACAGAGTCTCATTCTGTCATCCAGGCTGGAGTACAGTGGCACAACCTTGGCTCAATGCAACCTCTGCCTCCCAGGTTTGAATGATTCTTGTGCCTCAGCCTCCCTAGTAGCTGGGACTACAGGTGCATATCACCACGCCTGGCTAATGTTTTTGTATTTTTAGTAGAGACAGGGTTTCACCATGTTGGCCAGGCTGGTCTCGAACTCCTGACCTCAGGTGATCCTCCCACCTTGGCCTTTCAAAGTCCTGGGATTACAGGTGTGAGACACCACACCTGGCTGAAAATTTTCTCTCTTATTCCATGACTACATCCTGCTGCAATGCTCTGGAAACCTTTGTCCTGTTTTATATTTTCACAGGGAGCAGAAAAGAGTTGAGGTTTCTTATGTGGTTTATTTGGCCACATTCAGCTTAGTCCGTCAGACAAGCTTTGTCATCATCAACTATATAGACTACATGGCTTCTGTGGTTTCAAAGAGATTTGAACACTTTTCCACTTGTGTTGGATTTGCAGCTTAAACTAATTTATTTTAATCGCCATCATTCAATTCCAATTTTATAAAAGGATCAACGCACGACGGAAAACAGTAGGGAAAGTTGCTGATGAGAAAATCCGCCGGCGAGGACGTTGGGTTCTAAGCAGAATTGAAGCTCTGGAATTAAGAACACAGCCAAAGAGAAGCTTTGAAGTCTGAGTTTAGAGAAGCGGACTGACTCGTAAGGCAATTCCAGGTAAGATTTGTGAATGACGTTAAGAATAGAAAGCAACTGAGATCAACATGGAGGCCTGCAAGGTAAGGGCCATATTTTATCTAGATACTAGCTTAGAGACTTGCTACATTGGCACTATATTTTACATGTTATTTAGTAGCATCGTGAAATCAACTGGTTTCAGCATTGGAAAGGATAAAAGTAGCTTATGAAAACAAAATGGTTTTTTTAAAAAAGGATAAGATGTATGTTTGATTTCAATTGCAGAAATGAAGGGAAGAGGCACTCCTGCCACCTGGTGGGCATTTAGCCAAATTGTTTGTTCAGGTGTTTTAGGGGTGAAATTCGTGTCGTTGAATCTAAGTTGAACACACAAACATTCCAGCTCCAGCCGTGGTTGGGTCTTATTTCCTTCCCCTTAACCTGGAATCTGTACCTTTCTGTTTCCAATTAAGGCCTTTATAAAAGAAAGCAACCTGGTTTGGCCGGATAAAAGCTCATGTCTCCTTGCCTGTGTCCTCGTGAACTGTATCACAGTGCTCTCTGGAAATCTTGTGTGTGTACTTTTCACTTGTCAACCTCCTGTGTCCCCCACTAGAAGGTCAGCTGCAAGAAGGCAGGGATTCTGTCTGGTCTTGCTATCCATCATAGTGCCTGGTACCAGTGCCCGGCATACTGGTCGATAGTTCCCTGATGAATGAAAATTTAACAAATAGGTGAAAATAGAGTTTTGGGTTGCCTGAGTGGCATGTTCCAGGCCTTTACCATGTCATAAGCCTCTTCGTTCAACTGCTAATAGTTTCTCCTGTGTCTTGGGTTACAATCAACCTAGCCAAGTTTGGCCTCCATCTTGCTGCGAGAAGTAACCCCTGCCCATAGATGTACCAGATCAGATTGATACAGAACCCGCTGGCCTGAAAAAAAGGCCTCCAACCCTACTACTTAAGAATCCCAAATATCTCTCTGTTTGCTACTCATGGGCCCTGACTTGCAAGCAAGGGGTGGGTGAGTGTCCCTGGCTCATGGGACATTTTTTTTTTTTTTTCGTAAGGAGATAAGTGGTAGATAAGTAAAATTAGCCCAGTAGGAACTGATTTCAAGCTGTGGAGTGGTGATTAGGGTAATTTGTTGGTAGTCCAGGGAATGCCCCATGATCTTAAATAATTACCATCATGTGTTGTTGCGATAGTGGTCAGATGGGTTTGAATTGATCGTTGGCTCTGATTAGGGAGTCTCCCGTGCTGACCCATGTTCTCCCTTCAGAGGTATCTGGAACATCAATCCTGCAGATTATTCAGATCATTAGGAATTCCCCGTGGAGACTCAATACTTTCCTGAATCTGAATAGTTAAACCTCTGTGTTGCAGAAATCAAATACCATCTGGCTTTTGTGTTATCTTGGCTAAATCCAGTCAATCCCAGCTTCTTCAATGGCATTTATGATACTCCGCTCCCCAAAATCTGGAGAATCGTAACTGGGTTAGAAACAGTTTTATTTAATCTTGGGTGTAGAAAGATTGTTTTCACAGATCGGACAGCATTTACCTCCATCAGAGTAAGAAAAAAGAATGTCCAGGTGTGTCCTTGCCCCAGTGATCACAGCATCTGTTGATATGTTCCTTGATATCAGCCTTATAGATCAGACTTACTGTCATCTTTAAAGAAGTTTACTTCATCCTAGCACGGTGGCTCATGCCTATAAAACCAGCACTTTGGGAAGCTGAGGTGGATGGATCACTTGAGG
This sequence comes from Rhinopithecus roxellana, assembly GCF_007565055.1. NCBI lineage: Eukaryota > Metazoa > Chordata > Mammalia > Primates > Cercopithecidae > Rhinopithecus > Rhinopithecus roxellana. The sequence continues at coordinate 77,930,496 of NC_044568.1, read as the reverse complement.
TCAGGAGTCTGAGACCAGCCTGGCCAACATGGTGAAACCCCGTCTCTACTGAAAAAGTACAAAAATTAGCCAGGCATGGTGGCATGTGCCTATAGTCCCAGTTACTCGGGAACCTGAGGCATGAGAATTGCTTGAACCTGGGAGGTAGAGGCTGCAGTGAGCCAAGATCGTGCCACTGCACTCCAGCCTGGGTGACAGAGTGAGACTCCATCTCAAAAATAAATAAATAAATAACATAATGGCATTGACAAATGGTTGTCCACCCCACAAACCACCCACTAACCCTAGTATCAAAATTATGGGAAATTGTTCCTTTCAAAGAGACTTCAGAAAAATATTGTATCCTGGTATAAAGTGGATTGTTATTTCATTGTCTGCATGAAAGGGCCTTGCTTGTTGACCAGTAATAGTTTGCATTCTAATTAATTTTTGTCCCTTTCCCACTAGCTAAATAGCGAATCTGTTGTAACTCCTGTGGTTACTTACTGTCTTTTTAGACTTTGCCTGTGTGTTTGGATGTTTGGATTCCAGTAGAGTGGGTTCTTCCCCCGACACAGTCCCACCACTCGTAGTTCAATGGCAGGAGAGGAAGAACTTCATTCATTCTCTTAGATTCTGGGACTGGAGTCTGTAAATTAAACTGACAGCAGGTAGATGAACAGGAGGAAAGACAAATTTTAATAGTTATACATGCATGGAGGCTTCACATACAAGGAGCAAAAATGCAAAGCAGTGGTTAGACCTGGGGGCTTACATATCATTTTCCTTTTTTTTTTTTTTTTTTTTTTTTTGAGATGGAGTCTTGCCCTGTCACCCAGGCTGGAGTGCAATGGCATGATCTTGGCTCACTGCAACCTTCGCCTTCCGGATTTAAACAATTCTCCTGCCTCAGCCTCCCGAGTAGCTGGGACTACAGGCATAAACCACCACGTCTGGCTAATTTTTTGTATTTTTGGTAGAGACGAGGTTTTACCATGTTGGCCAGGCTGGTCTCGAACTCCTAACCTCAGGTGATCCGCCTGCCTCGGCCTCCCAAAGTGCTGGGATTAGAGGCATGAGCCACTGTGCCTGGTCAAAAAAAAAAGAATTTTTTTTAATTAGTCAGGAGTGGTGGTGTGTGCCTCTAGTCCCAGATACTCAGGAGGCTGAAGTGGGGGGATCTCTTGAGCCCAAGAGTTGGAGACTGCAGTGAACCATGATTGTGTCACTGCACTCTAGCCTAGGTGACAGAGACTCAGAAAGAGAGAGGGAAGGAGGGAGAGTTTGGGTTCCCAGGGGTGGTAAATTGTGGAAAGATGAGTAGGAAGTGGTGGGTAAGGGTTGTTTAGTAATGTTTGTCATGCCAACTCATCTCTGTGCCAGTCACCCTGCTACAGAATGGAGAAACATCTTTACATGGGGAATTTCCCTGCTTTTAGGCGGAAAGGGAGTGGGTAGAGAGTTCTTTTTGTCTGCAGTTTCTCAGTTGCCCTTAGATCAAAATAATCTTTATGCTAAACTGGCGTGTTTTGGGGTAATGTATTCTGATGCCCTCCAACGTGGATAGAAAATCAAGGTAGAGGCCGGGCGCGGTGGCTCAAGCCTGTAATCCCAGCACTTTGGGAGGCCGAGATGGGCGGATCACGAGGTCAGGAGATCGAGACCATCCTGGCTAACACGGTGAAACCCCGTCTCTACTAAAAAATACAAAAAACTAGCCGGGCGAGGTGGTGGGCGCCTGTAGTCCCAGCTACTCGGAGGCTGAGGCAGGAGAATGGCATAAACCTGGGAGGCGGAGCTTGCAGTGAGCTGAGAACTGGCCACTGCACTCCAGCCTGGGCGACACAGCGAGACTCCGTCTCAAAAAAAAAAAAAAAAAAAAAAGAAAATCAAGGTAGATGCACACGTGCACACGGCTCCTCCCAAAGTCTCATGCGGGTGAAAGGCGGGAACTGACAGGATCATATTTGTCTTCCTTACAGCGCTCTCTCTCTCTCTCTTTATTTTTATTTTTTTATTTTTATTTATTTATTTTTTTGTTGTTGTTGAGATGGATTGTTGCTCTGTCGCCTAGGCTGGAGTGCAGTGGCATGATCCCAGCTCACTGCAACCTCTGCTTCCCGGGTTCAAGCAATTCTCCTGCCTCAGGCTCCTTGCAGGCACCCACCACCACACCCAGCTAATTTTTTGTATTTTTAGTAGAGACAGGGTTTCACCATGTTGGCCAGACTGGTCTCACACTCCTGACCTCAAATGATCCACCTGCCTCCACCTCCCAAAGTGTTGGGATTACAGGCATGAGCCACCACACCCATCCTCTTATTTTTCCTCTGAGTTCAGTTCTTCCACTCTGTCATCCTGGATTTGTGGTAATGGGTAACAAGTAAGATCGTTAGTCTGTCTCTGCTTTTGCAACCTTCACTGCCATCTGACAATTCAGGATAAAGCCTCCCTGCTTTCATCATGCTGGGCACATCTGAATGAGGTAAGAGCTCTTGAGGGGATTGATGGAGGGCTTTGCAGCTTCCTTATTGGTGGGTAAAAGGTCTCCCAGCAAATGTGGGTGTCTAAGAGTATCCAGGGGGACCCACCTCCATGGCATATGGGGTGAGGGCCTGGTATCATTTCTTTGAACAAGCCATGGCTTCCAGTGGAGATGGAATGTATTAGTCAGGTTAATGCTGCTGTAACAAAGTACCATAAACGGCCAAGCGCGGTGGCTGATGCCTGAAACCCCAGCACTTTGGGAGGCCGAGGTGGGCCTGAGGTCACCTGAGGTCAGGAGTTCGAGAGCAGCCTGGCCAACATGTCACTCCATCTCTACTAAAAATATAAAAATTAGCCGAGCATGGTGGCACACACCTGTAATTCCAGCTACTCAGGAGGCTGAGGCAGGACAATCACTTGAACCCGGGAGGCAGAAGTTGGAGTGAGGCGACATCACACTACTGCACTCTAGCCTGGGCAACAGAGTGAGACTCTATCTCAAAAAAAAAAAAAAAAAAAAAAACTATAAACTTGGTGACTTAACACAACAGAAATTATTTTTCTTGCCAATCTGGAGGCCAAGGTATCCACAGGACTATGCCCCCTCTGGAGGCCCTCGTGGAGAACTTATCCTTGCTTCTTTCAGCTTCTGATGGCCCCAGGCATTCCCTGGCTTTTGGCTGCATTGCCCCAGTCTCCATCTCTGTCTTCATATTGCATATCTTCTCTCTCTCATCTCTGTGTGTCTCTTATCAGGACACTTGTCATTTAATTTGGGCCCAGATCATCCAAGATGATCTCATCTGGAAATTCTTAATTACATCTGTGAAGATCCCCTCCCCTCCCCTCCCCTCCCTTCCCCTCCCCTCCCCTCCCTTCCCCTCCCCTCCCCTCTTCATTTTTAAGACAGAGTCTCATTCTAGCAGGCTGGAGTACAGCGTGGTATGATCATAGCTCATGGACTCTCAACCTCCTGGACTCAGGCGATCCTCCCAACTCAGCCTCCTGAGTAGCTGGGAACAGGTGTGAGCCACCATGCTCGGGTAATATTTTATTTTTTTTTTAGAAATGGGGTCTCGCTATGTTGCTGGTCTCAAACTCCTGGGCACAAGTAATCCTCCTGCCTTGGCCTCCCAAAGTGCTGTGATTACAGGCATGAGCCACCGTGCCTGGCTGATCCTTTCTTCCAAATAAGGTCACATTCACAGGTTCTAGGATGAAGACATCTCTTGGGGTGGGGGACCCAGTTCAACCAGCTGCACACAGGATGCAGATAAATGCTGGAAAGGCTCAGAGGACGCTTCTTGATGATGGAGTAGAGTTTCTCTTTCTTCATTAGCAAGGGAACCACACACCTTTGTAGAGCGGTGCCCCTTAAAAATCATTTATATTTTCAGTTCCTGTCTCAGCAACCAAATGAAGTCTTGAGTGGAGTCCCTTCCATCCACATTAATCTGCTGATGGGAGTGGTGTGTTCCTTCAACATTACCACCAGGTGGCAGCCAAGAACCTAGAGTTAGGTAGGATCATGCTTGCTGCCTGACCAAAGTATATGGTCTTAGCTCCTGAACTGAGATCCAAGTTTCCAAATAAAGACAGAGGATGCCAATTCAGCTTTACTCTGGCCTATTCAGTAACATGTCACTTAATAGGCAGAATTACCTGATCAGTCCACCAGCCAGCCTAGTGTGGCAATAATTTACCCCAACTGTTTAAGCATTTACATAGTACACACCTGTTTTTGTTTGTTTTATTTTTGAGGGGAGTTTCGCTCTTGTTACCCCGGCTGGAGTGCAATGATGCGATCTCGGCTCACTGCAACCTCTGCCTCCTGGGTTCAAGTGATTCTCCTGCCTCAGCCTCCCGAGTAGCTGGAATTACAGGCATGTGCCACCACACCCAGCGAATTTTGTATTTTTAGTAGAGACGGGATTTCTCCATGTTGGTCAGGCTGGTCTCAAACTCCCGACCTCAGGTTATCCACCCACCTCAGCCTCCCAAAGTGCTGGGATTACAGGCATGAGCCACCCCGCCCGGCATACACACCTGTTAATTTTGCCTGTTTGGCACTTCTTTCCTTACTTTGGGGTAGGTTGGGAATGTTAATCACATTAGCCCATTCCCTAGCACAGTTATTGTTTCAAAGATTGGCATATCATGTCATTCCAGTGAGAGCATCACAAAGAAATCGGATGTTGTTTTCTTTCTGTGAATCAACCTATAGCTTTCTTGTAAGATATTTCCCCAACACACTTGCTTGCAATCACAGGGTCCTCAATGATGGGATCTGCATTTTGTTAACAGTTAGTTTAAGGCGGTCAACTGTAGCACAGGCCAGGCCAAAAGTCAAAAACTCTTCATTACTGAATGAATATCCTAGGTAGATTATACAAGGATGTCCTTATATTACAAAAGAATGATCTTTTATAATATAAAAGGATGTCCTTATTCAGATGTCCTTAGACCAATTACTTAAACTTTTGGAATGTCCAACTATAGCCAAAATTGATGCCCGAATTGTTTCTAAAACTGACAGCTTTTATTAAAATAGCAAAAGGGCCTCTCTTTTCCTTTCTCCGCCATCGTGGCGTGTTCTTGCCTCCGCTTCTCGCCATGTCTTCTCACAAGACTTTCCGGATTAAGTGATTCCTGGCCAAGAAACAAAAGCAAAATCGTCCCATTCCCCAGTGGATTCGTATGAAAACTGGAAATAAAATCAGGTACAACTCCAAAAGGAGACATTGGAGAAGAACCAAGCTGGGTCTATAAGGAATTGCACTTGAGATGGCACACATACTTGTGCTGCGTGAAGGTCACGATCACATTACCATGTCAAACTGAAAATGTCACCAGTATCTGGAGAGTCGGACGTGTTTTCCTCTCTGAATCTATTATGAATGCGTTGGTTGACTGGGTTCAGTAATAAATATGTGAGGCCTTTCATTTCAAAAAAATAAAAATAAAATAGCAAAAGGAAGAAGTGATAGGTTACTTCTTCCTATAGCTTCCTATAGCCTACAGCTACAGAGACTTATTATTGAATTTGTTCAAAACATTTTTCTGTTTTAAATGTTTCTCAGATGATTCTGATACGTGACCAGGATTGAGGACCAGTATTTCTCTATGAGAGCTAGATCAGGTGCGAATTTCAGAATTAGAGGTGTTTAATTTGACTGTTATCTCTTTCTCTTTCTACTTTTTGTGCCTGGAACACTCTTAGTTAAAACAAATTAAGCACAGTAGCTCACACCTGTAATCCCAGCACTTTGGGAGGTGGAAGCAAGCAGATCACTTGAGGTCAGGAGTTCAAGAGGAGCCTGGACAACATGGTGAAACCCCAACTCTACTAAAAAAAAATAAAAAATACAAAAGTTAGCCAGGTGTGGTGGTGTGCATGCCTGTAGTCCCAGCTGCTCTGGAGGCTGAGGCAGGATCGTTTGAACCTGGGAGGTGGAGATTGCAGTGAGCCGAGATTGCACCACTGCACTCCAGCCTGGGCAACAGAGTGAGACTCCCTCTTAAAAAATAAGTTAATTAAAACCAATTAATCTCAGGAGACTTGATTCTCTCTTGCTGAGATGGGTAGAGAGAAATCCTTTGGCAACTAAACCAAACTAAACTCTAGCATTCTCTCTGTTTTCCAAAAATCCTGTCTAAGCTCTACTTACCTGAATTTAATGCGAAACTATCCCCCCTTATTGTTCTTCTAAGCCACCTCATCTTAAAGTCTATATATTGATAGAGAAGTGCAAGAACTCAATGCAGAACCTGTGGAAAGAAAGTAAGAAAATTGTCGAAGTCTTGAAAGAAGTGAGGGTAAACAGACTGGATATCTTTCCAAGTCAAAGCAGTTTGGAGCCAAGGCTGATGGTAAAGAGAATATTGCAGAATTTGTTAGATATCCATTAATGAAAAGAATCTGGCAATTCCTGGAACCAAAATTTGAGATTGAGGGTGGAATAAAGATATATCAGATACATCCACAATCAAATAATTTAACACGATAGCCCCTAATTGAAAGAAAAAGTGTGGGATGCAAGAAAATGGTAAATATAGAAATGTGATAAAAATGCCAGTAAATTAAACAATTATTGACTGGAAACAGCCGTAATGGCGCTTTTTGCTTTTAAAAGATGGGTCTGTGGCTGGGCGCGGTGGCTCAAGCCTGTAATCCCAGCACTTTGGGAGGCCGAGATGGGCGGATCACGAGGTCAGGAGATTGAGACCATCCTGGCTAACACGGTGAAACCCCGTCTCTACTAAATGCAAAAAACTAGCCGGGCGAGGTGGCGGGCGCCTGTAGTCCCAGCTACTCTGGAGGCTGAGGCAGGAGAATGGCGTAAACCCGGGAGGCGGAGCTTGCAGTGAGCTGAGATCCGGCCACTGCAACCGGGGGACAGAGCAAGACTCCGTCTCAAAAAAAAAAAAAAAAAAAAAAAAAAAAAAAAGATGGGTCTAAACTTATTGATAAAAATAACAAATAGGCTGGGTGCAGTGGCTCACACCTGTAATCCCCACCCTTTGGGAGGCCAAAGTGGGTGGATCATTCAAGGTCAGGAGTTCGAGACCAGTCTGGCCAAAGTGGTGAAACCCTGTCTCTACTAAGAATACAAAATTTGGCCGGACGTGGTGGCTCAAGCCTGTAATCCCAGCACTTTGGGAGGCCGAGATGGGCGGATCACGAGGTCAGGAGTTTGAGACCATCCTGGCTAACACGGTGAAACCCCGTCTCTACTGAAAAATACAAAAAGCTAGCCGGGCGAGGTGGCTGGCGCCTGTAGTCCTAGCTGCTTGGGAGGCTGAGGCAGGAGGATGGCGTGAACCCGGGAGGCAGAGCTTGCAGTGAGCTGAGATCCGGCCACTGCACTCCAGCCCGGGCGACAGAATAAGACTCCGTCTCAAAAAAAAAAAAAAAAAAAAAGAATACAAAACTTAGCCAAGCATGGTGGCAGGCGCCTATCGTACCTATCATTCTCGGGAGGCTGAAGCAGGAGAATCGCTTGAACTTGGGTGGCAGTGGTTGCAGTGAGCCAAGATTGTACCCCCTGCACTCCAGCCTGGGTGACAGAGCAAGACTCTGTCTCAAAAACAAAACAAAACGAAACAAAAACAGTAATACATGTTGACATTTGAGGGAAGTCACTGAAAGAACAGAAGAACAATGAAATTGCTGTAAACAAGCAGAAGGAAGTAAAGAAAGGTTTCAACAGAAGGAAGAGAAGGAGAAAAATAAGCAAACAAAAAGGATAATAAACAAAAAAAATACAAAATAAAATAAGTCTCACTGCACATTTCAACTGTGAACCCAAAAGTATCAAAGACAGATCGCAGTTTAGAAAGTATATTTTGCCAAGGTTAAGGATGTGCGTGTGACACACAGTCTCAGTGTTTCAGGAAAGGGGTCCCAGTCCAGACCTCAGGAGAGGGTTCTTGGACCCCACACAAGAAAGAATTCAGGGTGAGTCCATAGATTAAAGTAAAAGCAAGTTTATTAGGAAAGTAAGGGAATAAAAGAATGAGTGGCTACTCCATAGACAGAAAAACCCTGATGGCTGCTGGTTGCCCCCCGCTTTTTTTTTTTTTTTTTTTTTTTTTTGAGACAGAGTCTTGCTCTGTCACCCAGGTTGGACTGCAATGGCACGATTCTCCTGCCTCAGCCTCCTGAGTAGCTGGGACTACAGGCGCATACGCCATCATACCTGGCTAATTTTTGCATTTTTAGTAGAAATGGGGTTTCACCATATTGGCCAAACTGGTCTCGAACTCCTGACCTCAGGTGACCCACCCACCTCGACCTCCCAAAGTGCTGGGATTACAGGCATGAGCCTATAAAAAATGGTTGCCCATTTTTATGGTTATTTCTCGATTATATGCTAAACAAGGGGTGGATTAGTCATGCCTCCCCTTTTTTAGACCATATAGGGTAACTTTCACATGTGTCTGTGTGAAGAGACCAACAAACAGGCTTTGTGTGGGCAATAAAGCTTTTTAATCACGTGGCTGCAGGCGGGCTGAGTCCGAAAAGAGAGTCAGCGAAGGGAGATGGGGTGGGGCCGTTTTATAGGATTTAGGTAGGGAAAGGAAAATTACAGTCAAAGGAGGTTGTTCTCTGGCAGGCAGGGGTGGGGGTCACAAGGTGCTCAGTGGGGGAGCTTTTGAGCCAGGATGAGCCTGGAGAAGGAATTTCACAAGGTAATGTTGTCAGTTAAGGCAGGAACAGGCCATTTTCCCTTCTTTTGTGATTCTTCAGTTACTTCAGGCCATCTGGATGAATACCTGCAGACTTGGGCTCAGAGGCCTGAGGGCAACGTCCTGACATTTCCATGGCATTTGTAAGCTCTCATGGCACTGGTAGGAGTGTAGCAGTGAGGACAACCAGAGGTCACTCTCCTAGCCATCTTGGTTTTGTTGGGTTTTAGCTGGCTTCTTTACTGCAGTCTGTTTTATCAGCAAGGTCTTTATGACCTGTATCTTGTGCTGACCTCCTATGTTGTCCTGACTTAGAATGACTTAACCATCTAATGCAGCCCAGAAGGTCTCAGCCTTCTTTTACCCAGCCCCTATCAAGATGGAGTTGCTCTGGTTCACACACTTCTAACATTAGGAGGTCCTGATGACAGGTGCCTACTGTGGTCGGGGCACAGCTTGGTTTTATACATTTTAGGGAGATATGAGACATCATTCAATACGTGTGAGATGTACATTGGTTTGGCCTGGAAAGGTGGTGTTAGAAATAAGAGCTCAGAGTCATAAAGAAAATGAGCACTCAAACAAAAGATCTCTCAGCAAGCCAAATTTACTTCTGCAGAAGAGTGCGGTTTGCGCCAGTCACGAGTGTAAGAGCACACCAAGCCGGGTAGGGCAGGGGTTTTTATCCCTGACGCAGTTCCTAGCACTTCTGTGTCCTTTCCCCATTGGCTGAAGTTGGACTTCACAATGTAAGCTAACTGGATTGGCCAAAGTTTAAAATGGAATAGGGTCTATTAGGTGGGAAGGAAAAGGGACTGTCCTTTACTAGGCCAGAAGGACTTGTCTGGGTGCTACAAAGGTGGGAAGGTTGTTTACAGAACAGGTAGGAGACAACAACAGGTAGGTTGTTTACAGACAGGTAGGAAGTACAAGGAAGTTGGTCGTAAGAAACAGAACGGGGAACTAAAGCTTTTTGAAGATTAATTATCTCTGACATTGGGACAACTGGGTGTAGGGTGGGAATTTCCAGGTCATAGGTAGACAAGAAAGGGTTGCACTCCTTTGAGTCTCTGATTAGCCTTTCAATGAATATACAGTTTACATGTGAGAGGAGGGTAGAGGAATAGTCACTTGCGGTTTAGTGAAACAGTCGGGCAGAGGAAGCAGTCAGATAGGCATTTGTCTCAAGTGAGCAGAAGGAAGACTTTGAGTTCTGTCTGTCCTTTGTCCACAAGTAATTTCCTTCTCGGTAAATTGTGAGGGAGGTATGTAGCTTTTTTTCTTGATGTTGCTGTTGTTGTTAAATCTTTGTAGTTATGTTATTTAGAAATAAAATGGGAGGCAGGTTTGCCTGACATAGTTCCCAGCTTGACTTTTCCCTTTAGCTTAGTGACTTTTGGGGTCCTGAGATTTATTTTCCTTTCACACAGTTATCACTATAAATAGAGTCTGAGGGCAGAATCTATCAGATTGGACTGAAATAAACAAACTGTAAAGGAGACCATAAGAACCTCACCCAAATCTCCCAAAGTAAGAGCTCCCAGTGAGGAGTGGAAAAATACTGAATATCAGAGGTCAGAAAAGTCAGGAATATCAGAGGTCAGAAAAGTCAGGAAACTCCCCTTAATGCTAAAAACAACAAGGTTATCTGGAAAGTCCCTAGCAGGGCAAGTGGCTGTTTGTGGTTTGGTCAAAGGGCGGGAACCAGTGAACAACTGACTAATGTTTAACTTTATTTTTATTTTTTATTTTTTTATTTTTATTTTTTGAGGCGGAGTCTCGCTCTGTCACCCGGACTGGAGTGCAGTGGCCGGATCTCAGCTCACTGCAAGCTCCGCCTCCTGGGTTTACGCCATTCTCCTGCCTCAGCCTCCAGAGTAGCTGGGACTACAGGCGCCCGCCACCTCGCCTGGCTAGTTTTTGTATTTTTAGTAGAGACAGGGTTTCACTGTGTTAGCCAGGATGGTCTCGATCTCCTGACCTCGTGATCCACCCGTCTCGGCCTCCCAAAGTGCTGGGATTACAGGCTTGAGCCACCGTGCCCGGCCTAATGTCTAACTTTAAATGTCAGCCAATGGTAAACCTACAACTGTAAAAATCCCCAGTGACTCTGTAACTTGCTGTAACTCGTTTGTGTCTGACTATAAAAGACGGCTGAACACCGAGCTCGGGGTCTCTCCCTAGGATCTGATACCTAGCTGGAGGGAACCGAGTTTGAACTCGAAATAAAGCGATCCCTGCCGCTTGGCTTTGTCTCTGGACTCTGGTGGTTGCTTTTGGGTCATCGCGGGTCTGGGCATTACACCAGATTCTTCCAGCTCTGATATAACTTGTGTGTTTTTTATTTTGTTTTTTTTGTTTTTTGAGATGGAGTCTCGCTCTGTTGCCCAGGCTGGAGTGCAGTGGCGCAATCTCGGCTCACTGCTGCAACCTCCGCCTCCCGGGTTCAAGCAATTCTCCTGCCTCAGCCTCCTGAGAAGCTGGGACTACAGGTGTCCACGACCATGCATGCCTGGCTAATTTTTGTATTTTTAGTAGAGACGGGGTTTCACCATGTTGGCCAGGCTGGTCTTAAACTCCTGACCTCAGGTGATTCACCACCCCCGCTAATTTTTTGTATTTTTAGTAGTGACGGGGTTTCACCTTGTTAGCAAGAATGGTCTTCATCTCCTGACCTTGTGATCCAACTGCCTCGGCCTCCCAAGGTACTGGGATTACAGGCGTGAGCCACTGCGCCTGGCTGTGTGTTTTGGATTTTTTTGAGGGTCTGAACTAAAAGAGACTTTGAAGATCTAAATCCTCTCATTGTAGTTGAGGAAACCGATTTAAGAAGGGAAAGCTACTTACTCAGGGTTACATATTAAACGAGAGCCAGGGAAACCAGAAACCAGAATCTCCTTCCAATCCAACAATTTTTCCTATTCACCTGAGATTCCCGATTCATCAAACGCAGGACATAAGATTAGTCTAGAGCAGATGTCACTGGAAAGGGGTCCCATTCCAGACCCCAAGAGAGGGTTCTTGGACCTCGTGTGAAAAAGAAGTGAGAGCAAGTTTATTAGAGAAGTAAAGGAATAAAATATGACTACTCTGGCTGGGTACGGTGGCTCACATCTGTAATCCCAGCACTTTAGGAGGCTGAGGCAGGTGGATCACAAGGTCAGGAGTTTGAGACCAGCCTGGCCAATATGGTGAAACCCCATCTCTACTAAAAATACAAAAATTAGCCAGGTGTGGTGGTGGATGCCTATAGTCCCAGCTACTCGGGAGGCTGAGACAGGAGAATCACTTGAATCTGGGAGTAGAGGTTGCAGTGAGTTGAGATCGCGCCACTGTGCTCCAGCCTGGGTGAGAGAGCGAGACTGTCTCAATTAAAAGAAAATAAAAAAAACAAAGAATGACTGCCCCATAGGCAGATCAGTGGCATGAGTTGCTCAAATGAGTATATTCATAGTTATTTCTCAATTATATACTAAACAAGGGGTAGGTTATTCATGAGTTTTCTGAGAATTCCTGCAACTGAGCCTTTCTTTCCCTTTTAGACCATATAGGGTCACTCCTTGGCGTTGCCATGGCATTTGGAAACTGTCATGGTGTTGGTGGAGTGTCTTTTGACATGCTAATGTATTATAATTAGCGTATAATAAGTGGTGAGGGAGACCAGAGGCCACTTTCATGGTCTTCTTGGTTCTGGTGGGGTTTTGGCCAGTTTCTTTAGCGCATGCTGTTTTATCAGCCAGGTCTTTGTGACCTGTATCTTGTGCTGACCTATCTCATCCTGTGACTAAGAATGCCTTAACCGTCTGGGAATGCAGCCCAGTAGGTCTCAGTCTCATTTTACCCAGCCCCTATTCAACATGGAGTTGCTTCCTCTCAAATGTCTCTGACACAGACACAGAATTTCATCAGGTTTAAAATTTTGCCTCACTTTATTGACAATAAAAAACCCATGATGGGGAGGGCATACTCCATTCTCTGTTGAAAGTGTGGAGTGGTAAAACCTTGAGAGCAATCTGTCAGGATTCTACACAGATAAGTTCCCTGAAAAGCCTGGAAGAAAATATACCCAACTGGTAAGAGTAATTACCTCCTCAACAGAAATGTTCCCAGACTAAATGGAGGGTCGGGCTGCTTATTCTTGTGGCCCAATAACAAGATGCAGATGAACTGGGAAAGGAGGGAATTTTTATTTGGGTAACTGGTTACAGGGAGAAGGCCTGGAAAATATCACCAGACTAACTCAAAATTAGAAAGTTTTCCAGAGTTTATATACCTTCTAAGCTGTATGTCTACATGTAAGTGTGCATTTATCTAAAGACATAAGTGATTAACTTTTTTTCTTTTTTTGAGACGGAGTCTTGTTCCGTTGTCCAGGCTGGAGTACGGTAGCACTATCTTGGCTCACTGCAACCTCTGCCTCTTGGGTTCAAGTGATTTTCCTTGCCTCAGCCACCCAAGTAGCTGGGATTACAGGCACATGCCACCAAGCACAGCTAAGTTTTGTATTTTTAGTAGAGACAGGGTTTCACCATGTTAGTCAGGCTGGTCTTGAACTCCTGACCTCAGGTGATGCACACACCTCAGCCTCCCAAAGTGCTGGGATTACAGGCTTGAGCCACTGCACCCAGTTAACTTCTTTTAGTCTGTAACTAAGATCTCAATTCTGAAGACCTTCCTCTGTAAATTTACTTAATCTAAATGGCTCCAGGTGCTGGGGTGATTACCCTTATCTTGTCTCCTGTTAAGTCACAGAGGTTTGGGGAATTCCTTAGTCTTGATAGGAGAAGAGTCCCACCATCTTAACAAGACTCCACCACCTTAAAGTATCAAGTTTCCATTTCTCAGAACTGTCCATTGCCACCTGACCAAACCGCAAAAGTCAGCCCCACCTATATCTTCAACAGAGCATAACAACCCTAACCAAACATATCAAAGTCCCCAGCAGTCCCCAACCAGCCAGCACTCCCCTAACCCTTCCCCAGTAGGACCACACCCAGAGCACACTTCCCCAACTGGGCCCTTTTTAAACGCCTCAGACTGTAAGAGAAGTTTGCCCCTGATCCTGCTAGCCAGAAGCCCTGTCTCAAGTGTTTGAGCCACTCTCTTGCTTTGTGTTCCTTCTCGTCTCTCCCTCTGCTCTAACAGGACCCCCAGTAAACTTCTTTTTGAAGCCCTGGGGAGTTTTTTCGGACCTCCCAATAAAACTTGTTTAATCCTAAACAGGTCCCATTAAGAATTCCTTCGTTACTTTGTCATGCTTTATAAGGCCCAGGAAAGGCCTAGGCAAAACTCTTGATGGACTTTTGTTACATTCTAGCCTTTCTGTGCTGAGACAGTTGTTATGGAGGCCTGTGTTAGTGAGATCTGGCCTGCCATGGAAAGACTGAGTTGGGAGTGAGTGGTGCTAAAATGAGACTTTTGATTTTTTTTAAGTGCTGTATTTATAATTTTCTATTGGGAATATGATCACATATTGTGAGTTTTTTAAAAGAGGCTGCTGGGCGCGGTGGCTCACGCCTGTAATCCCGGCACTTTGGGAGGCTGAGGTGGGCGGATCACAAGTCAGGAGATCGAGACCATCCTGGCTAATATGGTGAAACCCCGTCTCTAATAAAAATGCAAAAAAATTAGCTGGGCGTGGTGGCAGGCACCTGTAGTCCCAGCTACTCAGAAGGCTGAGGCAGGAGAATGGTGTGAACCCGGGAGGCGGAGCTTGCAGTGAGCCAAGGTCGCACCACTGCACTCTAGTCTGGGTGACAGAGTGAGACTCCATCTCAAAAAAAAAAAAAAAAAAAAAAGAGGCCAAGCACACCTGTCATCCCAGAAAATTAGGAGTCCGAGGCAGGTGGATTGCTTGAGCTCAGGAGTTCAAGATCAGCCTGGCCAACATGGTGAAACCCCCTGTCTACAAAAAATACAAAAATTAGCCAGGCATGGTGGTGCACATCTGTAATTCCAGCTACTTGGGGGGTGAAAGTCTTGCTTGAACCTGGGAGGTCAAAGCTACAGTGAGCCAAGATTGTACCACTGCAGTCCAGCCGGGGCAACAGAGTGGAACACCCTGTCTCAAAACCCAAATAAAATATATTTGTATTTTAATATATGTATCTTTATATTATATAGAATATTTAACATATATCAATAGGAGATGGCAAATCACTTAGAAGTAGTCATGGAGATAAATATATATATCACTTATTTATTTTTATATATAATAAAAATAAAAAATATATACATTATATATAATATACAAAAATACGCCAGGCGCAGTGACTCATGCCTGTAATCCTAGCATTTTGGGAGGCCAAGGCGGATGGATCACAAGGTCAGGAGATTGAGAGCATCCTGGCTAACACAGTGAAACCCTGTGTCCAGTAAAAATATAAAAAATTAGCCGGGCATGGTGGTGGGCCCCTGCAGTCCCAGCTACTCGGGAGGCTGAGGCAGGAGAATGGTGTGAACCTGGGAAGCGGAGCTTGCAGTGAACCAAGATCATGCCACTGCACTCCAGCCTGGGAGACAGCAAGACTCCGTTTCAAAAAAAAAAAAAAAAATCCCAACATATATAATATATATGTATTATCTATAATACATATTATATAAAAATCCCAACATATATATTTATAATATATAATATCATTAATATATAAATATAATATAATTTAATGATATATAGCTTTTATGTAATTATGTATTATATATCTTTTGTATAAATAAAAGATATATATTATGTAATGTAATTATATCTTTTATTTATTTTTATTATATATAAAATATAAAGTGCTATATAAAATAAATGATAATTATATAATATATATCTTTTATTTATTTTTATTATACATAAAAGTAAATATAAAAATAAGTGATATATATATTTATTTCTATGACTACTTCTGAGTGACTTGCCGTCTCCTGTTGACCTTGTCTCAGTAAATTAGCAGTTAGGAAACAAGGTCTTTTTCATTCTCTCCCTCCCCTAGCCTTTTTGCCTTGTCCTGGGTATTTCACGTTATCTCATTGTTGGGATTTTGCTCTGACTTGGTCTTAAAGTCTCTCTCGGGCGAGGATATATAAACTCTAGCCCTGTCCTGATGGGGCTCCAGGGGAAGTGGGCGTTTGGACAGTGCCTTTCATGGGATGCTTCTTTTTCTGGTAGACAACCTAAAGCCTGTGTCCAACTGGTTACCAGGTGTCCCTCTCCCAGGAGACTTATTTGTACTGGCAGGCAGCCTTTTGTTCGTGTCTGACCTGTGTCCAGTTTGTTCTTACCAACACAGCCACTCTCTGGGAGGAGAGCCCTGACCAGGAGGAGAGTCAGGCTCAAGTGTGTGGGTCAGGTGACACAGAGCCAGCAGTGCAACAAAACACAGGAAATCACAGCAGTGCTTTCTTACTCACAGATCCAAGGAGAAGAGTGGTGACCACAGGGTTGATGGGATGTTCAGAGGCAGCAGGGAGCTCATCCAGTGGGTGGGGAGCAAGAGAGAGAAGGATCTGCAGGACTAAAGCCTTTACTCAGGTCCAGTGCATCACCACAGCAGGTTTTCTGTGGGGAGTTCCCACTGGTGGCTTTAAAACAAGCTTGTCCAACTCACAGTCCACGGGCTGCATGTGGCCTTAGGATGGCTTTGAATGTGGCCCAACACAAATTCGTAAACTTTCTTAAGACACTATGAGATTTTTTTTGCATTTTTGTGTGTGTGTTTTTTTTTAGCTTATCAGCTTTCATTAGCATTAGTGTATTTTATGTGTGGCCCAAGATGACTCCTCTTCTCATGTGGCCCAGAGAAGCCAAAAGGTTGAACAGCCCTGGTTTAAAGCAAGCAGGCACGGGTTGGGCTGTGACTGAAAAGTGGTCACTGTGGCATACCTGCACAGCACATGCAGGCTTTGAGGTTTACTGGAGCGAGTCAGGAAGGTTGTATCTAGCTATCCCATGGGGAGGTGGTCACTGGGATAGGGCAGACATCTGGATGGATGACACTGAGGAACTGGGAGGAGGTGGAGAACTGCAAATTGGAATTAAGCCCTGCTTCTGGTACAGGAAAGGGTTACTTGTATTCAAAATGGAACCATACAAATGCAAATTAAAACCACAATGAGATTCCACCTTACTCCTGCAAGAATGGCCTTAATTAGAGTCAAAAAACAATATATATTGGCATGGATGTGGTGAAAAGGGAACATGTTTATACTGCTGATGACAATGTAAATTAGAACAAATATTTTGTAAAATAGTATGCCTCAAAGAACTAAAAGTAGACCTACCATTTGATCCAGCAATCCCACTACTAGGTGTCTACACAAAGGAAAAAAAGTCATTTGAAAAAGACACATGCATACATGTTTATAGCAGCACAATTTGCAATTGCAAAGATATGAAACTGACCTACATGCCCATTGACCAAGGAGTAAATAAAGAAAATGTGGTATATATACACCATGGAATACTCAGTCATAAAAAGGAACAAAACAATGTCTTTCTCAGCAACTTGGATGGACCTGGAGGCCATTACTCTAAGTGAAGTAGCAGGAATGGAAAACCAAATACTGTACATTCTTCCTTTTTTTTTTTTTTTTTTTTTAGATAAGAGTCTCACTCTGTCACCTGGGCTAGAGTGCAGTGGGGCAATCTCACTGCAACCTCTGCCTCCTGGCATCAAGCAATTCTCCTGCCTCAGTCTGCCAAGTAGCTGGGATTACAGGTGTGCGCCGTCACACTAGGCTGATTTTTATATTTTTAGTAGAGACAGGGTTTCACCATGTTGTTTAAGCTGGTCTTGAACCCCTGACCTCAAGCAATCCACCCACCTTGGCCTCCCAAAGTGCTGGGATTTCAGCCAAAAAAATATGGAATACTTCACGAATTTGTGTATCATTCTTGCACAGGTGCCATGCTAATCTTCTCTGTATCATTCCAATTTTAGCATATGTGCTACTGAAGCAAGCACTGTTCTTACTTTTAAGTAGAAGCTAAGTTATGAGGATGCAAAAACATATGGAGTGATATAATGAACTTTGGGGACTTGGGGTGGGCTGAGATTGGGAGTTGGGTGAGAGGTAAAAGACTACATACTGGGTATAGTGTATACTGCTCGGATGACAGGTATAATAAGATCTCAGAATTCACCAGTGAAGAATTCATCCATGTAACCAAAAACTACCTATACCCCAAAAACTACTGAACTAAAAAAAGCAAACAGAACCATAAAACTGTAAGAATTTACCACACTGATTTATTCCTTACAATGGCACTGTATGTATCTATCAGGATTCTTAGTCTCACTTTTTAAAAATTTTTGTTTTTGTTATGCCCAGACCGTTTATTCCCCGAAGAAGACCACCAGAGTCCAGAGTCAAAGCCAAGTGGCAAGGATCTTTACTGCAAGTTAGAACTTGGTCCCTCCATTCCACAGCATACAAGAGGGCCCCGAACGATGCGTGTGCTCGCTTTTTATAGCCCGATGTAAACAGGATATGCTAAGTTACAGAGGAACAAGGGTATTCTTTTGGTTACAGCATTACAATTGGTTGTCATTTTAAGTTATACATTTAGTAGTTTTCTATTGGTTCCCACGCCTTCAGTAAAACCACAGACGGTTGTGACCTTATCGGGGGACTCTCCAGGTGGTGTTTTTCCAAAGTTGAGATATATGGAGGAATGTGTTTGTGCTGGGCTCAGGAAGTTGAGATATATGGAGGAACGTGTTTGTGCTGGGCCCAGGGCTGAGGAATGTGTGAATGTGTTTGTGTTGGGCTCAGGAAGATGAGATATATGGAGGAATGTGTTTGTGCTCTTTCATTTTTTGCGACAGAGTTTTGCTCTCGTCACCCAGGCTGAAGTGCAGTGGCATGATCTCAGCTCATGCAACCTCTGCCTCCCAGGTTTAAGCACTTCTCCTGCCTCAGCCTCCCGAGTATCTGGGATTACAGTTGTGCGTCACCACATCTGGCTAATTTGTTTGTTTGTTTTTTCCAGTAGAGAGGGGGTTTTGCCATGTTGGCCAGGCTGGTCTCAAACTTCTGACCTTAGGTGATCCGCCTGGCCCAGCTTCCCAAAGTGCTGGGATTACAGGCATGAGCCACTACACCTGGCCTAGTCTCACCTCTTAATAGAAAAAGAACCAGTTAATTATGGAAAAAGAAATGGAGAAGAAGAGGGAGAAGGAAGGGGGAAAGAGAAAAGAGAAGGGCAGAGAAGGAAAGGAAACTGTTACAAAATGTAGGCAGCCAGTACTGTCTACATTTTGCACATAGAGAAAAAGAAGGCTCAGAGACATAAAACATGTTGCCCAAATAAGTGTTGGAACTTACTTTCAGACCCAAGGGTATATTTGTGAAGTCCATATTCTAGCACACACCAGTGAATGAGATACGCTGCTTTCCAGGATAGGTTGGGAAGCTACTGCCCTCCTCAACTCCTCAGAGCAAGGTTGTTCTTCCTGTGTTCTGGGAGTCCCCATCATCTCAGGGAGGGAGCCATTGAGGCTATAGAAAGTTATAAATAATTTTTTGGTGCCACAAAAGAAATAGCACTCGAACATACATTTAATTTTCTCAGCAAGGCAATTTTACTTCTATAGAAGGGTGTGACCCACAATGGAGCAATGGCAAGAGCACACCTGAACAAGGGAAGGGAGGGGTTTTTTATTCATGATGTAGGTAGCCCCTACTGCCGTGTCCCCTATTGGCTAGGGTTGGACCACACAGTCTAAGCTAATTCTGATTGGCTGTTTTAAAGAGAGCAGGGGTATGAACTGGAGTGGTGGGGTGAGTAGTTTGGCAGGAAGGGCAGTTACAGAACAGGTGACTCAGGATGACTCAGGATGGAGCAGGTGACCAGGGGTGACTCAGGACAGAGCAAGTGACCAGGGGAACAGATGCGAACTACTGATTAGAACTGGTGGAAAAGGTTGTTTATTGAAACTAGGGGCGAGGAGAACGAGGAAGTTAAACGTTAAAATGGAGAACAAAGAACTGAACATACTGACAGAATGATTCTCTGAAGAGAAATTTAGAATTCACTATATTCAACAACTCCATCCTCTTGAATTTTACAGTTCTTTCTCTTCAAACTTTCCTAACATGTCTTGGCTTAGTTGTTCTGCTTGATTCTCTAAAAGAAGAAGCTTCTCTGAATAAGGTGGAGGAGAGTTAAGGGAGGTTTTAGTAAGTGCTATCTCTATGAGTCTCTGCACCAGTCCACAGATGCATGGTATGACGCAATACCCAACAAGAATGAGTACACCTATTATGGCTGTAAGAGAAGTAAGAATTGAGGCTATGATTTCTTTCTATTTACTGAACCACCTTTGTAGCCACCCTGAGAAAGTGTTATTTGCTCCTGAGTTTTTGACTAATTCACTGGACAGAATGGTTAGACTTTGCAGTACCTTTGTTGTACTTCCATCGGGGTGGTATTGTTTGGGATGAAGGTACAATACTGAGTTTTAATCATGATGCAAACTCCTCCTCTTTCTGCTAATATCATGTCTAAGGCTATTCTATTTTCCCAAGCCATCGGGCTAGTAGTCCCTAATTGCTCAGCTGTTCCTTTAACAGCATCTCTAGTGTAGTTAATAAACTGCTGTTGGTTGTAATAAGTGTAATTTATCCAATCTACATTCTTATTAATTGTCACCCACCAAAATATTGACTCAAATCCTGCAGATATTTGATCTTGGGCTTTAAATTTATCTAGTGTTCCTCATGGGACTCTAGTTGCATCTAAATAAACATGAGGGTCGAAAGCCTCTTAAGGGGCTTCCATTGTTTTACGATGTTGTATTTTCCCTTTCTCTGGTTGATGAAATGCCAAGGTGAAAGGGATAGCCAGTTGGACTAGAGCACAAGTGCTGCTCCAGTTACTTGGCAGAGTGTCCAGTAAAGGCCCACCACAATACCGCCACACATCTGCTCGGGGATGAACAAGGGCTGACTGGTAAGCTCCTGAAAAGTCTTAAGCTCAGTGCATCCTTTCAGGTCTTCCAGGAATGCTAAGTTCCTTCCTTGTCATGAGAGATACGAAGTGAACTTAGTGTCGGGAGATGGAAGTTGGATGGCCCTCATGGGCTGACCCACAGGGTGTCGAACTTTGAGATATAGCAGAGAGGGAGCTTGGCATCACTTGTTACCCCAGGCGGTGGGATCCTGGAAAAGAGCTACTGTACAGCCCATGCCTGGTCGACTGGAGGACCATCCTAGTGGAAAGGGGACAATCTGGGTCCCTGGCCTGCCATGTGCACAGGCATAACAATTGCTTTGTTTAGCGTGCGAACAGAACATTGGATCCATTCCAACCAGGCATTTGCATCTCGATATCCTGTCTCTATTGCTAAAGTTTATTTTAAATCATTTACTTCCTCAACGTCTACTTTGGTCCTATCACTGCGTATATAATGAGAGAAGGTTTGGTTAGTGGAGAACTTAGGAGAGGGAGAAGGCGGTGCAGGAGGTGAGGAGGCAATCAAGCACATTTCAAAGGATCTTATGGGGTCCTTCTGTGAGATTTCTGTTCCTATATCATAGAAACAGCTTAATGAAGGGGAAGACCTCTGGGGAGAAGAGATGGTAACCTGTACTGGATTACACTGGTTCAGCTGACAATGGGGAGGGGTAACTCCTTTAGTAAAATGAATATATGGTTTCAAGAAGCTGCAAGTACTAGTTGAGGTGGTCCATCCTTGCTTTTTAGTTTTGTAGAGCATTGGACCAACTTTGGCAGAGAACCTCTGCTCTAGGAGGACAAGATTCCCAGTTTATACTGGAATCTTCATCAAAGTCTTCCCAAACTAACTTATCCCAGTTAACAGACTTCTAGTCTGAGGAGAGCTAGGAAGGATAAAAATACTTTTCTGAGGTGGTGAGTTGCCTCTGGTTTGGCAAATCTCCACAGGGCATCACGAGGCAAGCATCAAAAGTAATAGTTTGGGGTGAACTTGACCTAGTTACATTAATAACGAGAGGACTAGCAATAGAAGGGGAAAAGAAAGAGATGCAATATAAGAAGATCAAACCCGTTTTAGCTGTAGCTTGGTTGGAATTGGCCCTGGAATAGCTATCCATGATTTTGGAGGGGGTGTTGCTCTTTTGACCCAGGTGTGATGAGTCACTTATTCGAACTGTGATCTCGGTGGTTAGAAGCACTAGGTAGAGTCCTTTCCCAAGCCGGTTTGAGTTTTCCTTCCATCCAACATTTGACGAGGTTGTGGTGAAAGGTGCAACTCGTGGGTGGAGCAATGGTGAGAGCATACCTGAACAAGGGAGGGGAAAGGGGTTTTTATTTCTGAGACAGGTAGCCCCTACTGCTGTGTCATTCCCCTATTGGCTAGGGTTGGACGACACAGTCTAAGCTAATTCCGAGTGGCTATTTTAAAGACAGCAGGGATATAAGCTGGAGTGGTGGGGTGAGTAGTTTGGCGGGAAGGGCGGTTACAGAACAGGTGACTCAGGATGACTCAGGTCAGAGCAGGTGACCAGGGTGACTCAGGACAGAACAGGAGAACAGAGCTGAACTACTGATTAGAACTGGTGGAAAAGGTTGTTTACTGAAACTAGGGGTGAGGAGAATGAGGAAGTTAAGCTTTGAAATGGAGAACAAAGAACTGAATATACTGACATACTGATTGTTTGAAGAGAAATTTAGAACTCATGGTATTCAACAAGACGTATCTCTCATGGAGTTAGACTTATTCCTATGCATGACAGCTGGTAGAGAAGTCCACACAAACTGTTCCTTTTGTGTCTATTGTGAAGCCTGGAGTCACTATCAGTCAGCCAGGCAGGCTGTTGGGGAGGAAGGGTGGATGTGGTTGGGACCAAGTACAAACTGGAACCTGTGTCACCAATCCCACCTTGACGCCATGGGAATAATGGTCTGTGGGAAAAACACACAGCAGCACCCATACGTGTCCTGTACTTGGATAGGCTAGAGGTGGCTTTGATGGCAGCCGCAGGAGCTGCAGGTCCATCAACTTGCAGATCAGCAACAGCGCACATCCGCCGCCTCATTCTGATGTCCTGCACTGCCCTTCGGAACCTAAGACATGTGATGCCATTTCACTTCTGCTCTTCAAATCTCAGCATAATGTCTCGTGATCAATGCTAACCTTGAACTAGCCAGGGAAAGAAATCCTGGGTAGCTAGTTCTAGCTTAGCTACGGGACACAGTCCAGAACCTTACCTTGTGTACACCTCTCACTGAAGATTAGAAATACCAGAAGTTTGCTTCTCCAATTCACCTTGCAACTTGAACGTATGCCCTAGGATAAGCCAATCAGATGCTGGGATTTCAATCTGGAGCCACAAGGCAGCAGAGTGTGAATTCTAACCGTTCCTTCAGTGTAGTTCCCACAGACAGCAGAGCATGGTGTACACAGCATGAATCAGAACCATGTAGCTGGTTTTGAATCCCGGCTGTAATTATTCCCTGGGCCTCTATGACCTTGCACCAGTCTCCTAAGCTCTCTGGGCCTGTCTCTCCATCTTTAAAATGGGCATAAAATGTCTAACATACCATTATGTAGAATGTGAATTGCATAAACTGTATCAGGTTTGAAACTTGGTTGGGTTGTTGCAAAGTATTTTTTTCCTTGAGTCTCTAGGATTCCTGGTAATTCCTTGGGCCACTCCATAGCCTTTTCTCAATGTATTCAATTTTCAGTCATTACTCAGTTTGATTCTGTTACCTAATGAAGGTATAAAGGTTTCCCACTGGAAGTACAGGAAGCATTTCATAGGGTGGGGTCAGGATGTGGGTTCTCTGTACTGTGTGACTGTGTTACTGGCAGGACTTTTTTGTCCTTAGGCTGGCTAGCTCCTTCCTGGTGTCACTGATGTGTTAATAGTTGAGGATCTGCCTATAATCCAAGCACTTTAGGAGGCCGAGGCAGAAGGATCCCCTGAGCTCGAGACCAGGCTGGGCAATATAGTGAGACCTCAGCAATACTAAAATTCAAACAAATTAGCCATGCATGGTGGTGCACACCTGTAGTCCCAGCTACTTGAGAGGCTAATGTGGGAGGATCACTTGAGCCCAAGAAGTTGAGGCTGCAGGGACACTGATGGTGGTGCCACTGCACTCCGGCCTGGGTAACAGAGATCCTATCTCAAAAACAAATGAACAAACAGTTGATCTTGCCCCTGCCTCTCCAAAAGGCAAAATAGTAATGCTTTCTGAGGTACCACCTCTAAGATGTTTGCTGTCAGCCTTTCTCCCTCCTCCTTTGATCATAAAGGCTCATTTGCTACAGACTTGAGCATCGATCATCTTTCCAGATGGCCCAATGGTTGTAGATGTAGATTCACTTGGTGATGGGTACCAAAATCTTGTTTATGGGCTGCGTCTTTGGGCTTCACAATGAGTAAATGTCTAGTCCATGACAATCCCAGGGTGAAATCTTCACCCAGAGTGGCTCTGAGTAGGAAATGGGAACTCACAGGGCAGTTCCTCTCATGAATCAGTAATTTTCTTGAAAATGAAGACATAGAAGACTGCAGAAAATAACAGCTTTATTACTGCAGATGTGAGAGCATTTACAAAATGCCAAGGAAAATCATTCCCCATTTTAAGCCTCTGGAGCCCGAACTTTCACCATGTACCAGGAAAGAATGCCCCTCTTTCGAACTTTCAAACAGTTGGGATTATTTTTATTTTTTATCATCCCAGTTATTTTCTCAAGTTTGCCTCCATTGGGTCCTGTTGAGTTTCTTGGGCTGCTTGTACTAGTCACAGCTCCACTTCTTCTCAGGAAGAGGTGGGCACAAGACACATCTGAGCCCCCTAGTATTGGGATGGCAGCCAGGAAATGATCAAAGGGTAGCATTTAGGAAATGAGCAAACTAAAGTCTCACATCTAAGGTGGACAAATCCATTCTCAACTCAAACAGTAGGTTGGGTAATGCTTTCATGAGAGATACTATTATGTTTTTGTGTACACAGCACACAAATTTTATTATGTCTACAGATTCAGGAAAGACCTCCAGGCTTTTTCCCCAAATGACTGACATAGTGCAAAACAAAACAAAAAAGAGGAGGGGCACAAATGAATAGCCCACTTAGAAGCTGAATAGAATGGGAAGCCATTTCTTTTCATAAAATCTTTTAGTTTTTGGCCAGGTGTGGTGGCTCAACGCCTGTAATCCCAGCACTTTGGGAGGCCGAGGCGGGTGGATCCCCTGAGGTCAGGAGTTTGAGACCAGCCTGACCAACAAGGTGAAACCCATCTCTACTAAAAATAAATTAGCTGGGTGTGGTGGCAAGCTACTGTAGTGCCAGCTACTTGGGAGGCTGACACCGGAGAATTGCTTGAACCTGGGAGATGGAGGTTGCAGTGAGCTGATATTGTGCCACTGTACTCCACCCTGAGCAATGGAGCAAGATTTCATCCCAAAAAAATTTTAAAAAAATTTTTATATTAATTTTTATTATGCAGTCCAACATGTCATCTTTTCATAAAATCTTGGTGGAGGTGCACTGCAGGGATGATCTGGCCCTCAGTCAAGGGCTGACTTTTCCTATAGCTATGCTGACCACAGCAGGTCACTAAAAGCTGATTGTTAATGGAGGAAACAGTGGCTGCTTGTATCCTAGGTCTTCTGATAGAAGCAGCAGTTCCACAGTCACCAAAGGTATTGTTCACAACACATCTCAGCAACACGCGACCAAGATAGCATATGTTTTAGAACTTATCCATTGGAAGGACATATTTAATACAAACCAGAAATTCATCAAATTATTGGCCACTTACAACATATAGAAGAGGACTGTCCCAATAGAAAGGGCTCACAATCTGAGCTGACCTTTTACAACGGCAAATAGTATTACAGTAACATTGTAAACAAACAAATATGAAAAAAAAGTAGTATAATATATAATTATTAAAGACCTCCCTTTTAGGTAAGATTTTCAGAAAACCCAGGGACAGATTTTATATCACAGAACGGTCCATATCGTCCAAAAATATCTTTTGACTGGACAGTAAAATAGTATCTGTTAGAAGCTAAAAACTGAGATAAAGTACAGGCCATGGGGAGTGGTAAAGCTTTAATTTCTCCAATCTTCTTCCAAATCAATTTATTATTAGAGTTCTCATGACACAGGAAGAGGTGGTAGCTTTCTACAGGAGCGCACTTGGGATTGATTTTGGTTATATTCCAAGTCAGGGCAATGCCATTTGGTCTGAAAACCCGTTTCACTTTGAGCTCAGGCTTCTGGGGAGGAAGTGTGTCTCGGGTTTTGTCTACTAATTCAGGTAGTGGTGCTGGTGGTTCTGGGAGAGGTGGCAGGTGCTCAAAGGACTGAGGAACCTAAAAACACAATTTTAAGAAAGTACAGCTTTTAAAGTGGTCAATTGCAGTTGTAGAAATATATACTTCCCATTCTTCAATCCATTTATCAAAATAATAAAAGGATATTTCAATAATATGTGAGGCTGGATCCAGTCCTTTAAGCATAATCCTCTTTTGGATTTAAGATTTCTACACCCTGGAATGTCAATAATCCAGAATGGGTTAGGTTCCAGATATGTGGGATAAATATTCCATCTCATTTCCAAATTGCGTTCTCAAACACTGTACTAATTTACATGAAAAGTATCAGCGTGGCTGGGTGCATTGCCTCACCTGAGGTCAGGACTTTGAAACCAGCCTGGCCAACATCGCGAAACCCCGACTCTACTAAAAATACAAAAATTAGCTGGGCGTGGTGGTGCACGCCTGTAATCCCAGCTACTCAGAAGGCTGAGGCAGGGGACTCACTTGAACCCAGGAGGTAGAGGTTGCAGTGAGCCACGATCACACCACCGCACTACAGCCTGGGCGACAGGGCAAGATTCAGTATAGTCTGGGCAAGATTTGGAGTCAAAAAAAAGAAAAAAAGTGTCAGTGTATGAGAACACCCTTTTCCTCCCATCCTCATCAACAATGGCTATTGCTTCTTTTCCAATTTCTTCAATTTAAAAAAAGTATTTGTTTTAATTTCTGTAGCTTCTGTAAAACTCAACTGATTTTAATTGTATAAATAAGTAGATTAACAACAGCATATTAAATTGTTTTCTAAGCTGAAATGTGACCCAAATGTTTCTTCAAGGGTAAGATAGGTACTTCCCACTCAATTTAGAATACATATCCCTTACAAAGCACTCTGAATCAGTACCTGGGCTGCATTTTGTGCCAATGGGGTTGTTTCTTTTGAGTTTGAAACAGCTTTCGAATGTGACTCCAGAGGGGATACTGGACTTTCTGTGAACAACAGAAGGTTTAAGAAGTAAATTTTATCTGCAATAATCAATTCCATAGCCTTTAAGATATAGTTTACATCTTTGGTGATAATTAAATGTGAATTAAAATTATAAAATTGAATTATGAAGACACACTTTTAAAGTTCAAGATACAGAGGTACCAAACAGAAAATTTTTAGGGTGACAAAAATTCTGCTTAAGGTAAACACTTTACACATTGTGTAACTGGGAACCGGATATGTTTACACATGGTACAGAGACCTCTGATCAATGATCTTAGAGGCAAATTTTCTCGTTAGGCCAACAAAGATGTTCAAACACAGAGCCATTTATAATCTATACCCAAGTTTTAGGAATTCAAACTAAAAATTATGTGGGCTGGGATTAAAGAAATCTCAACTAATGAGGTCTGTGCTCATCTGGAAGGAATTAGGTATAAAATGTGGAGTGGGGAAAAGAAGAGGGGAAGGAGGAGAAATGGAAAGGAAAATAGATGGTAAGAAGAAGAAAAGAGGCGAATAGGAAAGATGTGGGTGGGAGGGAAAGAAGGTACAAGTAGGTAAAAGAATGGATTGAAAACAACTGGGAAGGCCGGGCGTAGAGGCTCATGCCTGTCATCCCAGCACTTTAGGACACAGATGACTTGAGGTCAGAAGTTCCAAATCAGCCTGGGCAACATGGTGAAATCCCATCTCTACTGAAAATACAAAATTAGCCAGGCGTGGTGGTGCATGCCTGTAGTCCTAGCTACTCGGGAGGCTGACATGGGAGAATTGCTTAAACCTGGGAGGCAGAGGTTGAAGTGAGCTGAGATCAAGCCACTGCATTCTAGCCTGGATGACAGGATAGAGTGAGACTGTCTCAAAAAAAAAAAAAAAAAGGTATTTCCAGTTCTAAATCACTGAGACTGTCTTCCACAATGGTGGAACTAATTTACATTCCCACCAACAGTGTAAACGCATTCCTATTTCTCCATATCCTCGCCAGCATCTGTTGTTTTTTGACTTTAATAATCGCCATTCTGACAGGCATGAGATGGTATCTCACTGTGGTTTTGATTTGCATTTCTCTGACGATCAGTGATGTTGAGCTTTTTTTCATGTTTGTTGGCCAAATGTACGTCTTCTTTTGAGAAATGTCTGTTCATGTCCTTTGCCCACATTTTTATTTTTTTTTTTTTGAGACGGAGTCTCGCTCTGTCGCCCAGGCTGGAGTGCAGTGGCAGGATCTCGGCTCGCTGCAAGCTCCGCCTCCCGGGTTTATGCCATTCTCCTGCCTCAGCCTCCTGAGTAGCTGGGACTACAGGTGCCCACCACCTCGCCCAGCTAGTTTTTTTGTATTTTTTTAGTAGAGACAGGGTTTCACCATGTTAGCCAGGATGGTCTCAATCTCCTGACCTTGTGATCCGCCCGTCTCGGCCTCCCAAAGTGCCGGGATTACAGGCTTGAGCCACCGCGCCCGGCCCTTTGCCCACTTTTTAATGGGGTTGCTTTTCTTGTAATTTTGCTTAAGTTCCTTGTAGATTCTGGGTATTAAGACAGATTACAAAAATTTTCTCCCATTCCGTAGGTTGTCTGTCTGCTGATGACAGTTTCTTCTGCGGTACAGAGGCTCTTTAATTAGATCCCATTTGTCAATTTTTGCTTTTGTTGCAATTGCTTTTGACGATTTCATAATAAAATTGTCATTTGGTCTAGCAGTCTCATTAGTGGGTATACACCCAAAGGAATATTAATCATTCTACTATAAAGATACATGCATGTACATGTTAATTAATTGCAGCACTATTCACAATAGCAAAGATATGGAATCAACCCAAAAGCCCATCCATGATAGCCTAGATAAAGAAAATGTGGTACATATATGCATGGAATACTATGCAGCCATAAAAAGAAATGAGATCCTGTTCTTTGCAGGGACATGGATGGAGCTAGAAGCCATTACCCTCAGCAAAGTAATGCAGGAACAGAAAACTAAACACCACATGTTCTCGCTTATAAGTGGAAGCTAAACAATGAGAACACATGGACATAGGGAGGGGAACAACACACACTGGGCCTGTTGGGGGAGGGCGGGGGGTGGAGAGAACATCAGGAAAAATAGTTAATGCATGCCAGGCTTAACACCTAGGTGATAGGTTGATAGGTGCAGCAAACTATCATGGCACACATTTACCTGTGTAACAAACCTGCACGTCCTGCACGTGTACACCAGAATATAAAGATAAAAACACACACACACACACACACACAACTGGGGAGAGCAAATATAGGGATGATTAAGAAAAGGGGGTTTATATGGGAAAGTATGAAAGCTGGGTAGCTAAAAATCCCAGAATTAAGCAGTAAAAACCATTTTAGATCCTTTATATCCTATGATATAACTAATACATTTTATGAATCCTCCAAATGAAATTTCTTTTACTTGTATTTTTCTTTTGACAAAGATGAACAAGATTCTGTACTGTTGTTTCAGAGTTAGTCCCTTATTTACTGGTATTTTTACAAAAACCTTCCTAGAAGAATTAATGAGTTGTTTTAGAGCGTCTGTTCAGCTCTTTTGTACTAGCTTTAAGAGACAGATTTGTAAAATTATAATCTGTAGGTTAAGAACTAATACAAATAACCTTTAAATTTTTAGCCAACAGCTGAATATTCAAAATATCCTAGCAAATATCATTTCTTGTAAATAATATTCCTTCTTTCAAGGCAGTAAGTCAACAGGCCCTTGGCAAATTAAAACAGACTGCAATAGAAGCTCAACTTTATGATAATAAGAGACAAGACAGGACTTTTATTTCAACCTAATTAATGTTTATTTCCTTTTTTTTTTTTTTTTTTGAGATGGAGTCTCGCTCTGTCGCCCAGGCTGGAGTGCAGTGGCCGGATCTCAGCTCACTGCAAGCTCCACCTCCGGGGTTTACGCCATTCTCCTGCCTCAGCCTCCAGAGTAGCTGGGACTACAGGCGCCTGCCACCTCGCCCGGCTAGTTTTTTGTATTTTTTTTTAGTAGAGATGGGGTTTCACCATGTTAGCCAGGATGGTCTCGACCTCCTGACCTTGTGATCCGCCCGTCTCGGCCTCCCAAAGTGCTGGGATTACAGGCTTGAGCCACCGTGCCCGGCCTGTTTATTTCCTTTTTAAAGTACATCTCTTGTAATCACAGTTGACACTTGTATTGTTCTCCAGTCTAACAATGCTTTTCAATGGAGTGTTTGGACCATTTATATTTATTATCAGTGTGGTCAGGTTTAAATTGATCATTTTGCCTTTTGTTCTCTATTAGTTTTGTTTGTTCTTTCTCTGCTGTTTTTTCTTTTTTTCTTTTTTTTCTGGCTTAGATTGGGTATTTTAAAAATTCCGTTTATCTCCACTACTGGTTTTTCAGCTTTACTTCTATGTAAAAGAAAAAACTGTTGCTCTAGGCATTACCATGTATATCTCTAGCTTCAAACAACATGACACCACTTCACTTAAGAGCCTTACAACAGCATACTTTCAATCCTGTGACTATCTTTTGCACTACTGTTTTCATCTACTGACTTCTATATACATTCTATAATACAGTTTTATTCTTTGTGTAGATCTGCTTTCTATCTGGTATCTTTTACTATCACTTGAAGAACTTCCTTTATTTCTGATAGCAAAGGTCTGCTGGCAATGCATTTGTTGATCTGAAAAATTTTAATTTTGCTTTATTTATTCTTATTTTTGTAGAGATGGGGTTTTGCTATGTTGCCTAGGCTGGTCTCCAACTCCTGGCCTCAAGCCACCCTCCTGACCCGATCTCCCAAAGTTGCTTTCATTTTTGAAAGACGTATTTTCTAGATAAAGAATTACAGGTTGATAGTTATTTTCCCCCAGCCTTTTAATGAAGTCATTCAAGTGTCTTGGCTTGTGTTGTTCTAGCCTAGAAACCTGTGAATTCTCTGTTCTTTCACCTACATTGTATCTTCACTTTTCTCCTTATCACTGGATTTCAGGAACTTGACTATGATATGTCTTGGTATGACTTCTTTTTTTTTCCTGGAGTTTATTAAACATCTTGTGGGTTTATACTTCTCATTAAATTTGAATGAGACCTTATAATTGATCCCCAGCCCCATGACTGTATTTCACTTCTTTTTCCTTAAATCTGTGAAAGACAGACACTGTTGTCACTCTCCCTCTACATTTTCATGTTATACCTACCCCAGTTTCTGTCTCTCTGTGCGTCCTCTCAGTAGCTATTGTTGTGGTTAGGGAAAAAAGTATGTACCACAGGAAGAAAAGAAATTTGTAAAAGTCCCCAACATGCCAGATGTCTTTCAGTGGGTTTATGAATAAACAAATTATGATGCATCCACACCACGGGCTACTCTTGGCAATAAAGAGGACCACACTACTGATACACAACAATGTGGATGACCCTCAGAATTATGCTGAGTGGAAGAAGTCAATCTCAGAAGAACACATATTGCATTACCAAATTTATATAAATTTGTGAAATAACAGTTACAGTACAGAATAGATTGGTGTTTGCCAGGGACTGGGGCAGAAATAAGGTGTGAGTATAAAGGGGTAGCACGAAGGAGCCTTGTGGCTACAGGTTCTGTACTTTGACTGGGATGGCAGTTACCTGAATCTGCACATGTGCTAAAACTGCATAGAGATATAAACATCTGCACACTAACATATTAAAACAAACTTCATAAGTAAGCCCTTCCTGCCTTTTTACAAAAGAAAGATCTAAAAAATCATTTTACCTGTATTGCAGTTGGATAGGCCTTCTTTTGTCAAATCAATTATAAAATCAAGTTTCTTCTGTACAGCCTAAAAAAATTATAAATAATAATAAAGCTTTGCCTCAATAGCTGAAAATGTTTTTAAAAACTTAAACGTTTGGTAATTTTAAATGGTAATTTTCAATTACCATTCAGAAAAATTTGGTAATTTTAAATGGTAATTTCAAATTACCATTCAGAAACTAGAGATGAGTATCTCAAAGTTTCCTGTGGTTTAACTCTACTATTAAAAAGTTCTTATAAAATACTATATGGTTTCTGAGAATAAGACTAAGGAGAACGTACATGAATTTGGTAAATGAGTATCGTTATGAATTATG
The DNA here is from genome assembly GCF_007565055.1 of Rhinopithecus roxellana. NCBI lineage: Eukaryota > Metazoa > Chordata > Mammalia > Primates > Cercopithecidae > Rhinopithecus > Rhinopithecus roxellana. The sequence goes on along the minus strand of NC_044568.1, from coordinate 77,898,499 downwards.
CTTATCATTAGCTGTCTGCTTTTCAATGTGTAAGCTGGACTAAAACTAAATCATCCAAGATGTAGCAAACACTGAAGTTCCTAGAACTAACATGTTTAAATGAACAATACTCAGAGTTAGCATTTCTTACTTACCGTAACTTCAGCATTAGGAGAACTGCTAGAATTTCCTGATGTAGTTTTTCTGGTATCTGAAAGAAATGAGACATTTGACAAATTGATTACATAGTATTTATGGGCTTTGTGAAATATGAATGCTAAAACAAAATAATGGGGATGCTAATTAGCTGTTAATTATATAGTGATAAAAAGTAACTCAATTGACTTTACCGATTCCAAAGACTGAATGAATTTTTTTTTTTAAATGTAATTATGGGTCAAACCATTTTTTCTTTCTGTAACTTTGCAACTATATTAGTAACTCTTTTTTTGAAAATCCTTCTACCTAGAAATGTGCATGAGAAAATACACTTGGAAATGCACGTACTTTTAATTCACAGTATCTTTAGACTACAACTGCCTGACATGGCTGAGAAGCGCCCTTCCTGGAACCAGTAGGAAGCCTAAGATAAATGATTAACATCCTTTGTAATTCTGATTCACAATCTTAACAGCCCAAACTGTGGGGACAAGTAAGTAGCTTTAAGTGGAGGCAAAGCTTTAAAATTACAATGCAAATACTCTAACATAGTAGAAAATGAAATGAAAATGGGGAATTTTGGATAATAAATTATGAGCCAAAGAAGATGGCTGTTTTTGAGAGACAGAAATGTTATCATTGGAAATGTAAGGTTAATTTTTTTTTTTTTGAGATGGAGTCTTGCTTTGTTGCCCAGGCTGGAGAGCAGTAGCCTGATCTCAGCTCACTGCAGTCTCCGCCTCCCAGGTTCAAGCAATTCTCCTGCCTCAGCCTCCCGAGTAGCTGGGATTACAGGCATGCGCCTCCAGGCCCGGCTAATTTTGTATTTTTTAGTAGAGACAGGGTTTTTCCATGTTGGTCAGACTGGTCTCGAACTCCTGACCTCAGGTGATCCACCTACCTCGGTCTCCCAAAGTGCTGGGATTAGAGGCATGAGCCACCACACCCAGACTGACAAGAAAAACTTTAAATCTTAAGTTGACTATAAGATAACTTAATAAATAACAAATAAAAAGACAAAAAACAAACCATCACTACCATCAACAAAAGGCCAGGGCAAATGATTAAAAATAGGCAGTTTTACAACTTACAAAGTCATTAAACATATAAAAGAAACAAAAAGGCCATAAACTGATAGAAGGTTAAAATGAAATCTCAATTACATTAAGGAATCATTTATTTAGGTAATATTAACCATGATATAAGTTAGAACATTTGAGAGTACATTTAAATTTTTCATTTTATTAAAAGATATTATTCAATTTTTCACTTTTAAGCAAACATTGATTTAAGGCCTTCTAACTTGATAGATCATATTCTAATCAGCTATAAGATACCTGTTGGATTTGATGTAATTGGAGTTGTCAAATTAGGACTTTCCACAGAAATCAACATAACATCATCATTGTTACTAAAATGATAAAAAGAAATTAAAAACAAAAACTAAACATGCATTATCAGGCTTAAACATGCAATTAGTGGTTAGGAGTCCTCTAACTTAACATTTCATAATGTTTTAACTGAACAATCGTAGGGGGAAATAGAAATGATAAAACCAAATACCCAAAAAAACGCCATTTATTACCAATTCAGTTATATGACCAAAGGTTCATCAAAATCCAGTAATTAGATCCCTACTACATTTTATAGGTCCTTCACAATGACTCAAAATACATATAAATATACAACGGACATAAATGTATAAAACATACAAATTCATTTGAGCATATATACTTGCTTCTATAAAAATGAAACATCATTTAATGATGGAAATCTATTAAGACCAATAAAGACACCTGGACTCTTAAAGGTAGAAAACTATAGCAAAATTATTTTAAAAAGAACTGCTACTGTATCTCTCCAGTAGCAATACTGACCACAAATTTAATTGAGGCAATGATGATAAATGATGCTGATTATGGTTACAGAATATTTGAAGCCATTTTGACCCTGTTCTTTTATGAGTGACTTTTTTGTTTTTTTGAGATGGAGTTTTGCTCTTGTTCCCCAGGCTGAAGTGCAATGGCGCAATCTTGGGCTCACTGAAACCTCTGCCTCCTGGGTTCAAGTGACTCTCCTGCCTCAGCCTCTTGAGTAGCTGGGATTATAGGCATATGACACCACGCCCGGCTTTTATATTTTTAGTAGAGACAGGATTTCACCATGTTGGTCAGGCTGCTCTTGAACTCCTGACCTCAGGTGATCAGCCCACCTTGGCCTCCCAAAGTAGTGGGATTACAGGCGTGAGCCACTGTACCCAGTCCAATTATACCATTTCCTTGCAGACATCTTATATTTTTACTGTTTGTACTTAGGTGTATGATCCATTTTGAGTTAATTTTTGTTTATGGTATGAAGAGCTGAGGTTCACTTTTCCCTCTATTCCAGCAACATTTGTTGAAAAGAACATCTTTTCCTGTTAAACTACGTTGGTACCTTTGTCTTAAACCAGTGAACTGCATGTGTATTCTCTAGTGTGTCCATTGGTCAACATGCCTATCTCTATGCCAACAACACTTTTTTTTTTTTTTTTTTTTTGAGACGGAGTCTTGCTCTGTCGCCCAGGCTGAAGTGCAGTGGCGTGATCTTGGCTCACTGCAAGCTCCGCCTCCCAGGTTTACGCCACTTTCCTGCCTCAGCCTCCCGAGTAGCTGGGACTACAGGCGCCCGCCATCTCGCCTGGCTAGTTTTTTGTATTTTTTAATAGAGACGGGGTTTCACCGTGTAGGCCAGGATGGTCTCGATCTCCTGACCTCGTGATCCACCCGTCTCGGCCTCCCAAAGTGCTGGGATTACAGGCTTGAGCCACCGCGCTCGGCGCCAACAACACTGTCTTAATACTACAGCTTTATAGTTAAGTCTTGAACAAAGATAGTGTAGTCTTGTAACTTTGTTCTTTCCCAACATTGTTTTCATCTTCTAGGTCTCTGCATTTTCAATGTATATAAAATTTTTTATTTTATTTTATTTTAAGAGACAAACTCTTGCTCTGTGTCCCAGGCTGGAGTGCAGTGGTGCAAATGTATCTTGCTGAAGCCTAGACCTCCTGGGCTCAAAGGATCCTCTCACCTCGGCCTTCTAAGTAGCTGGGAAGACAGCATGTGTCATGAGGCCTGGCTAACTTTAAACAAACAAAAAAAAATTTAATGTTTTTTTATGTTGGCCAGGCTGGTCTTGAACTCCTGACCTCAAGTGATCCTCCTGCCCTGGCCTTCCGAGGTTCTGGGATTATAGGTGTAAGCCATCACACCTGGCCTTAAGTTTTTAACTAGTTTGTTACTTTCTACAGAAATGGCTGAGGCATTGATAGATATACAATTTGGGGTGAAGTAACATCTTAATGAATTCATGAAAGTTGCATATATATCTCACCACTTATTCAGGTCTCTTTTAATTTCTTCAGTAATACTTTGTAGTTTTAGGTTAGGTAGTTTTGGTTTATTCCCAAATATATTATGATCTCTGAAGTTATTGTAAATGGTATCCATTTTAAATTTCAAATTCCAATTGTTTCTTGCTTGTGTGTGTATATATATAATTTCCAAACTATATATTGTACATATATAGGATGTAGTGTTTCCATATAGTGTGTGTATACACTAGTCAGAAACAAAAATATTTTCTATTTGCCTACATATTTATAATATCTGTCAGTCTATATTACTTTGTACAGATCCAAATTTCTATTTAATACTATTTTCCTTTTGCCTGAAAAATCTCCTCCAAAATTTCTTGTAGTGTACGTCTGTTGATGTATTCTTCTCACCTTTTTTTAGCTTAAAAAGTCTGTTTTTCCCCTACACTTTGGAAACATATTTTCACTGCATATAGAATTCTGAATGGACCTTTTTTTTTTTTTTTAACCTTTCAATACTTTAGAAGTATCTATGATCTCAATTTTAGAGATGTCTTCTAGTTTGCACAGCTTACAGCATGAAGTCTGCTGCCATTCTACTTTTTGTTCCTTTTTTTTTTTTTTTTTTTTTGAGATGGTGTTTCGCTCTTGTTGCCCAGGCTGGAGTGCAGTGGCACGATCTCGGCTCACCGCAACCTCTGCCTCCTGGATTCAAACTGATTCTCCTGCCTCAGCCTCCCGAATAGCTGGGATTACAGGCATGCGCCACAATGCCAGGCTAATTTTGTATTTTTAGTAGAGACGTGGTTTCTCCATGTTGGTCAGACTTTCTGTTCCTTTGTATGTGATGTGTCTTTTGTGTGGCTACTTTTTAAAATTTTCCCTTCCTCATTGACTTTCAGCAGTCTGATGATGTGGTTTTATATGCTTTTATGTTTCTTCTGCTTGAATTTAACTTTTTTTTCATTTATGGATTGAGAGTTTGCATCAACTATGGAAAATTTTCACACATTGTATCTTCAAACATTTGCTCAGCCCCTGCCTTAGTGATACTCTAATAATATGTGTATTAGACTCCTTGATACTATTCCATACGTCTCTGATGCTCTGTTCATTGTTTTTTCGGTCTTTTTCCTCTCCATGCTTTAGACTGAACATTTTCTATACCTATTTCACTGATATATTGGCAATAGCTCTTCTATGTCATCTGCTAAGTCCAAATTATTTCTAGGTAGATCACTTCATTCTTCTCCTTGTTAATGGGCCATTTTTTTTTGCTATGTTGCATGCCTGGGAATTTCTCATTAGATGTCAGATACTGTAAAATTTATGCTGTTGGGTAATGGATGTTGTTCCATTCCTTCATAAGAGTGTTAGATTTTGTTCTGGCATGCAATTAAATTACTTAGGATTAGCCTGATTCCTTTGAAGCTTGCTTTTGGCTTTTCTGTGTATAGATTCTTTGCAGTCTCTGGGACTAATTGAGCCCCACTAAAGCAGTCCCCATCTGTGGACTCTACCTGTTACTTCTGATTACAAAGTTTCTTCATTTTAGCCAAGGGGAAAGCAAAATGTTCCCAATCCTCCTAGTCAGAGGGAAAACAAGATGTATGACTTCTAGCAATCAATCACTTGGCCTTCTTTCCAATAGTACTTTCCCCAGTCTCTAGTAGTTTCATCCTTTGCATGCAGATCTCTACTCAGCCAATATTTCGAGGACCCTTTGCAGATCTTCATAGCTCTATCTGAATTTTTTTCTCTTCACTGTTCCACCTCATAACTTCTAGCCAACTCAGACTCTCCAATCTCTGACCTAAACTCAGCAAGACCACAAGGCTCTGTTTGGAATCCCTCCTCCATCCCTGCTCTTGACCTGGAAAATACCTCCAGGCAGTAAGCTGGGACAATGGTCGAGTTCATTTCCTTCGTTTTCCCAATCATGATCCTGAACTCCTGGTTGAACAATATCTGAAAACAATTTTTTTTTAGCCCGATTTGCCTTGTTTACAGCAAAATGTCAGTTCCTGTAGCTGTTGACTGCATGGGGAGAGGCAAAAATCATGTTCATTTTTCAGTTCATGCTCAACAGTTTTCCATGCAGATTTAAAAAAACACAAATTCAACAACTTTTTAAATATCACATTTCTCAATGGGACTCTAACATTTGCCATTATTTCTACCTAAGAAACACAAATATTTAAATCTAAATTTTATTAAGAATACTTGATTGGGGCCAGGCACGGTGGCTCAGCCTGTAATCCCAGCACTTTGGGAGGTGGGAGGATCACCTGAGGTCAGGAGGTCGAGACCAGCCTGACCAACATGGAGAAAACCTCGTCTCTACTAAAAAATACAGAATTAGTCGGGCGTGGTGGCACAGGCCTTTAATCCCAGCTACTTGGGAGGCTGAGACAGGAGAATCACTTAAACCTGGGAGGCAGAGGTTGTGGGGAGCCGAGATCATGACATTGCACTCTAGCCTGGGCAACCAGAGCAAAACTCTGTCTCAAAAAATAAAAAAAGAAAAGAAAATTTGATTTTTGGCTGGGTGCCACGGCTCATGCCTGTAATCCCAGCATTTCGTGGGGTTGAGATGGGTGGATCACCTAAGGTCAGGAGTTCGAGACCAGCCTGGACAACAAGGCAAAACCCCATCTCTGCTAAAAATACAAAAAATTACCAGGTGTGGTGGGAGCTCTACTCAGGAGGCTGAGGCAGGAGAATTGCTTGAACCCATGAGGCACAGGTTGCAGTGAGCCAAGATTACACCACTCTACTCCAGTCTGGGTGACAGAGAATCTATCTGTAAGAAATCTATCTGTAAGAAAATGTTAAGTAATTCTTCTCAGATGTTCATTATATGACGGTCAAAATACTTTATCAATCTCAAAATCCTTCACTTAATTTTTCTTTGGTTGAAGCTACAGTACTTCCAATTAATGCTATTTGAGTGTAAGAAACTGAGCAGAAAGTCTTTAAAAAGGAAGAAATTTTTGGCAGTCTCACTATATTTACGAGGTAAATAATAATATTTGGGACCCACCAAGGTGAAGGAGCCCTGGCAAGAGTCCAAACTTTCAGATGGGATCCATGGTAGACTATGTCTTAGAGACCAGAATGAACTAGAGGTAGAAGGAGCCTTACCAAGATTACTACAAGGCTTGTGATACCGTTCCCCGAGTAGATTAGGTGATCAGACTCCTACTCTATTTGGCAAGCAGAGGATTAGCCTTGTCTTATGGCAAGACATCACTTAGAGCCTCAACAATTTTTCAGAAACTATCAAGCATGCCAAAACAAACAAAAAAACTGGAAACTGACAGAAAAACAAAAGAAACAGACGCAGAGGTGATCCAAATACTGGAGTTAAAACAAGCGCATTAAAACAACTACGATTAATAATTTTAAAAATATAGAAGATGGAGAAAACAGTTAAAACAGATGGAGCATTCATCAGAAAAGCATACAGTCTATGAAAAAAAGACTACACTGAAATTAAGTACAGTTGGTTCATATAAAGACACCATCAGGGAAACAACATGACTTTGGGTCAGGAAAGGTATTTATAATAAATGTATCTGTCAAAAAAACTTGAAAAGACAAAGCAAAAATCTTCATAAAAGAAGATATCCAAATGGCTAACAGGCAAATTCGCTTAATTTTCATTATTAGAAGGAAATACAAATTAAAACCACAATGTGATGCTATACACCAGTATGGCTAAAAAGAAAGATACCACCAAGAGTTGACAAGGATATGCAGCAACCAAAATCTCATGTACTTATAGTGGGAGTATAACTTAGTACAACTTCTTTGGTAAACTGGTTGGCGGTATCAGACCTCAAGATACACATACCTTATGACCTAGCAATTCCACTTCTAGGCATATGTCCAACAGAAGTGTATATATGTACATTCACCAAAAGACATGTAAAAGAATGTTCACAGCAACACCATTTATACTTTCCCCAATCTGAAAACAATCCAAATGGCCATGAACTAAACAGATTAACTGTGGCACATTCATATGATAGATATTACACAATTGTGGCATATTCATATGATAGATATTATATAGCAATGAATAAACTGCTGAATAGCAACAGCATGGATGGATCTCACAACACATAATGTGGGATGAAAGAAGACATAAAAGAGTTCACTGAGTATGATTCCATTTCTATAAAGGCAAAAACAAAGCAAAAACAATTTATGGTGTTAGAAGACTGATGACTAGGAGAACAGGCATGAGGCAGGCTGGATGCCACTGGTGTTTCTTAATCTGGGTCATTTGTCACTTTGTGAAAATTCATCAGCCTAACACACTGTTCATGCAGCTTTTAGTAGATATTACATGTCCACTAACTTTATTTTTAAAATTATGTCTGTATATAAAGCTGTTAATGCTTATCCTGAGAAATCCATTTGTAAAACGGCAACCTTATGGTCTAACTGGAATTCCACTAGATTTTGATGTAATGATAGGAAACTTTCATGAAACTATTCAACTAACTGCGACCAATGAAAGCTCTTTTTTGTTTTTGGGCAGGAGTCTCGTTCTGTCGCCCAGGCTGGAGTGCAGTGGCGTGATCTCAGGTGACTCCAATCTCCACCTCCCGGGTTCAAGCAATTCTCCTGCCTCAGCCTCCCGAGTAGCTGGGACTACAGGCGCACACCACCACGCCCAGCTAGTTTTTTGTTTTTAGTAGAGATGGGGTTTCACCGTGTTGCCCAGGCTGGTGTCAAACTCCTGAGCTCAGGAGCCTCGGCCTGAGGCTGGGATTACAGGTGTGAGCCACTGCGCTCGGCCCAGCTCTTATTTAATGAACCATATCTGGGAGGAAAACTGAGGAAACTGGTAATTTTTATGGAAGCCTGAGTGTGACTAACATATGTTATCTACTTGTAGTTTACCTTGGAGAAACATTTCTATGTCTAAAATTAGTAATTCATTTCTCCAGGCATTGTTATTATGTAGTAGGTAAGAGCATAGGTTCTGAAGACAGAATGTTTAGATCCAAATCCAGGCTCTGCCATTTACTACTTGAGTGTTTTGGGGCAAGAAACTCTGATTTCCTCATCTGTAAAAGAGGGATACATTTATTATTAGGATTAGATAAATTTTAATAAAGAATGAGTAGGATGGACAGGCATGGTGGCTCACACCTATAATTCCAGCACTTTGGGAGGCTGAGGCAGGCGAATCACCTGAGGTGACGAGTTCCAGAGCAGCCTTGCCAACATGGTGAAACCCTATCTCTACTGTAAACAAAAAATTAGCCGGTCGTGGCAACACATGCCTGTAATCCCAGCTACTCAGGAGGGTGAGGCCGAAGAATTGCCTAAACCCAGGAGGTGAAGGTTGCAGTGAGCTGAGATCGTGCCATTGCACTCCAGCCTGGGCAAAAAGAGCGAAACTCCGTCTCCCAAATAACAACAGCAGCAACAAAAGAATGAGTATGGAGGAACACATGCAAAATAGTAGTAACTTTCTTAAGATACTGTGGCTCGTAACTCCTTCCTGTCCCCCTTTCTATCTCTGTAAACATTTTTTTATCACATGAAATTCAATGTGAGATTTTTTTAGGCCATATTAATATTTTATTCAATCAGTATTGGTGAAATGGTCTGCTCTTGGGTGCCTTAGACCCTGCTGCTTACTCTTTGGAAGTAATTGCATATAAAGGCATTTTCTTCCAACTTAAGCAAGTTTCATTTTTGTCATGTGTTTTGGGCCATCAACTTTCTCTTCTATGAGCTTCTGCAGCTCAGTTGTTATTGCCTTTCCCATTTCCTCTTGATTCTAAAAACAAAAATGCTTAAACTTCTAAATCCAGCCATACTACAGACACAGACAACAGTGGCACTAATTCCTTCAATACCTGCGGCATGAGAAAAAACAACGATAAAATCCGGTTTTCTCTAGAGCCAGGATAATAACGGGGAACAATATATTTCTTTTTTCCTTTGTAAGGGTTCCTTTATTTCTTAAATGTTTTTAAAAATTTAAAAATAGATAATGTATACAAAACTACATGAATGACAGGTAGAACAGCTACGATGGAGCCCCACACTTAAGCAATCTGAAAAATTGGGGGAAAAAATATCTATTTGAAGACATTAGAAAGCTGTGGAGAAAGCCATAACCTGAGAGACCAATAACTAGAGAGACCAAGACCCAAGAGACGTGAGCTAGACACTTGGCCAGTGTTCTTCTCTCAAGGCATTTGTCAACTCAGGCACACAGGATGCTATGAAATCAAGCAAAAAGTGACTGAAATCACAGAGGGCTGGTATTAAGGAGCCAAGAACTAGAATATAAGACCAGCAATAGGAGGGGAGCCACAGACCATATCCCAGGCAAGAGGGCTGTAACACAAGAATGGGGGAAAATAAGAAATCACCAAGTCTTATAACATCTGCAGATCAGCCTCAGTTCTGCTCAATTTCTGAATAGATTGAAATGTTGTACTGTATCTCTATTGCCACATAATAATGTACTCCAAAACATAATGGCCTAAAAATCCAAACATTCATTATTGCAATTCCTGTGGGTAAATAAGTAGGAAGTCGTGGACTCAGGGGTTCTGGCTCACGTTTTCTCATTAAGTTGCAGCCAGGATGCTGGCAGGTGCTGTAGTCACTTGCTCCAGAGCAAGTGATCTAAGAGAGAACAAGGAAGCTAATGTATTTTATGATCTACTAAAATAATGTCACTTGTGCCATATTCTATGCATTAGAAGTGAGTCACTAAGTATAGTCCAAGATGGAATTAGGCTCCATATTTTCAAGGAGGGGTACTGAAAATTTGTGGACATATCTAAAATCCATCACAGGTGCTGTGTCTCTCTGCTGCTTTCCAGAGTACAGGGTGAGTCTAGTCTAGTGGAAGACATCATTCAGAACCTTTACAATTTCCAATATACAATATCCAGTAATCAAACACAAAATTAGCAACTGTCCTAACAGACAGGACAAAGATGTAAAAAAGCAAACACAAATAGAGTTCAAAGTGACCCAGATAGGAGAGTTGTCAGAAATAGATCTGAAAATCTTAGTGACTAAAATGTTCAACACATGGATGGCAAGGTAAAGAATTTCACCAGAGAATGTGAATCTGGAAAAAATAACCAAGAACTGAAAAATATACAAATTGAAATTAAGAATTCAATACATGAGTTTAATAGCTACTTGGATCAAGTAAAATAAAGGATTAGGACTAATAAGCTGGAACACAATACAGTTAGTTGAAGATACCCATACAAAAGTATCTAGAGCAAAACAGATGCAGTATATAGAAAAGCACATAATTAGAAACCAGTAAGATAGAAGACATGGAATGCTCCAGAAGCAATATCTGAAACAGTATCAATAACTTTCCCAAGACAATGAAAGGTATCAAGCCATAGATTCAAGAAGGGCCAAGTATACTCCCCACCACCTAACATCTTATATTAATAGTATATTGATGAAAACCAAAGTAGAATATCTTAAAAGCAGCTGGAGACATATCTTCGAAAAAGCAAAAATTAAAACAAATGTTAAAACATTTCAACAGAAATAGAAGTCAGAAAGCAATGTGATGAAAATAACAGTACTCAAAGAAAATAGCTGCCAACCTATAATTCTATACCCAAGTTAACATACCCTTCAAAAATAAAGACAACATGAAGTCATTTCCGGATAAAAACTGACGGCATTTTTTTCTAAGCAGAACTAAAAGCAAAAGAAATAATAAATAGAGATCTTCATGTGGAAAAAAAAATGAGCCCAGATGGAAAGATGAAACTACAGGAAGAAATGGGCAAGAGAAAACATAAATATGTGGGTAACTCTAAATAAACAATGATGGTACAGAGTAGTCATCCTCTGGGACTTAATGTAAAATTGAAGTGCACAAAAACACGTAAGATGGGGAAAACAGTAAACAAAGCTGAAGTATTCTAAGATCAAGCATTGTCTATAAAAGAGCAGAAGTAGTACTCCAATGAGTAAAGAATATATATCATTAGGATAACTTCTAAAGGAATAATGAAAACGGTAAAATTAACAAGGTAATGGGGATGGAAGAAAAAATTAATTCAAAAGATGGCTAAAACAGAGAGATAGCTACATATGAGGAAAAGGACCATAAAACTGGGCAAACAGAAAACAGATAGTAAGACTGTAATTATAAATCCACACACATCAGTCAGATTACACTAAGCATACATCACTTTGCTGATTAAATACAATGCTAGTGTCCATGCAGCCATATTCAGGTAAGTAAATTTTAAATTATCAGCACTTCAGAAATCCATATGCCTCTATCCTGTATCATAAACTTCCTCACCATAAATGGCATATGTGGTACTAATCTCCTTGTTTTACTCTCTAGATTTACTATGCAGCTTAGAATCCCTGAATCATACACTTCGTTTTATGGCTATTTTTGAACTTCATTTAAATGGAATCATACACGTCTTTTGTGTCTGCTTTCCAATCATACTTTGTGGGAATAATCCATACTGTTGCATGTGACTGCAGTTCCTTCATTTTCATTCATGTGCAACATTCCACTGTATAGATTACTGTAATTTCCTTTTCAACTGTAGATGGACATTTTCCTTTCAGTTTTTGGCCATTATAAAAAATGCTGCTAATAAACATTCCTGTACATATATTCTACGGCATATCAACATGCAATAGACATACCTCTAACTAGGGAATATCAACAGATGGGACTGCCAGGTCAAAGGCTATTCATATCTTTGATACTTCCAGATAATGCCAATTTTCTTTTGGACTACTATACCAATTTACTCACCCAACAACAAAATATTAAACACAACTTCCTTTATTTCAAAACCTCACCAATACCCAGTAGTCAGATTTTTAAATGTATTTTTTCCTTACCTGATATGAAATGTTATCTCATTGTGGTTTTAATTTGCATTTCCCTGATTACTAATGAAGATGAACACCTTTTCATATGTTTATTGGCCATTTCAAACTCCTCTTTTGTGAAGTGGATGCACAAGTCTTTTGCCCATTTTTCTTTTGTATTATTTGGTTTTTACTCATTGACTTGTTGAAGTTCTTTATATATATTCTGCGTACTAGTCCTCTACAGGTTATATGTGCTGCGAGTATCTTCTCCAACTCGGATGGCCTGTCTTCTCACTATCTTTATAGTGCCTTTTGAGAAAAGAAGTTTCTAATTTTAATGTGGTAAAATTAATCCATTTTTCTTTTATGGCAAGGGCATTTATGTCTTAAGAAATCTTTCCCTACCCAAGTTCATGAAGACATTATATATTCTAAAAGCTCTATAATTATAATATTCTAATATTGTATTCTAATATAATTCTAATATTCTAAAGCTTTATAATACATATTCTAAAAGCTTTATAATTTCCTTTAGCTATTTTTAGTTCCTTAATCCATGAGTTTGTTTTTATAGCTTTACATAGGGGTCCAATTTCATATTTCCCCGAACATAAACAGCAAACAAGATGGTACCATTTACTAAAAGTCAATCATTTCCCAAATGATTGACTGCCACACAGTCTCCACCACATATCACACGTACATACATACATGGATTTCTGGACTCTCTACTGTTACACTGATCTACTTGTACCTGATATGTTTTGGGGCTTCTATAATGGTATTACAGCTTTTCCTAATTGTTTCTATCTTATATTCTCAACAGAAATACAAAAGATTTCTTAGATATTAGAATTCAGCAATCTTCTTTTACTCTTACTAATTTTAATAATCTGTAGGCTTCACTGGATTTCATACATACACACCCCAATCACCCAAAAATAGTAGTAATATTGTTCCTTCTTCACTATACTTTGTATTTTTCTTTTCCCCCCGATTTTTTGGCATTCTTACTTTAGCTAAGACATTCAGTATGTTATATAAAATGGTGACAGCAGGCATCTTTCTTTTTTTTTTTTTTTTTTTTTTTGAGGCGGAGTCTCGCTCTGTCGCCCAGACTGGAGTGCAGTGGCCAGATCTCAGCTCACTGCAAGCTCCGCCTCCCGGGTTTATGCCATTCTCCTGCCTCAGCCTCCCGAGTAGCTGGGACTACAGGCGCCTGCCACCTCGCCCGGCTAGTTTTTGTATTTTTAGTAGAGACGGGGTTTCACCGTGTTAGCCAGGATGGTCTCGATCTCCTGACCTCGTGATCCGCCCGTCTCGGCCTCCCAAAGTGCTGGGATTACAGGCTTGAACCACCGCGCCCGGCCTGCATCTTTCTTTTGTATCTCCAAGGAACACTTCCAATGTTTCACCATCAGATTTGTCTTAGGGTTTTTGTAGATAATTTTTGTCAGATTAAAGAAGTTACCTCTTATTCTGAGTTTGCCAAGAATTTATTTTAATCATAAATGGGTATTTTATCAAGTCCTGCATCTATAGTGAGTTGTGAGTTGATAATGGTTTTTCTCCAGGCAAATCACATTATTTATTTTATTTTTTGAGACAGAATCTTACTCTGTCGCCCAGGCTGGAGTGCAATGGCGTGATCTCAGCTCACTGCAACCTCTGCTTCCTGGGTTCAAGCGATTCTCCTGCATCAGCCTCCAGAGTAGCTGGGACTGCAGGTTTGTGCCACCATGCCTGGTTAATTTTTTTTTTTTTTTGAGATGGAGTTTTGCTCTTGTTGCTCAGGCTGGAGTGCAATGGTGTGATCTTGGATTACTGCAACCTCTGCCTCCTGGGTTCAAGCAATTCTCCTGTGTCAGCCTCCCTAGTAGCTGGGATTACAGGCATGCACCACCATGCCCAGCCAATTTTGTATTTTTTTTTCTTTTTGAGATGGAGTCTAGCTCTGTCGCCTAGGCTGGAGCGCAGTGGCATGATCCCGGCTCACTGCAAGCTCCGCCTCCCAAGTTCACGCCATTCTCCTGCCTCAGCCTCCCGAGTAGCTGGGACTATAGGTGTCCACCACCACGCCTGGCTAACTTTTTGTATTTTTAGTAGAGACGGGGTTTCACCATGTTAGCCAGGATGGTCTCGATCTCCTGACCTCGTGATCCACCCACCTCGGCCTCCCAAAGTGCTGGGATTACAGGCGTGAGCCACCGCACCCGGCCTAATTTTGTATTTTTAGTAGGGACAGGGTTTCTCCATGTTGGTCAGGCTAGTCTCGAACTCCCGACCTCAGGTGGTCTGCCTGCCTCGGCCTCCCAAAGAGCTGGGATTACAGGCATGAGCCACCGTGCCTGGTCAATTTTTAAATTTTTACTTTCTTTTTTTTTTTTTTAGTAGAGATGGAGTTTCACCATGTTGGTCAGGCTGGTCTCAAACTCCTGACCTCGAGTGAGCCACCTGCCTCAGCCTCCCAAAGTGCTGGGATTACAGGCGTGAGCCACCATGCCCAGCCACATTAATTGATGTTTAATTGTTAAACCAAGGTTCCTGTACTCTTGAGTCAAACTCAACTTTTGTAGACTATTGAACTTGGTTTACTAGTTATCTTGTTTAGGACACCTGCATCTATTCTGTGGTTTAAAGCAGGCTGTAATTTTCCGTTTCTGTAAAATTTTAAAATTGATTTTATAATAGTATTAGGGTTATGCTAGTCTCATAAAATGAGCTGAAGAACATTCCCTTTTCTTCTATTCTTTGGAAGAGTTTGCTTACAGCTGGTGTTATTTCTTGCTTAAAAATTTTATAAAACTCACCATTAAAGCCATCAGAATCAAGTTACACATTTGTTACACCTATCCGCACATTCACCATGGGCTGAGAGTGCTGCCTCAGTTTTATAAATCCCAGGGTTCTTCCTTCAGAATAGAACATGAGATAGATTTGTTCATATAACAGACACAAACCACTGCTAAATTGGATATATTTTTCTATAAAGTGCTATTTTAATGGTGCCTTTTTCACTTCCATCACTACCACTTTTTATTTTTTGTTACTTCATGAGTTTCAGCACATGCATCAATAAGGGGTCACACTACAAAGTGTCACTGAAATGTGGCTCTTGCCTTCATCAACTAAATGCCTCCTTCACAGCAGCTTCCTGGCTTAAAATAAAATGTGGGTCCAATATTACAGAATATTAGGGCATCTCCTGAAGGGTCACAACTGCATGTTAAATCCCCCAACACAAACATAAATGGTTTAGACCTGTAATGCCTCTCCTTTGTTTTAGAGCCTCCTTGTGTACGCACAGTTATTTGTGGGAAAGGGTGTTCTTCGAACAATGGCCATCATTCAATCTACTTATCTTTGATTTTATGTTTTCCTCTTTTTAAAAACTCAAGTATAGGGCCAGGTGCAGTGGGTCACGCCTGTAATCCCAGCACTCTGGGAGGCAGAGGCAGAGGCAGGCAGATTGCCTGAGCCCAGGAGTTCCAGACCAGCCTGGGCAACATGGTGAAGCCCTGTCCCTACAAAAAATACAAAAAATTAGCCCAGTATGGTGATTGCACACCTGTAGTCCCAGTTACCTGGGAGGCTGAGGTGGAAGATCACTTGAGCCCAGGAGGTTGAGGCTGCAGTGAGCTGTGATTGTACCACTATACTCCAGCCTGGGCAACAAAGTGAGACCCTGTCTCAAAAACACCCACAAAACCCTAAAACCAAAAAAAACCCACAACTGAGGTATAATATGTAAAAGTAAAACTATAGGACATTTTAAGAGTCAATGTTAAGAATAATCAATATTATAAAGATCCAAAACTGATGAAGAAAAAATTCATTATTATAGATTTAGATAAATTTATGCATGTTTGCAGAAACACCTACCTTTCAGAAACAGACTTATTTTGATCTGGTGACAAATTAATTATTTTACTTCCTTTTTCTGAAGGGTTAGAAGGCTCATATTTCACAGAAGACCTTTCAACTGGACTATTAACTGACTCCAGATTCTTATCCAAAATCATAGCCTCTGAATTTGCAACCTATTAAATACGTGAGAAAAAAGCAGTTGAGGGGAATTTTACCAATCGTATCCTTCCAAACAAAATAAGGATTTTCAAAGTATTCTTGCATACATATGGCAAAACATAAGTTAAATCACATGTATTTCGATGGCTGATGACCATGATTGTGATTTGCCTGCCAAAATGAATTTTTAAAAACTCCGAAGAAATAAAAATGATGGTATACATCAACTTCCTAGCTTGGATGGAAAGAAGGAAAAACAAATGTTCAGGTACTCAGACAACACTGTATTTCTATAAGACTAAGTTTTAGGAACTAATAACTTAAGAAAATTTTACTTTTGTTATACTTCTAATAAGACTAAAAATAACTCAGACTGCCAACTTGCTCTTCCAATTGCTGAGTTTATTTAAAACTTGAAGCTGAAACATTCAGTGTTCTCAGCTTTGGTTGAGAAGTTGCAGCATTTTATATATATGTAAATATATATGTACATTAATTCAAAAGGATCAAGGGACAGCATGAACAAAAATGTACTGGGTGCCACGGAAGCCGGGCACCTGTTCGTTGCCCCAAACCTGTAGCAGTGGTGGCTAACCCCCCAATTCTATACTTGGAGGATCAGGGGGCACAGTTCACCACAGCAGCACTATCAGTTGGGTGCTCATCTGACATCTGGGGCAATGGCAGGCCCAATCTGTTGCAGTGGTAGTGACCATAGGCCAACTTTTTTCCTGAATTTCCCACCCAACAGCACTGGGGATTGAGGGGGCACCTGCAGGGGCTAAATGGGAGACCCTGTGGAGCCAGAAGAATGAAGCTAAACAGTATGGTACTGTAAGAGCTCTGAAAAGTAAACTGTCATTGAAACCACAGCTTAAAAGAAAAGGCCAGGATCTACACGCTAAACCTAAACAGGGGAACTTCCTGCTGAAAGAGAGTCCTATGCTTAGTGTTTTCAAAGAGCCCTCCATGTGACTGCATACTGAGACATTTGATCCTTCCCAAGGTACTAGCAAAAGGGTGTCCAGCCAAAATCTTGACTTTCTCTGCATACTCTTCTGAAAGTGAGCCTCCTAGAGTCTTCTGCAATCTGGACAGGTTGAGAATTGCCTAAATCATTAAGTCCTGATTTCTTTTTGGTAAACAGTTTGTTCTTCGGTTTTTCTTTTTCTCGCATTGTAAAAAGAAGCAAGAGGAAATCAGGCCAAACCTTCAATACTTTGCTCAGAAACCTCACATGCCCCATAATCCCAGCTACTCAGGAGCCTAAGGCATGAGAATTGATTGAATCCAGGAGGTGTATGTTGCAGTGAGCTGAGATTGTGCCACTGCACTCTAGCCTGGGCAACAGAGCCAGACTTTGACTCCAAAAAATAAAAATAAAAGAAGAAATAAAAAAAACATAAGTCAAACAAAATCCAAATTCATTGTTTACAAGTTCTGCTTTCCATGTAACTATAGGATACGATGCAACTAAACTTCCTGCCACTATATAACACAAATCCCCTTTCCTCGTGTTTCCAATAACATGTTCCTCACTTCCTTTCAAGTCCTCACCAACAATGCTTTTAATGTCTGTATTTCTACCAAAAGTTTGTTTATGATCTAGGTATTAAGTCCATGGTAGGTTTTCTCCACTGTGCCCCTCATTTCCTTTTAACCCCCACGGGCAGTTTCTACTAAGAGTCTGTTCAAGGCAATCTAGCCTTTTTATAAAGCATGCTCCTCAAAACTCTTCTAGTCTCTAAGCATTACCCTACTCCAAAGCCACTTTCACATTTTTAGGTATTGGTTACAGCAGCACCCCATACTTCCTGATACCAAATTCTCTGTAAGTTTCCTGAAGTTACCTTAACAAATTACCACAAACTTCAAAGCTTATTTTATCACAGTTTTAGAAGCCAAAAGTTTGAAATCAGTTTTACTAAGCTAAAATCAAGGTGCTGGCCTTCCTGCTGGAGGATGACTGTTTCTGGACTTGAGGCCCTCCTCCATCTTCAGTGTACTTCATTCTCCATCCACTGCTTCCATTGTCTCATCTCTTTTTTCTGCCTTTGACCTTGCCACATGTTTTGTAAGAACCCTTTTGATTAAAATGAGCCCACACGGATAATCCAGGATTAACTACCCATCATCTCAAGATACTTAATAATACCTACAAAGACTCTTTTCACCATGTAAGATAATATATTCACAAGTTCTGGGAATTAGGTCATGGACATCTTGCAGGGACCGGACCATTTTTTCCATCTACCACAGCTGTAGAAGGTCGAAAAAACACTATCAACTATCTTGGCACAATGAACTCAAACATGACATTTATAGAACATTACAGCCAACATTCTGTACACAGAACATTCATCAAGTGAAATAATATGCTGGCCTATAAAATAAGTTCAGCTTTCAAAATTTAACGTTTACATAGTATGTTCTCTGACTAAATGAAATCAGGTATTAGAAAAATAAAATACCTAGAAGTCACAAATATTTTAAAATTAAACACACATTTCCAAATAATTCACAGGTCAAAGAATACAAGGAACATTATAAATCATTTTGAACTAATGGAAAACAAAGATATGATGTTTGAAAGATTATAATCTTTGCATTAAGAAGTACATAATCTAACCACTAAGAAGATGCTTAGAAAAAGTGATGCTTAGAAGGAAATTTAGCTTTAAATGCTTAATGTTAGAAAAGGTCTCTTAAAAACCTGGAAAAAGAACAAATTATAACTAAAGTCAGTAAAAGAAAGACGGTAATAAAAAAACAGGAATCAAAATAAAACAAATGATAGAATTAACGAAATTTGGTGATCAAGAAGGAAAAATAATAAATATAAAAATACAGATTAACCCACATAAGAAACAAAGTACAGTGTATCACTGTAGAACCCCAAACATTAAAAGGACAAGTGAATTTTTTTTTTTTTTTTTTTAGATGCAGTCTCACACTGTCACTGGGCTGGAGTGCAATGGCATGATCTCAGCTCACTGCAACCTCCGACTCCCGGGTTCAAGCGATTCTCCTGCCTCAGCCTTCCAAGTAGCTGGGATTACAGGCACCCGCCACCATGCCTGGCTAATTTTTTGTATTTTTAGTCAAGACAGGGTTTCACTATGTTGGCAAGGCTGGTCTTGAACTTCTGACCTCGTGATCCGCCTGCCTCAGCCTCCCAAAGTGCTTGGATTACAGGTGTGATCCACTGCGCCCAGCCTAGGATAAGTGAATTTTACTGATAATTTTGTGACAGTGAATTCAATAATTTAGATAACATGGACAAATTCCTTACAAAGATAACTTAGAAAACTGATAAAAGATGGGAAAAAAAAAATCTGAATGGCCCTATACCTATGAAAGAATTGTATTTTCAAGTAAAAACCTTCTTACGAAGAAAGCTGTGGGCCAGGCGCAGTGGCTCACGCCTGTAATCCCAGGACTTTGGGAGGCTGAGGTGGGCAGATCAACTGAGGTCTGGAGTTCGAGACCAGTCTGACCAACATGGAGAAACCCTGTCTCTACTAAAAGTACAAAATTAGCCAGGTGTGGTGGCGCATGTCTGTAATCCCAACTACTCGGGAGGCTGAGGTAGGAGAATAGCTTGAACCCCGGAGATGGAGGATGCGGTGAGCTGAGATTGTGCCACTGCACTCCAGCCTGGGCAACAAGAGCGAAACTCTGTCTCAAAAAAAATAAATAAAAAAAGAAAGCTCCTTGCTCAGTTTTCAGAATCTAAATGCTGAGTATACAAATATTCACTATAAAATTATTTCAGATTGCTGGCAAGATGGCTGAATAGGAACAGCTCCGGTCTGCAGCTCCCAGTAAGACTGATGCAGAAGGCGGGTGATTTCTGCATTTCCAACTGAGGTACCTGGTTCATCTCACTGGGACTGGTTGGACAGTGGGTGTAGCCACGGACGGTGAGCCAAAGCAGGGTGGGGCTCTCACCAGGGAAGCACAAGGGGTCAGGGAATTCTCTTCCCTACCCAAGGGAAGCCATGATGGACTATGCTGTGAGGAACGGTACACTCCAGCCCAGATACTGCATTTTTCCCATGGTCTTCACAACCCACAGACCAGGAGAATCCCTCTGGTGCCTATGCCACCAGGGCCCTGGGTTTCAAGCACAAAGCTGGGTGGCCGTTAGGGCAGACACTGAGCTAGCTGCAGGAGTTTTTCTTTTCCACACCCTAGTTGCGCCTGGATTGCCAGCGAGACGGTACCGTTCGCTCATCTGCAAAGGTGGCTGAAGCCAGGGAGCCAAGTGTTCTGGCTTGACAGGTCCCACCCCCTACAGAGCCCAGCAAGCTAAGATTCACTGGCTTGAAATTCTCGCTGCCAGCACAGCAGTCTGAGGTTGACCTGGAATGTTCAAGTTTGGTGAGGGAGGGGCGTCTGCCATTGCTGAGCCTTGAGTAGTTGGTTTCCCCCTCATAATGTAAACAAAGCCACTGGAAAGTCTGAACTGGGCCGAGTCCACTGAAGCTCAGCAAGGCCACTGTGGCCAGACTGCTTCTCTAGATTCCCTCTCTCTGGGCAGGGCATCTCTGAAAAAAAGGCAGCAGCCCCAGTCAGGGGCTTATAGATAAAACCCCCATCTCCCTGGGACAGAGCACCCGGGGGAAGGGGTAGCTGAGGGCTTTAGCAGACTTAAACGTCCCTGCTGAACAGGACTTTGAAGACAGCAGCAGATCAGTGGATCTCCCAGCACAGTGTTTAAGCTCTGCTAAGTGTCAGACTGCCTCCTCAAGTGGGTCCCTGGCCCCTGTGTATCCTGACTGGGAGACACCTCCCAGTAGGGGCCGACAGACGCCTCATACAGGAGAGCTCTGGCTGGCATCTGCCCCTCTGCATCCTCTGGATGAAGCTTCCAGAGGAAGGAACAGGCAATAATCTTTGCTGTTCTGCAGCCTCCGCTGGTGATGCCCAGGCAAACAAGGTCTGGAGTGGACCTCAAGCAGACCTGCAGTAGAGGGGCCTGTTAGAAAGAAAACTAACAAACAGAAAGGAATAGCATCAACATCAACATCAACAAAAAAGGACGTCCACTCAGAGACCCCATCCGAAGGTCACCAATATCAAAGACCAAAGGTAGATAAATCCACGAAGATGGGCAGAAACCAGCCCAAAAAGGCTGAAAATTCCAAAAACGAGAACACTTCTTCTCCTCCAAAGATCACAACTACTTGCCAGCAATGGAACAAAACTGGATGGAGAATGAGGGTGACAAATTGACAGAAGTAGGCTTGAGAAGGTGGGTAATAATAAACTCCCATGAACTAAAGGAGCATTTTTTTTTTTTTGAGATGGAGTTTTGCTCTTGTCTCCCAGGCTAGAGTGCAGTAGAGTGATCTCGGCTCACTGCAACCTCTGCCTCCCGGGTTCAAGTGATTCTCCTGCATCAGCCTCCTGTGTAGCTGGGACTATAGGTGTGCACCACCACGCCCAGCTAATTTTTTAATTTTTAGAGATGGGGTTTCACCATGTTGGCCAGGGTGGTCTTGAACTTTTGACCTCATGCCCACCTCGGCCTCTCAAAGTGCTGGAATTACAGGTGTGAGCCAGTGTACCCAGCCTAAAGGAGGATCTTCTAATCCAATGCAAGGAAGCTAAGAACCTTGAAAAAAAGTTAGACGAATTACTAACTAGAATAACCAGTTTAGAGAAGAATACAAATGACCTGATGGAGCTGAAAAACATGGTACAAGAACTTCATGAAGCACACAGAAGTATTAACAGCTGAATCGATCAAGCGGAAGAAAGGATATCAGAGAGTGAAGAACAACTTAATGAAATAAAGTAAGAAGACAAGATTAGAGAAAAAAGAATTTTTGAAAAAGAACAAACAAAGCCTCCAAGAAATATGGGACTACGTGAAAAGACCGCATCTACGTTTGATTGTTGTACCCGAAAGTGACAGGGAGAAGGGAACCAAATTAGAAAACACTCTTCAGGACATCATCCAGGAGAACTTCCCCAACCTAGCAAGACAGGCCAACATTCAAATTCAGGAAATACAGAGAATACCACAAAGATACTCCTCAAGAAGAGCAACCCCAAGACACATAATTGTCAGATTCACCAAGGTTGAAATGAAAGGAAAAATGTTAAGGGCAGCCGGAGAGAAAGGTCAGGTTACCCACAAAGGGAAACCCATCAGACTAACAGTGGATCTCCCTGCAGAAACTCTACAAGCCAGAAGAGAGTGGGGGCCAATATTCGACATTTTTAAAGAAAAGAATTTTCAACCCAGAATTTCATATCCAGCCAAACTAAGCTTCATAAGTGAAGGAGAAATAAAATCCTTTACAGACAAGCCAATGCTGAGAGATTTTGTCACCACCAGGCCTGCCTTACAAGAGCTCCTGAAAGAAGCACTAAACATAGCAAGGAACAACCAATACTAGCCACTGCAAAAACATACCAAATTGTAAAGACCATCGACACCGTGAAGAAACTGCATCAACTAATCAGCAAAATAACCAGCAAGCATCATAATGACAGGATCAAATTCACACATAACAATATTAACTTTAAATGTAAATGGGCTTAATGTCCCAATTAAAAGACACAGACTGGCAAATTGGATAGAGTCAAAACCCATTGGTGTGCTGTATTCAGGAGATCCGTCTCACATGCAAAGACACACATACGCTCAAAATAAAGGGATGGAGGCAGATCTACCAAGCAAATGAAAAGCAAAAAAAGGCAGGGGTTGCAATCCTAGTCTCTGATAAAACAGACTTTAAACCAACAATGATCAAGAGACAAGGAAGGGCATTATCTAATGGTAAAGAGATCAATGAAACAATAAGAGCTAACTATCATAAATATATATGCACCCAATACAGGAACACTCAGATTTATAAAGTAAGTACTTAAAGACCTACAAAGAGACTTAGACTCCCAGACAGTAATAGTGGGAGACTTTAACAATGCACTGTAAACATTAGACAGCCCAATGAGACAGAAAATTAACAAGGATATTCAGGACTAGTACTCAACTCTGGACCAAGTGGACCTAATAGACATCTACAGAACTCTCCACCCCAAATCAATAGAATATACATTCTTCTCAGCACCTCATTGTACTTATTCTAAAATTGACCACATAATTGGAATTAAAACACTCCTCAGCAAATGCAAAAGAACAGAAATCCTAACATTCTCTCAGACCACAGTGCAATCAAATTAGAACTCAGTATTAAGAAACTCACTCAAAACCGCCCAACTACATGGAAACAATCTGCTCCTGAATGACTACTGGATAAATAACAAAATTAAGGCAGAAATAAAGATGTTCTTTGAAACCAATGAGAACAAAGACACAATGTACCAGAATCTCTGGGAACATTTAAAGCAGTGTTTAGAGGAAAATTTATAGCACTAAATGCCCACAAGAGAAAGCAGGAAACATCTAAAATCGACACCCTAACATCAAAATTAAAAGAACTAGAGAAGCATGAGCAAATAAATTCAAAAGCCAGCAGAAGACAAGAAATAACTCTAAGATCAGAGCAGAACTGAAGGAGATAGAGATATGAAAAACCCTACAAAACAAAACAAATCAATGAATCCAGGAGCTGTTTTTTTTTTTTTTTTAAAAGATCCAACAAAATAGACTGCTAGTCAGACTAATAAAGAAGAAAAGATAGAAGAATCAAATAGACACAATAAAAAATCATAAAGGGGATATCACCACTGATCCCACAGAAATACAAACTACCATCAGAGAATACTATGAACACCTCTACACAAATAAACTAGAAAATCTAAAAGAAATGTATAAATTTCTGGACATACACACCCTCCTAAGTCTAAACCAGGAAGAAATCGAATTCCTGAAAAGACCAGTAATGAGTTCTGAAATTGAGGCAGTAATTAATGGTCTACCAACCAAAAGTCCTGGACCAGATAGATTCACAGCCAAATTCTACCAGCGGTACAAAGAGGAGATGGTACCATTCCTTCTGAAACCATTAGAAAGAATAGAAAAAGAGGGAATTCTCCCTAACTCATTTTATAGTCCAGCGTCATCCTGATACCAAAACCTCGCAAAGACACAACAAAAAAGAAAATTTCAGGCCAACACCCCTGATGAACATCAATGCGAAAATCCTCCATAAAATACTGGTAAACCGAATCCAGCAGCACATCAAATAGCTCATCCACCATCATCCAGTTGGCTTCACACCTGGGATGCAGGGCTGGTTCAACATACACAAATCAATAAACTTAATCCATCACATAAACAGAACCCATGACAAAAACCACACGATTATCTCAATAGATGCAGAAAAGGCCTTTGACAAAATTCAACACCCCTTCATGCTAAAAACTATCAATAAACTAGGTATTGATGGAACGTATCTCAAAATAATAAGAGTTATTTATGACAAAACGACAGCCAATATCACACTGAATGGGCAAAAACTGGAAGCATTCCCTTTGAAAACTGGCACAAGAGAAGGATGCCCTCTCTCTCACTACTATTCAACATAGTATTGGAAGTTCTGGCCAGGGCAATCAGGCAAGAGAAAGAAATATGGAGTATTCAAATAAGAAGAGAGGAAGTCAAATTATCTTTCTTTGTAGATAATATGACTGTATATTTAGAAAACCCCATCATCTCAGCCCCAAATCTCCTTAAGCTGATAAGCAACTTAAGTCTCAGGATACAAAATCAATGTGCGAAAATCACAAGCATTCCTATACACCAATAACAGACAGAACCAAATCATGAGTGAACTCCCATTCACAATTGCTACAAAGAGATACCTAGGAATCCAACTTACAAGGGATGTGAAGGACCTCTTCAAGGAGAACTACAAACCACTGCTCAAGGAAATGAGAGGACACAAATAAATGGAAAAACATTCCATGCTAATGGATAGGAAGAATCAATACTGTGAAAATGGCCATACTGCCCAAAGTAATTTATAGATTCAATGCTATCCCCATCAAGCTACTATTGATTTTCTTCACAGAATTGGAAAAAAATACTTAAAATTTCATATGGAACCAAAAAAGAGCCCGCATAGCAAAGACAATCCTAAGCAAAAAGAACAAAGCTGGAGGCATCATGCTACCTGATTTCAAACTATACTATAAGGCTACAGTAACCAAAACAGCATGGTACTGGTACCAAAACAGATATATAGACCAGTGGAACAGAACAGAGGCCTCAGAAATAGGTGTCAACCACCTATCTACAACCATCTGACCTTTGACAAACCTGACAAAAACAAGCAATGGGGGAAAGCATTCCCTATTTAATAAATGGTGTTGGGAAACCTGGCTAGCCATATGCAGAAAACTGAAACTGGACCCCTTCCTTACACCTTATACAAAAATTAACTCAAGATGGATTAAAGACTTAATCGTAAGACCTAAAACCATAAAAGCCCTAGAAGAAAACCTAGTTGTTAGGAACAGTTTCTCTTCAAAGGGTTTGACCCCCCTTGTCCTTTGTTCTATTTTGTAAGTAATCTTTCCTGCCTTTAACATGCCGAGGCATGCCTCCATCCACCAAGATTGTAGCCGACCCACACTGCCTTAAAGTTGTTAGGTACAAACAATAAACGTCCTGGTTCTCTGTCCTATTCTAAATGCTAAATCTAGTCAATTAGGATCAGTTTAGATTGTGAGGTCCGACCCCAATTAACAGGGGAGGTGGGGGGGAGGGAGGGAGGACACAGAAACAGTAACAACATTAGGAATAAAAACCCTTCCTTTCCTTTGTTCAGTGTGCTCTTGTGATTGTGACTGACACAGGCAGCACCCTTCTCAGAAGTAAATCTGCCTTGCTGAGAAGTCTTTTGAGTGTTCGTTTTCTTTGCGACTCCCAGCTCATTTCTAACAATTTGGGGGCCCTGCCCAGGATCCCATTCTCCTCCAGGGAAGGGTCTCTGGTCATCTTCTGGGAGGGGATGCATCCCACTGACTCACTGCAGTGGCCTCAAAGGCTGGAGATCGAGACCCACCCGTTGTGACGAATAAACCTGGAATCTCAGCAATGCGAGAAGAGAAGGCCTACAAATACCGTGGCAACCAGGTAACTCTGTGCACAGACCAAGGTAAGAAAAGCCACTGGGGCGGTGAAGTTCTTCCTTGATGGTCTGGTTATCTTGGAGGTTGAAAGTGCATGAATGGTAACAAGCACTACTGCTGTGCGGAGTGAATGAGTCCAATCTGCAGTTCCGTGGTCAACTCATATGGCTTATGGTGGCCCTTTGGAGGTCCCATCAGGGGTTTATACTGATCCACCAATGTTAAGAGGGACCTAAATTCCCTCTGGGGAAGTGGCCAGAGAAGACGAAGCAAAAGGAGAAGAGCACGAGAAACTTCCAGTGGTGGGGGACGGTGGAGGCTCTAGGAAAGGAAAGGCAAGAAATCTCCAGTAGGGGGGCACTGAGCCTCACACAAACCTCCAACAGTCGGGAAGGCAAGAAATTTCCAACAGGGGAAATTAAGCCTCACCACAAAACCCCCAACTTGGGGTTTATTTGGGAAATACCCCAAATAAGGTAGGGCATAAAAAGGATAATGCCAGCAGCAATAACATTCCCCGATTGTCCCCTAGGGCTTATGTTAAAATATTGGAAAGATAAAGGACTAAACACAAGAAAAAGCAACAGATGACAAAATATTTTTATATCTAGACTCAGGAACCAATCCTCAAATCCTCAGTTTTCTGGCCAAAGTTTGGGTCATATGAGGATTGGCTCTGTCAGCTTTCAATAGGATGTATTAATTGTAAGAGCCCTACCTCCCAAGAGGAAATAGGTTATGCTATATGTTGGTGGCAAGGACTTGTACTCCTTTACCCCTGAAAGACGGGAGGGAACAAGTCAAAAACTAACCTTTGGTGGAAAGTTGGTTGTAATCACACCTCATCAAGTTAGAACCATCTTAAAAGGCAGGAAGGTGGCTTACCAACTTACTTAAAATATGAAGCTATCCTGTTAGAAAGAGATGACTTAACACTATCCACTGATAATTCACTTAACCCAGCAGATTTCTTGACTGGAGATTCAAATCTAAAGAGACGTGAACATGAGTGTTTAGATTTAATTAATTACCATACAAAAGTTAGGCCTAATTTAAGAGAGACCCCTTTCAAAACAGGGCAGCACTTATTTATAGATGGCTCTTCCCAAGTAATTGAAGGAAAAAGATATAATGGGTACTCAGTAGTCAATTGATGGGGAAGCCCTTGAAGAAGTAGAGTCAGGAAGACTGCCCAATAATTGGTCTGCCCAAACATGTGAACTGTTTGCATTTTATCAAGCCTAAAGCACTTGCAGAACCAAGAAGGGACTACTTATACTGATTCCAACTACGCTTTTGGGGTAGCTCACACTTTGGAAAAATTTGGACCAAACAAGGCCTTATTAATAGCAAAGGTCAAGACCTAGTTCACAAAGAGTTAATCACCCACGTATTGAATAATCTCCAGGGCCGGGCGCGGTGGCTCATGCCTGTAATCCCAGTACTTTGGGAGGCCGAAGTGGGTGGATCACCTGAGGTCGGGAGTTCGAGGCCAGCCTGACCAACATAAAGAAACCCTGTCTCTACTAAAAATACAAAAAAATCAGACAGGCAGGTGGTACATGCCTGTAATCCCAGCTACTCGGGAGGCTGAGGCAGGAGACTTACTTGAACCTGGGAGGCAGATACTGCTGTGAGCCAAGATGACGCCGTTGCACTCCAGCCTGGGCAACAAGAGTGAAACCCTGTCTCAAGATAAATAAATAAATAATCTCCAGTTGACAGAATAAATAGCTATTGTCCATGTCCCAGGACACCAGAAAAGCCTTTCTTTTGAAAGTCGGGGAAATAACCTTGCAGATCAAATAGCCAAACAAGTGGCTGTTTCCTCTGAGAGCCCTGTTTTTCACTTAACTCTCTGCTTTCCTCCTCCTACCGCAGTCCCCATTTTCTCTTCTACTGAAAAAGAAAAATTAATAAAAACAGGGGCTAAAGAAAACTCAGAAGGGAAATGGGTATTATCAGACCAAAGAGAAATGTTATCCAAACCCCTCATGAGGGAGGTCTTGTCTCAGCTGCATCAAGGAGTCCATTGGGGACCCCAAGCTATGTGTGATGCAGTTCTCAGAGTTTATGGGTGTACAGGAGTTTATACCCTAGCCAAACAAGTTACAGATAGTTGCTTAATATGTAAGAAAACTAATAAGCAAACTCTAAAAAAATCACCCCTTGGGGGAAGACTTCCAGGACTAAGACCATTCCATAGTATCCACAGTGATTATACAGAAATGCCTCAATTAGTTGCCTAAAATACCTATTTAGTAATAGTAGATCACCTCACTCACTGGGTAGAAGCTATTCCCTTTCCAAACACAACTGCTAATAATCTAGTTAAGGCATTAATTGAAAATATTGTACCCAGGTTTGAAATAATAAAAAACACTGATTCAGATAACGGAACTCATGTTAATGCAAATATTGTTAAAGGGCTTACTCAGACTCTAGGAATAAATTGGCAACATCATACTCCAAGGCATCCACCTTCATCAAGAAACGTAGAAAAAAATGAACCAAACTTTAAAGAATCATTTAAATTGATTTTGAAAACTTGATTGCCTTGCACCACCTGTCTCCCCATTGCCTTGCTCAGAATTTGAACTGCCCCTCAAAAAGACATTATATATTTGGTTTATGTTCTACTTCGTCTTCTCTTAGGACCCAAGGTCTCTTAGCACAAACACTGCCTCTTGAGTTCCCAGTGCATCCATATCGATCTGGAGATTATGTCCTCATCAAAAGATGGAAAGAAGAAAAACTCGAACCAACCTGGGAGGGACCTTATCTTGTGCTCCTAACCATTGAGACAGCAGTCTGGACCGTTAAGAAAGGGTACACCCATCACACTCAGGTGAAAAAGGCATCACCCCCTTTGGAGTCATGGGTCATCACTCCTGGGCCAACACCTTCCAAACTAATATTCAGAAAAGCTTAACCTGTCTAACTTGCTTCCTCTTTCTTCCGTTAGCTACCCTGGAACATTTTATTATCAGTGTAACCCGATCATCATTTCCTCAAACAATTACATTTGAAGCTTGCCTTGTTATGCCCTGTGGGGACCTACAAACCCAAAGGTAATTAGCCTCTTTAGGGAAGTACCTTTGCCCTGGCCCTCTAGAACACACAGAACCCACCCCTAACTCTCACCGTTGTGACCATCTAGCATGGTATTTGAAATCCTGTAGCTCTTGGGAACATTTTCATTGGACCACTCAGTACCAAGGCTGGACTTTCATGGAAGGTCCCTGTGCCACCCTAAAGCCTTATTTCCACATCGCTAAATGAACCACCCCCTCTAATTGTCAATCCTACCAATGTAACCCAGTCCTTATCCCCACTACTGCTTCTACTTCCATTGACCCTAAGCCCTAGACCTTAGGCTGTCTCTATGGTTTAGGAGCAAATGTTGCTGGAAGGGACCCTATAGCCTCCTTGAAATACATTTTGTCCACCATTATCCACCTCCTACCACTTCACCTTCCCTAAATCCACCAAATCAAATAGTGGGTGCCACTCCTCACCCCCTTCCCAATGACAAAACTAAAGTAGCTATTGTAAAAGTAAAAGATTTAAAACAGACTTTAGCAATTGAGACTGGATACCAAGAAGCAAATGCCTGCATGGAATGAATTGAATAATTCTGTTAACACTCTAAACAAAAGCAGTTGTTACACTTGTGCACATGGTAGGCCGGAGGCCCAGGTTGTCCCCTTTCTACTCGCATGGCCTTCAAATCAACTGGGCATGGACTGTATGGTAGCTCTCTTCTAGCACCCCACAGCCTGGGGTAATAAGTCATGCCAAGCTCTTTCTCTGTTATTCCCCAAAGTCCAGCACCCTGCATGCAGGTCAGTCCCTGAGGGCCACCCAGCTTCCATCTTCTGATGCCAATTTTACTTTGTGTCTCTCATGACAGGGAGAAAATTGAGCCTTCCTTGGAGACCTAAAGGGATGCAGTGAGCTTAAGCCTTTCCAAGAGCTTACCAATCAGTCTGCCCTTACTCATTGTTGAGTGGATATATGGTGGTACTGTGGTGGACCCTTACTGGACACTGCCAAACAACTGGAGCAGTACTTGCACTCGAATTCAATCGGCCATCCCTTTCACCCTGGCATTCCATCAACCAGAAAAAGGAAAAACAACACCATAAAACAAGAGAGGCCCCTCATGGATCTTTTGATTCTCACGTTTATATAGATACCATTGGAGTCCCACAAGGGGTACCAGATAAATTAAAACACGAAACTAAACAGCTGCAGGGTTCGAATCCTTGTTCTGGTGGGTAACTGTTAATGTGGATTTGATAAATTATATCTACTATAACCAACAACAATTTGTCAATTATACTAAGGATGCCATTAAAGGAATAGCTAAGCAATTAGGGCCTACTAGCCAAATGGCCTGTGAAAATAGGATGGCACTAGATATGATACTAGCAGAAAAAGATGGAGTCTGTATCATGATAGGAACCCAATGCTGTACCTTCATCCCTAACAATACAGCCCCTGATGGAACAATCACTAAACCTCTACAAGGTCTCACCTCCTTATCTAATGAGTTAAACCAGGAACTCTGGGGTAAATGACCCTTTACAGGATGATTAGAAAGGTTGTTTGGTAAATGGAAAGAACTCACAGCTTCTATTTTTACTTCCCTCGCAATTATAGTTAGGGTTCTCATTCCCACTGGCTGCTCTATCATACCTTCTATTCATGGATTAGTTCAATAAAACAATAACTTATAAAAACAGCCCCTACTGGCTGGGCATGGTGGCTCAAGCCTGTAATCCCAGCACTTTGGGAGGCCAAGGCGGGTGGATCACAAGGTCAAGAGTTTCAGACCTGCCTGGCCAAGATGTTGAAACCCTGTCTCTACTAAAAATACAAAAATCAGCAGGGCATGGCGGTGCATGCCTGTAATCCCAGCTACTGGGGAGGCTGAGGCAGGAGAACGGCTTGAACCCAAGAGGTGGAGGTTGCAGTAAACTGAGATCATGCCACTGCACTACAGCCTGGGAGACAGAGCAAGGCTCCATCTCAAAAAACAAAAACAAAAACAAAACAGACCCTACTAAAACTTTCTTCATTTCTTTTCCACCCTATTCTGACAAGCTTTTACCTCTAGACAATCAAAAAGAACAGCAAAGTCAAGACATGTTAAGTTTGAAGAAGAAAATGTATAAATTCTCAGAGGAGGAAAATTGTTAGGAACAGTTTCTCTGCAAAGGGTTTCACCCTCCTTGTCCTTCGTTTTATTTTGTAAGTAATCTTTCCTGCCTTTAACACGCCCAGGCATGCCTCCATTTACCATGGTTGTAGCTGAGCCACACCACCTTACTTGAAGTTGTTAGGTACAAACAATAAACTTCCTGGTTCTTTGTCCTATTCTAAATGCTAAATCTAGTCAATTGGGATCAGTTTAGATTGTACAATCTGACCCCAATTAATGGGAGGAGGACACAGAAACAGGAATGGCATTAGGAATAAAAATCCTTGCTTTCCTTTGTTCAGTGTGCTCTTGCGATCGTGACTGACGCAGGCAGCACCTTTCTGTGGAAGTAAATTTACCTTGCTGAGAAATCTTTTGTTTGTGTGCTCATTTTCTTTGCGACTCCGAGCTCTTGTTTTTAACATAGGCAATAATATTCAGGACATAGGCATGGGCAGAGATTTCATGACTAAAACACCAAACGCAACAGCAACAAAAGTCAAACTTGACAAATGGGATCTAATTAAACTAAAGAGATTCTACACAGCAAACTATCATCAGAGTGAACAGGCAACCTACAGAACAGGAGAGAATTTTTGCAATCTATCCATCTGACAAAGGGCTAATATCCACAATCCATAAAGAACTTAAATTTACAAGAAAAAAAAACCCCATCAAAAAGTGGGTTAAGGACATGAACAGACACTTCTCAAAAGAAGACATTCATGTAGCCAACAAACATATGAAAAATAGCTCATCACTGGTCATTACAGAAATGCAAATCAAAACCACAGTAAGATACTATCTCATGCCAGTCAGAATGGCAATCATTAAAAAGTCGGGAAACATATGCTGGACAGGATGTGGAGAAATAGGAATGCTTTTTATACTGTTGGTGAAAGTGTAAATTACCTCAACCATTGTGGAAGACAGTGTGGTGATTCCTTAAGGATCTACAGAACCAGAACTACCATATGATCCAGCAATCCCATTACTGGGTATATACCCAAAGGATTATAAATCATTCTAATATAAAGACACATGCACATGTACATTTACTGCAGCACTATTTACAATAGCAAAGACTAGGAATCAACCCAAATGCCCATCAATGATAGACTGGATAAAGACAATATGGCATGTATACAACTTGGACTACTATGCAGTCAAAAAAAAAAAAAAGGATGAATTCGTGTACTTTGCAGTGACATGAAGCTGAAAACCATCATTCTCAGCAAACTAACACAAGAACAGAAAACTAAACACATATTCTCACTCATAAGTAGGAGATGAACAATGACAACACGTGGAAATAGGGAGGGGAACATCACACACCAGGGCCTGTTGGGCGGTGGGGGGTTAGGGGAGGGACAGCATTAGGAGAAATACCTAATGTAGATGACAGGTGCAACAAACCACCATGGCATGGGTATACCTATGTAATGCAACTGCACATTTTGCACATGTACCCCAGAACTTAATACTATAATTAAAAATAAGTAATTTCAACTTTGCTGTATATATTTGACACTTTTCATGATAAAATGGGGGTGGGGGAAGACAATCTTGGCAATTACCAATCCTCTTTCTGCTCCCTTTACTACAGAAATATAAGTGGAATTTACTACCTAAGGGTGTCTTCTCCAGAGACAGATTCATGGGAACACTCTAAGTAAAAATTTACTTACCTTTATACCTTCTGTCCTAGCTTGGAAATATATTCATTTCTTATAATCAAACCGTTTATATGAGTCAACTAAATTATTAAAATTCCTGTGTGTTTATACAAACCTTACAGGCTCCATTACTGGATAACATGGTTGGTTTCAAACAATTCCTTTGAAATAATAATACTGTTTTAATACGTCTTTGAAGTTTTGCTATTTTTGCCTAGAAGAAAAAAAGAAAAGAAATAAATACTAAGCCAGAGTGCTATATATCATATAGAGATGGAGGGTCAATTATTTGGCAGAGTAGTTGTGTAAGACTTACGGATCTATCCAAATGAGAAATTCTAATATATGCAAAAGCTTGAAATAACATTTTATGCTATATATATGCACACACACATATACACACACACACACACACACACACACACACACACACACACACACATATATATATATTTTTTTTTTTTTTTTTTTGAGACAGAGTTTCACTCCTGTTGCCCAGGCTGGAATGCAATGGTGTGATCTCGACTCACTGCAACTTCTGCCTCCCAGGTTCAAGCCATTCTCCTGCCTCAGCCTCCCAAGTAGCTGGGATTACAGGCATGTGCTATCACGCCTGGCTAATTTTGTATTTTTAGTAGAGACAGGGTTTCTCCATGTTGGTCAGGCTGGTTTTGAACTCCTGACCTCAGGTGATCCACCTGCCTCTGCCTCTGCCAGTGCTGGGATTACAGGCGTGAGTCGCCATGCCCAGCCTATGCTTATATAATATTAAAGTTAAGGAAGATAAAAATCTCAAACTTCGGCCGGGCACAGTGGCTCACGCCTGTAATCCCAGCACTTTTGGAGGCCGAAGTGGGTGGATCACTTGAGGTCAGGAGTTTGAGACCAGCCCGACCAACATGGAGAAACCCCATCTCTACTAAAAATACAAAAAATTAGCTGGGTGTAGTGGCAGGTGCCTGTAATCCCAGCTACTCGGGAGGCTGAGGCAGGACACCTGCTTGAACCTGGGAGGTGGAGGTTGCAGTGAGCCGAGATCATGTCACTGCACTCCAGCCTGGGCAACAGAGTGAGACTGTTTTTTTAAAAAAAAAAAAAAAAAAAAAAGGCCGGGGCAGTGGCTCACGTCTGTAATCCCAGCACCTTGGGAGGCCAAAGCGGGTAGATCATGAGGTCAGGAGATTGAGACCATCATGGCTAACACAGTGAAACCCATCTCTACTAAAAATACAAAAAAATTAGCTAGGCATGGTGGCAGGCGCCTGTAGTCCCAGCTACAGGGACTTGCAGTCCAGACCTTGCAGTGAGCTGAGATCGCACCACTGCACTCCATCCTGGGCGACTGAGCAAGACTCCATCTCAAACAAACAAACAAAACAAAACACTCAAACTTCTAACTGGTCTACAATAAAATTAATATGGGTAAAAACATCAGTCAGCAAGTAATCCTAGAAGAGGAAAACAAAAAGTAAAAAAAAAAGCTTGAAACAGGTTATACAAGTTCTAATAAAGGATATATTTAGATTTAAAAGAAACTGCCTATATAATTTTTTTGTTTTGTTTTTTGAGATGGAGTCTTGCTGTCAATAGACTGGAGTGCAGTGGCACAATCTCAGGTCACTGCAACGTCTGCCTCCCTGGTTCAAGCAATTCTCCGGCCTCAGCCTCCCGAGTAGCTGGGACTATAGGTACATGCCACCATGCCCAACTAATTTTTGTATTTTTAGTAGACACTGGGTTTCACCATGTTGTCCAGGATGGTCTTGATCTCTCGACCTTGTGATCCGCCCACCTTGGCCTCCCAAAGTGCTGGGATTACAGGCATGAGCCAGTGCACCCGACCAAAATTGCCTAAGTATTAAGCCTGTCAACTGACACAGAATGCCTAACAGTTCTATGAATATTTCTCAAAAACCAATATTGCTAATCTATAATAAATTACATTGTCTATGATATGTTCTTACATTAGGCTAATGGCCAGGAATCACGTATGTCTTCCTTTATCGTTTTCCTTTGCTAATATGAAAAATATCACCAAATTCTTCCTTTTAAAAGGACTCAAATGGGCCAGGTGTGGTGACTCATGCCTGTAGTCCCAGCACTTTGGGGGGCTGAGGCTAGAGAATCACTTGAGCTCAGGAGTTCGAGGGCAGTCTGGGCAACTGGTAAAACCTCATCTCTACAAAATAATCCCCAAAATTAGCAGGGCATGGTGGTGTGCGCCTGTAGTCCCAGCTACTCTGGAGACTGGGGTGGGAGGACTGCTTGAGCTCAGGAGGCAGAGGCTGCAGTGAAACACTGCACTGCAGCCTGAGCAACAGAGCAAGAACACTCCCCACTCCCCTAAAAAGGACTAAAATGAAATCAAAACTTACCAAGAGTTTATCAGCTATTCCTTCATGTTTATTTCTGCACTCTGTCTTCCCAATGCGTTGGTTCAATTCTTTCAGTTTCTTATCAAATAGTTCGTAATTTATACTATAGATCTCCTGTTGAATCAAATGTCTGACCTAGAATTTTAAAATAAAAACTGAAACACCCCACGTTTCAAATTTAAAAGCAATTTTACTTTCTACTTAAAAAAAAAAAAGCCTTGCTCTTTTCCAGATTTACTGTAACCAATTATAGTTTATTTATTTATATTTGTATGTTTATATACCAGTAAGTTTTATAAAACTTGGATATTAAACTCAGAACACACCCAATATTTAAGTATACTGGACATGTTAGAAATTAAATTTATTCTCATAATGCTAACTTTAGTTTCCTGCAGTTCCACTTGAATTCCACATTATACATTATAGAAACAATTAAAAGACTATATACCATTTATATTTTTTAATGTCCACAACTCCTAGTTAGTATTCCATATAAAGGAACTCTGCTTATCTGAAAACCAGAGCCTGATGAAAATGGTTGGTCTGTAGTAGATATAGAACAAATTACACAAGTGTGAGACTGGACATTACCACTAATAAGCTACCTGACCCTTTAGTCAGTCGCATTACTTTTGAGCTTCATCTTCCTTCTTGACAAATGAGTAGATAATATAATAAATGTTGAACAAGTGATACTCAAAGGATTTTTATAGGAACATAAGGTAATACGCAAAAGAGCACCATAAAATAAAAAAACACTGAATTGATATGAAAGAAATAAATATGCAAGATAATCACCACTACTTCCATAACTTTTTTAGGGTGTGGCTTTCTTATTGTTAAAATTTAAATATCAATCGGCTGGTTAGCTCAGCTAGTTAGACCATAGTGCTAAAACTGAAAGAAGCCAGCAGGGTGCAATAGCTCATGCCTGTAATCTCAACACTCTGGGAGGCCGAGGTGGGCAGATCACGAGGTCAGGAGTTGAAGACCAGCCTGACCAACAGGGTGAAACCCCGACTCTACTAAAAATACAAAAATTAGCCAGGCATGGTGGCAGGTGACTATAGTCCTAGCTACTCAGGAGGCTGAGACAGGAGAACTGCTTGAACCCGGGAGGTGGAGGTTTCAGTGAGCCGAGATCACGCCACTGTACTCCAGCCTGGGTGACTGAGCGAGACTCCATCTCAGAAAAAAAAAAAAAAAAAAAAAAAAAGACAGCCGAATAGGAACAGCTCCAGTCTCCAGCTCCCAGCGCGAGCGACACAGAAGACAGGTGATTTCTGCATTTTCAACTGAGGTACTGGGTTCATCTCACTAGGGAGTGCTGGATAATCGGTGCTGGTCAGCTGCTACAGCCTGACCAGCAAGAGGTGAAGCAGGGTGAGGCATCGCCTCAACTGGGAAGCGCAAGGGGGAAGGGAATCCCTTTTCCGAGCCAGGGGAACTGAGACACACAACAGCTGGAAAATCGGGTAACTCCCACCCCAATACTGCGCTTTACCAAGAGTCTTAGCAAATGGGCACACCAGGAGATTATATCCCACACCTGGCCGGGAGGGTCCCATGCCCAGGGAGCCTCCCTCATTGCTAGCACAGCAGTCTGCGATCTAATGGCAAGGCAGCAGCGAGCCTGGGGGAGGGGCGTCCGCCATTGCTGAGGCTTAAGTAGGTAAACAAAGTCGCTGGAAAGCTCAAACTGGGTGGAGCTCACAGCAGCTCAAGGAGGCCTGCCTATCTCTGTAGACTCCACCTCTGGGGACAGGGCACAGCTAAACAACAACAACAACAACAAAAAAGCAGCAGAAACCTCTGCAGACACAAACGACTCTGTCTGACAGCTTGAAGAGAGCAGTGGATCTCCCAACACAGAGGTTGAGATCTGAGAACGGACAGCCTGCTCAAGTGGGTCCCTGACCCCTGAGGAGCCTAACTGGGAGACATCCCCCACTAGGGGCAGACCGACACCCTACACCTCACATGGTGGAGTACACCCCTGAGAGGAAGCTTCCAAAGCAAGAATCAGACAGGTACACTCGCTGTTCAGCAATATTCTATCTTCTGCAGCCTCTGCTGCTGATACCCAGGTACAGAGGGTCTAGAGTGGACCTCAAGCAATCTCCAACAGACCTACAGCTGAGGGTCCTGACTGTTAGAAGGAAAACTAACAAACACGAAGGACACCCACACCAAAACCCCATCAGTACGTCCCCATCATCAAAGACCAGAGGCAGATAAAACCACAAAGATGGGGAAAAAGCAGGGCAGAAAAGCTGAAAATTCAAAAAATAAGAGCGCATCTCCCCCTCCAAAGGAACGCAGCTCATCGCCAGCAATGGATCAAAGCTGGACGGAGAATGACTTTGACGAGATGAGAGAAGGCTTCAGTCCATCAAACTTCTCAGAGCTAAAGGAGGAATGACGTACCCAGCGCAAAGAAACTAAAAACCTTGAAAAAAGAGTGGAAGAATTGATAGCTAGAATAATTAATGCAGAGAAGGCCATAAATGAACTGACAGAGATGAAAACCATGACATGAGAAATACGTGACAAATGCACAAGCTTCAGTAACCGACTTGATCAACTGGAAGAAAGTATCAGCAATTGAGGATCAAATGAATGAAACGAAGCGAGAAGAGAAATCTAAAGAAAAAAGAAGAAAAAGAAATGAACAAAGCCTGCAAGAAGTATGGGATTATGTAAAAAGACCAAATCTACGTCTGATTGGGGTGCCTGAAAGTGAGGGGGAAAATGGAACCAAGTTGGAAAACACTCTTCAGGATATCATCCAGGAGAACTTCCCCAACCTAGTAGGGCAGGCCAACATTCAAATTCAGGAAATACAGAGAACGCCACAAAGATACTCCTCCAGAAGAGCAACTCCAAGACACATAATTGCCAGATTCACCAAAGTTGAAATGAAGGAAAAAATCTTAAGGGCAGCCAGAGAGAAAGGTCGGGTTACCCACACAGGGAAGCCCATCAGACTAACAGCAGATCTCTCGGCAGAAACTCTACAAGCCAGAAGAGAGTGGGGGCTAATATTCAACATTCTTAAAGAATTTTAAACCCAGAATTTCATATCCAGCCAAACTAAGTTTCATAAGTGAAGGAGAAATAAAATCCTTTACAGATAAGCAAATGCTTAGAGATTTGTCACCACCAGGCCTGCCTTACAAGAGACCCTGAAGGAAGCACTAAACATGAAAGG
The DNA here is from genome assembly GCF_007565055.1 of Rhinopithecus roxellana. Lineage (NCBI taxonomy): Eukaryota > Metazoa > Chordata > Mammalia > Primates > Cercopithecidae > Rhinopithecus > Rhinopithecus roxellana. The sequence continues at coordinate 77,859,588 of NC_044568.1, read as the reverse complement.
AACAACTGGTACCAGCCATTGCAAAAACATGCCAAAATGTAAAGACCATCGAGGCTAGGAAGAAACTGCATCAACTAACGAGCAAAATAACCAGTTAATATCAAAATGGCAGGATCAAGTTCACACATAACAATATTAACCTTAAATGTAAATGGACTAAATGGTCGAATTAAAAGACACAGACTGGCAAACTGGATAAAGAGTCAAGACCCATCAGTCTGCTGTATTCAGGAGACCCATCTCACATGCAGAGACATACATAGGCTCAAAATAAAGGGATGGAGGAAGATCTACCAAGCAAATGAAGAACAAAAAAAAGCAGGGGTTACAATACTAGTCACTGATAAAACAGACTTTAAACCACCAAAGATCAAAAGAGACAAAGAAGGCCATTACATAATGGTAAAGGGATCAATTCAACAGGAAGAGCTAACTATCCTAAATACATATGCACCCAATACAGGAGCACCCAGATTCATAAAGCAAGTCCTTTAGACACTTACAAAGAGACTTAGACTCCCATACAATAATAATGGGAGACTTCAACACCCCACTGTCAACATTAGACAGATCAACGAGACAGAAAGTTAACAAGGATATCCAGGAATTGAACTCATCTCTGCAACAAGCGGACCTAATAGACATCTACAGAACTCTCCACCCCAAATCAACAGAATATACATTCTTCTCAGCACCACATCACACTTATTCCAAAATTGATCACATAATTGGAAGTAAAGCACTCCTCAGCAAATGTAAAAGAACAGAAATTATAACAAACTGTCTCTCAGACCACAGTGCAATCAAACTAGAACTCAAGACTAAGAAACTCAATCAAAACCACTCAACTACATAGAAACTGAACAACCTGCTCCTGAATGACTACGGGGTACATAACGAAATGAAGGCACAAATAAAGATGTTCTTTGAAACTAATGAGAACAAAGATACAACATACCAGAATCTCTGGGACACATTTAAAGCAGTGTGTAGAGGGAAATTTATAGCACTAAATGCCCACAAGAGAAAGCTAGAAAGATCTAAAATTGACACTCTAACATCACAATTAAAGAACTAGAGAAGCAAGAGCAAACACATTCAAAAGCTAGCAGAAGGCAAGAAATAACTAAGATCAGAGCAGAACTGAAGGAGATAGACACAAAAAACCCTCCAAAAAATCAATGAATCCAGGAGTTGGTTTTTTGAAAAGATCAACAAAATTGATAGACCGCTAGCAAGACTAATAAAGAAGAAAAGAGAGAAGAATCAAATAGACACAATAAAAAATGATAAAAGGGATATCACCACCAACCCCACAGAAATACAAACTACCATCAGAGAATACTATAAACACCTCTACGCAAATCAACTAGAAAATCTAGAAGAAATGGATAATTTCCTGGACACTTACACTCTCCCAAGACTAAACCAGGAAGAAGCTGAATCCCTCAATAGACCAATAGCAGGCTCTGAAATTGAGGCAATAATTAATAGCCTACCAACCAAAAAAAGTCCAGGACCAGATGGATTCACAGCTGAATTCTACCAGAGGTACAAGGAGGAGCTGGTACCATTCCTTCTGAAACTATTCCAATCAATAGAAAAAGAAGGAATCCTCCCTAACTCATTTTATGAGGCCAACATCATCCTGATACCAAAGCCTGGCAGAGACACAACAAAAAAAGAGAATTTTAGACCAATATCCCTGATGAACATCGATGCAAACATCCTCAATAAAATACTGGCAAACCGGATCCAGCAGCACATCAAAAAGCTTATCCACCATGATCAAGTGGGCTTCATCCCTCGGATGCAAGGGTGGTTCAACATATGCAAATCAATAAACGTAATCCAGCATATAAACAGAACCAAAGACAAAAACCACATGATTATCTCAATAGATGCAGAAAAGGCCTTTGACAAAATTCAACAGCCCTTCGTGCTAAAAATGCTTAATAAATTCGGTATTGATGGAACGTATCTCAAAATAATAAGAGCTATTTATGACAAACCCACAGCCAATATCATATTGAATGGGCAAAAACTGGAAAAATTCCCTTTGAAAACTGGCACAAGACAGGGATGCCCTCTTTCACCACTCCTATTCAACATAGTGTTGGAAGTTCTGGCTAGGGCAGTCAGGCAAGAGAAAGAAATCAAGGGTATTCAGTTAGGAAAAGAAGAAGTCAAATTGTCCCTGTTTGCAGATGACATGATTGTATATTTAGAAAACCCCATTGTCTCAGCCCAAAATCTCCTTAAGCTGATAAGCAACTTCAGCAAAGTCTCAGGATACAAAATTAATGCGCAAAAATCACAAGCATTCTTATACACCGGTAACAGACAAACAGAGAGCCAAATCATGAATGAACTTCCATTCACAACTGCTTCAAAGAGAATAAAATACCTAGGAATCCAACTTACAAGGGATGTCAAGGACCTCTTCAAGGAGAACTACAAACCACTGCTCAGTGAAATAAAAGAGGACACAAACAAATGGAAGAACCTACCATGCTCATGGATAGGAAGAATCAATATCGTGAAAATGGCCATACTGCCCAAGGTCATTTATAGATTCAATGCCATCCCCATCAAGCTACCAATGAGTTTCTTCACAGAACTGGAAAAAACTGCTTTAAAGTTCATATGGAACCAAAAAAGACCCCACATTGCCAAGACAATCCTAAGTCAAAAGAACAAAGCTGGAGGCATCACGCTACCTGACTTCAAACTATACTACAAGGCTACAGTAACCAAAACAGCATGGTACTGGTACCAAAACAGAGATATAGACTAATGGAACACAACAGAGTCCTCAGAAATAATACCACACATCTATAGACACCTGATCTTTGACAAACCTAAGAAAAACAAGAAATGGGGAAAGGATTCCCTATTTAATAAGTGGTGCTGGGAAAATTGGCTAGCCATAAGTAGAAAGCTGAAACAGGATCCTTTCCTTAATCCTTATATGAAAATTAATTCAAGATGGATTAGAGACTTAAATGTTAGACCTAATACCATAAAAACCCTAGAAGAAAACCTACGTAATACCATTCAGGACATAGGCATGGGCAAGGACTTCATGTCTAAAACACCAAAAGCAACAGCAACAAAAGCCAAAATTGACAAATGGGATCTAATTAAACTAAAGAGCTTCTGCACAGCAAAAGAAACTACCATCAGAGTGAACAGGCAACCTACAGAATGGGAGAAAATTTTTGCAACCTACTCATCTGACAAAGGGCTAATATCTAGAACCTACAAAGAACTCAAACAAATTTACAAGAAAAAAACAAACAACCCCATCCAAAAGTGGGCAAAGGATATGAACAGACATTTCTCAAAAGAAGACATTCATACAGCCAACAGACACATGAAAAAATGCTCATCATCACTCGCCATCAGAGAAATGCAAATCAAAACCACAATGAGATACCATCTCACACCAGTTAGAATGGCAATCATTCAAAAGTCAGGAAACAACAGGTGCTGGAGAGGATGTGGAGAAAGAGGAACACTTTTACACTGTTGGTGGGATTGTAAACTAGTTCAACCATTATGGAAAACAGTATGGCGATTCCTCAAGGATCTAGAACTAGAAGTACCATATGACCCAGCCATCCCATTACTGGGTATATACCCAAAGGATTATAAATCATGCTGCTATAAAGACACATGCACACGGATGTTTATTGCGGCACTATTCACAATAGCAAAGACTTGGAATCAACCCAAATGTCCATCAGTGACAGACTGGATTAAGAAAATGTGGCACATATACACCATGGAATACTATGCAGCCATAAAAAAGGATGAGTTTGCGTCCTTTGTAGGGACATGGATGCAGCTGGAACCCATCATTCTCAGCAAACTATTGCAAGAACAGAACATCAAACACCGCATGTTCTCACTCATAGGTGGGAACTGAACAATGAGATCACTTGGACTCGGGAAGGGGAACATCACACACTAGGGCCTATCACTGGGAGGGGGCAAGGGGGAGGGATTGCACTGGGAGTTATACCTGATGTAAATGACGAGTTGATGGGTGCAGCACACCAACATGGCACAAGTATACATATGTAACAAACCTGCACGTTATGCACATGTACACTAGAACTTAAAGTATAATAATAAAAAAAAAGAAAACTGTAAACAAAGTAGGTATAGAAGAAACTTACCTGAACACAACAAAGGATATTTATAAAAAGTCAAAAAAAAAAAAAAAATGGGGGGGGAAGCCAAGAACAATTATGTAGTTAACAATGTTATCTGGCATAATGCATGCCATTCTAACAAATCATAGTAGTTATAATATGAAAAATTAACAAACTTCATTATCTTTTTTTTTTTTTGAAAACAGACTGGTCCATTTTCAGGGAGAATAATTTCAATGCCACTGATACAAGCAGCTCTGCTGAGCCATACATTGAGAATAATTTCATTGCCACTGATATGAGCAGCTCTGCTGAACCATACATTCAGAAAGATTCACTGTAGTTTTTTACTCAGTGTGTATCCTTCTGGTAAGCAATTTTCATCACAGTGTACGTAGTCTTTGTTAATATGACCTGCTATGCTACATTTAAAGTATTTAAAATATTTATATATTTTTTCCTCCAGTAGCTTGCTTCATGATGCTCAAAATAGAACACATAGTTTCCATGTTAAACTCTTATACTGATACCACCTGGATGATTATATTCTTTAATTTTGATCATTCCCAAGGCTCTTCCTTCCTGTTTTCAAGCATTCTCACTTGTCAACATTGTCTACTTGATCTCTTCTCTAATGCTTCACTAACATTTCTTCCACGGTTTCTCTACATTATTAGACATGATTGTCATTTTACTTTCATAACTTTTAAACATATGAGCAAATGAATGTGCTCAAAATGTATTATGTTAAAAAAATGGCTCAGAAACACACACTATTATTATTATTATTTTTTTGAGACAGAGTCTCACTCTGTCGCTCAGGCTGCAGTGCAGTGGCATGATCCCAGCTCAATGCAACTTCCACCCACCAGGTTCAAGTGATTCTTCTGCCTTAGCCTCCCTAGTAGCTGAGACTACAGGCATGCTCCACCATGCCCAGCTAATTTTTATATTTAGCTGAGACAGGGTTTCGCCATTGTTGGCCAGGCTGGTCTTGAACTCCTGACCTCAAGTGATCCACCCACCTTGGCCTCCCAAAGTGCTAGGATTACAGGCATGAGCTACCATGTCTGGCCGATACTATTATTTTTACTGATGACCATTACCTATTATTCGTGTGGTGTTTTATGATCACATGTTTGTTAGTTCACTGATGGGTTCAATATGTGAAGCTCATACCCACATGAATCTTGGAGAAACAGATCTAAATGTTTTGAACGTGGAGACACTGTTTTGTACAGTGTTTCTCTAACAGTGTTCCTCATCCTTGGTGAGGAACAATCACAGGGGATGGTTGTTAAAATCAAATTCCTAGGCCCCATCCTGGATCCACCAAACACAATCTTTTGGAAAGGAGCCTGGAAAGTTGTATACTAAACAGTTACTATAAATTGTTTTTATCAGGTACGTTTGAGAAAGCAGTAGCCTAAAACAACAATCTTCAACTATGAGCTCAAGAAACCACAATTTAAACAAGTACTCCTGGTGGTTCAGATTGGGACAGGTCCTTAAATTTGATCATTTTAGACTAAGTACCCACCATGGTGTAACTCCTCTTGGTTAGACTATACATTTGTTCTAATTTAATGGTAATGTTCCTTATACAGAAGGAAGACACAATAACCTCCATCAAATACCTCATAAATGTTTTTACCAATGGTAATGTGCCCATCAGCAGGGAATCAGATTGAAGTCTTGGCTTCAAAGTGGTGATGGCACCCAAATTGGCCTGAAGTTTGGAGAAAGTATAAACTTATCTCCAATCTGTGCCAACTTTCTGAGATAGTGGGTAGAGTGAATAACTTAAGACTGTAAAGGAAAAACCCTTCCTCTTCAGTAATTCAACTGGAATTAACCAGGCCATGCTCCTTATGAAACCTCAAAAGGCTAAGAAACGATCACTGGAGGACTCTTTCAGTAGGGGAGAACAATGTCAGAATGATGGGGAGGGCTATCTCATTGAGATTCTAACAAGGTAAACTTATAGATATGGTTTAGAGAGAGAACTGTTTGGACAGGAATAAGAAGTGAGGAAAAGCTAGCTATTTAGAGATCGTTATGTACACATCAGAACTTACTTCTGGCTGGGTGTGGTGGCCCACACCTATAAACCCAGCACTTTGGGAGGCCGAGGCGGACGGACCACTTGAGATCAGCAGTTCAAGACCAGCCTGGCCAACATGGTAAAACCTGTCTCTACTAAAAACACACACAAAAAATTAGCTGGGCGTGCTAGTGCACACCTGTAGTCCCAACTACTCAGGAGGTGGAGGTAACACTGAGCCAAGACTGTGCCACTGCACTCCAGTCTGGGTGACAAAGTGAAACTCTGCCTCAAACAAATGAACAAACACAAACTTACTTCTCACTTCAGCTACTAATTACTGGAAACAAGACACAGCTGGAATCCCCAACCTTCTTCTTGAATAACATGGTCCTTAGGGCTAGGATCCATGCTTACCATACTTCTACCCTTTCCCTGCCAACAACAGAACACTTACATATTTTTTATTGTGTCTCCTTTGGTCTTCTTCGAAGAAAACCAAAAGGTAGACCGGGAAAAACTGCTGACTCACTCTTTAAGCTGGTTCTGCATAAGTCTTTCTCTTTATTTTCCCTTATTAGGTGAAGAATACACATTCATAGTATATGTAACTATGCAATTGTAATGGTCTGTTTTGAAAAATGGTAGTGTTTCTGTTTCTGAAAACAGTTGCAGGGCAGTTTGGATGGGGACATTTTGGTCCATTACAGCTGGGAGACATTAGTCTACCACATCATGATTTATAGTGGTGGCATTCTAGTGGTAGTGAAATAGGAAAACATGGTCATCAAAACCCGTCCTGAGTATAGGCATTCTGCTAGAACTGAAACACGCTACACTTCAGCTAACAATTGATCAGACACATATTGAGACTGTAGTACAATGAGGTAAAATGAGCCCACAATGAAAGCAAGAAGTGTATTTAATGATGCTATAAAGCAAAATGTCAGATAATGCACCATATCCGTTTAAGTTTGGAAAATAGGGCAAGTAAACCTGACTGCAGAGGGACTTTGCAATGGACTTCCAGGTTGAGTCTTCTGGGTTGTCGTGAGATCTACAAACGGATATAGCTGCAGATCTAAGAACCCCATGACTAGTACAAAAGACACTGGATTGTTTAACAAAGCTGAAGGTCATGCAGTGTCTGACTTACAGACAAATCTGAGTGTAATATTGACTGAAAGCCCATTCTCTTTTTGCAACAGGACTCTACCTACACATGATCCCTAAGTTATTCTGCATGAGAGCATTTTCAAGAAACCAGAGCTGTTTGGTTATGTAAATAATTCTCTCTCCCCAGTCTGTCTGATAACTTGGCTTTTACACACCAGCTTTGCATCAAGTCAAAGTTGTCTGTGTTATGTCATTGTGGAGAACAGATAATTAACTTTTACCATGTTTTACTAATCAAAAGTAAAAGTTTTATTTAAGCCCCAATATTTTACCTGTTCCAGGAAGGCTGTTTGCCTTTCCAAACTTACACAAATATTTTCATTAATTTGCTCTGAAGTTTTCATGCGTTTAACATTTTCTTTGTTTTCTGAAAACATCCTCTTCTTTTGATAATGGCCTTGAGGAGATGGAAAAATTAGAAAGATATTTTAAAGAAAAAAACAGGTTTATTGTGGTGGCTCATGTCTGTAATCCCAGCACTCTGGGAGGCTTAGGAGGGAGGATGGCTTAAGGCCAGGAGTTCAAAACCAGCCTGGGCAACATAGTGAAAATTCATCTCTACAAAAAATTTAGAATTAGCTGGGTATGGTGGGACATGCCTGTAGTCTCAGCTACTCAGGAGGCTCAGATGAGAGGATTGCTTGAGCCTGGGAGGTTGAGGTGGCAGTGAGCACCTCGACCACTGCACTCCAGCCTGGGCAACACAGTGAGACCCTGTTTCGAGGAGGAAAAAAAGAGAAGGACATAGGAATTCTCTAACTTAGAGACCCTTTGAGCATAAGGAAAAACTAAAATGTGACACTACAGCATTTTTTAGATGTTCAACTGAATAAAAACATACCCAAAAACTAATCTTAAAAAAAAAAAAAGAGTTATCTTAGGTAGGGTTCTGGTCTCAGACACACTGTCCCTTCAATCTTAATAATTCAATACAAATATATGAACAAAAACTTAACAAATTATGGCATTTAATTCTCTATTTATAGTGACTTAAGTGGTTCTACGTTATTTTATATAAAGGTACTCTTTTTTCATTTTGGGAAGGAGTCTCGCTCTTGTCGCCCACACCAGAGTGAAGTGGCGCGATCTCGGCTCAATGCAACTTCCGCCCCTCCAGGTTCAAGCAATTCTCCTGTCTCAGTCTCCCGAGTAGCTGGGATAATAGGCGCCCCCCACCATGCCTGGCTAATTTTTTTCGTATTTTTAGTAGAGATAGGGTTTCGCCATGTCGGCCAGGTTGGTCTTGAACTCCTGACCTCAGATGATCCACCTGCCTCGTTCTCCCAAAGTGCTGGGATTATAGTTGTTAGGCACAGTGCCTGTTTTTTTTTTGTTTTTGTTTTTGTTTTTGTTTTTTTAAGAGACAAGGTCTTGGATCTGTTGCCCAGGCTGGTCTGGAGAACTTAAGCGATCCTCCTGCCTTGGCCTTCCAAAGTGCTGCGATTACAGGCATGAGCCACCGCACCCAGCCAGTCGTATTATACATATTTTAAATAGATGATACTGTTATTATTTTTAAATAATTTTAAATTTATCTTGTTAAAAGACCGTTCTGTAGTCTAGACAAGAACACAACATTTATAGCATTAAATCAGTTTTTTTCTATTTCATAAACAAAACACCCTACTTCAAATGAAATTCACTTTTGCTATTTTAATGCTGTTATAACCCAAGGACTTCATTTACTATTTGGGGTGCTTCTCTTTCTCTACACACACATATATACACATGTGAATATATTATCTATCATCTTATACTTAGCATGTGATTTACAGGTCAATTCTATAGAAAGAAATAGGGTTGGCTGGGTACGGTGGCTCATGCCTGTAATCCCAGCACTTTGGGAGGCAAAGGCGGGTGGATCACGAGGTCAGGAGTTCGAGACCAGCATGACCAACACGGTGAAACCCCATTTCTATTAAAAATACAAGAAAAAAAAAAATTAGCCAGGCATAGTGGTGCCCACCTGTAATCCCAGCTACTCAGGAGGCTGAGGGAGGAGAATCACTTGAACCTGGGAGGTGGAGGTTGCAGTGAGCCGAGATTGCACCACTGTACTCCAGCCTGGGCGACAGAGCAAGACCCCGTCTCAAAAAAAAAAAAAAAAAAAAAAGAAAAAAAAAAAAAAGAAATAGGGTTACCAACAATTTTTAAAACCCACTCGCTTTAAACTACCCTCCTTAATCTAATAAAACTTCAAAATAAGAAGAGATGTATATGAAATGAACTAAGTAATTGCTATAAACCACCTTTTGATATTTTGTACTTAAGGAAAAGTGATTGATTCCTTCTTTGCAATAATTACCCTTTTAATATGGTGGACAGCTGTCCCCCACCTCACTAAGAACGGTTCAGAAACAAGATACTGTGATATTGTTGTTATCATTTACCTTTTTCCTATCTATATTCCACTTGTTCGTATATTTGAGACTTTAAAATACCCCAAGGAAAAGTGACTATTTTAATTTTTCTAAAAGGTGCATAAATATATACTTACTGTTATTAGTGTCAGGTGATGACTGCCATGTTGAGTCTGCACTTTCACAATTTGAAATACTGGAAGGACAGGTTCTACTACACTCATCGGTTTTCAAAATGTCATCAGCACAGTTGTTAGAAGTGACTGAATTCACTAAATTAGGTGTTTTCTCAACAGGCACAAAACCTGAGTCTTCTGAACATAAAATGTTGTCACCTTGCCTTTTACCATGTGATTCTGAATTGGAGTTTGTTTCTAAATGGAAAACCATCTGGTCAGTTTTATCATCCACGGTACTGGTTACTGTAGCCTCTGGCATCTGAATACCACCACTCAATACACTGGGTGGACAGCAACTGGACTTCAGACTACAAGCCCCTTCATGCTCAAAAAGGGATCTTGTTACATTTGTCTGACACTCAGAATCCTTTTCAGAAGTGTTCAGTGAATCTTTCGCCTCTTCTGTGAAGACTCTGCTGGGGAGATCTGTTGTTTTACTTGGCTTTTGGTCCGAACAAACAACTTGTTCCAATTTTGTTTTTGAATGAATGATTTCTTCTACTGGTTTTATGCAATTCTGAGAGAATACGTTACTTTTCTCTGATATTGAATTTTTATTAGAGTCCAGTGAGGATGCACCATTTTCAGAAGGGCTACATTTGGTAGCTATGACACTAGGACTGAAACGCTGATTACCACTTGGAACATTACTCCCACTTGCTGCTGTTTTCAGTGCTTCAACATTCCTTGACTTATTCAGCATCTCTACTTGCTTTCGGCAACTTAGGGGCATTGTTTTTTTGGCTTTTAATATCTTTCGTTTAATTATATCTGGACTTGCCATCTTTCATATCCTGGAATTTAAGACATCATATTTAAGTGCATTCCTCTAGCGAATAAAAGTTATTTACTACTGAATTAAAGTTACTTATTTATAATATTAAAATAACATTGATACTGTCTCTCCAGATAATCACCTTAATGAAAACATATCCATTTTCATGTCACTGAAAGCAGAAATCATTTCTATTGTTTCTATAAATCGAAACTATATAAATTCAAAATCTGTATTGCTAGTAAGCCTCTACCTGATAGTTTTATCTAGCCACTTCTTGTTTTATCACCTCAGTGCCATAATCATTCACTATTTACTCACCAAGGTAAGTCAGAGTTTAAATAACCTAAACATTAAATTGCACTTATTCATTAAAAAAAAAAAAGTTTTGTATAAAACATTCCATTTTCTATACATAATGGCATCTGTTTAAGATTTCCTAATGTTCAAGTTTCTAAAATAAATGTGGCCGGGTGTGGTGGCTCATGCCTGTAATCCCAGCACTTTGGGAGGCCGAGGCGGAAGGATTATTTGCAGTCAGGAGTTCGAGACCAGTCTGGCCAATGTGATGGAACCCTGTCTCTACTAAAAATACAAAAATTAGCCAGGCATGGTGGCATGCACCTGTAATCCCAAACTACTCAGGAGGCTGAGGCACAAGAATCACTTGAACCCGGGAGGTGGAGGTTGCAGTAAGCCAACATTGCACCACTGTACTCCAGCCTGGGCAACAGGGTGAGATGGTCTCAAAAAAAATAAAATAAAATAAAACAAGCACTAAGATACATAACATTCCAGCTTAAATAAACAAGCCAACTAACCGGGCGCAAGTGGCTCACGCCTGTAATCCTAGCACTTTGGGATGCTGAGGCAGGTGGATCATCTGAGGTCTGGAGTTCAGACCAGCCTGGCCAACAGGGCAAAACACCATCTCTATTAAAAATACAAAAATTAGCCAGGCGTGGTAGCGCATGCCTGCAATCCCACCTTCTGGGAGGCTGAGGCAAGTGAATCACTTGAACTCGGGAGGCAGAGGTTGCAGTGAGCCAAGATAGTGCCACTGTACCCCAGCCTGGGCTACAGAGCGAGACTCTGTCTTAAACAAACAAACCAACCTGATATGTATACTAAATAAATCCAGAAAAACAGCAGAACACTCTTCATTAATTAAGACCCTAACGTGCCTATATAATTATATTTTTCCTGTAGGACTGTGTATTATTTGATTGTCTCTTTGTGAATACAATTTTTGTATTATTTTCCAAAGAAAATGAACAAATCAAATCTTTTCTCTAGCATGGTTTAATGATGAATTTGCTAAAACTGATAATCATGACGCATAAAACTAGCAGCTTTGCCTGAAGACACTGCTACAGTTTTGTATCCTACAAATAAAAACATTCTTATATTATTATAAAGGGAGAATTCAACCAGGTGTGGCACATGCCTGTGGTTCCAGCTACTGAGGAGACTGATGCAGGAGGTTCACTTGAGTCGAGGAATTAGACACTGCCGTGATCTGTAACTGCACCACTGCACTCCAGCATGGGTGACAGAGCGAGACCCTGTCTCAAAGAAAGAAAGAAAAAAAAAAGCAGGATTCCTATAAAAAAAAGAAAATAAAAATATGGTGAATTTATAATTGAATGTGCTATGTTGTTATTTCTGACGGGAGAAAAGTGCTGTTTTGACTGGAAATTAATGAGAACGAAATCCTGTACTTAAAAATTTAAACATCAGATAACTGGGAATTTTTTCCTGATTACCTTCTGGTTTCATAAATTTCAAACTTTGGCTTCTCTAATGCTCACGTATTACAGGTGCCAGGCACCAGAGACCACATTCCCAACACAATCAGGCTAACAGGCTATAATTACCTATATCCAGAAATGACTCTGAATCACAAACACATCCCACTCAACACAAACAAATCCCCCAATCACAAAATGCCTGAAACCACTCTACTGCCATCTGACACAAAGAAGAAATCAAGGTGAAGAGAGACAGGGGTCTTAAATAACTATACTTAAAATATCTTACCATTGTAAAACTGATGAAAACGTCCAACCACGCGAACATATTGTTACTATGGCCCTTCTAAGGGCCTTTGGAAAACGCCCAAACTAGTAAAAAGTGCTGAAATTTAAGCTCTGCAGTAAAAAAGTGCCTTTACATTTGATGCATACAAGAGACTTGTAATATGTGTTAATTACAAAGCATAATAAAGTGAACATCTTTGAAACACCCGCAACAAATAAGTAGAATACTATCAGTAACCTGCATTTACTTATGTTTCTCCAAATAATGCCCCTTGCACCTCTTCTCCATCCTGATGAAGTTTCCTAAACTTAGTTTATACTTCTATTACTTTTTCTACAGTTTCATCATAAATGTCGTATGTAAACAAATAAACTGTTTAATTTTGTTGAGCAAATTATAGCTAATACTTGTTTTTTCAGTTATATGTATGTATAAAATTCATCCACGTGCTTGTGTATAGCAATAATTCATGTTCTTCTTTGCACTGTAATAATTCACTGGGCAGATATTCCAAAATTTGTTCATCTGATCATTTGTGAAAGATCTTTGGGTCACCTCCAGTTGCTTTTTTTTGTTTTTGAGACAGGGTCTTGCTGCTCTGTTACCCAGGCTGGAGTGCAGCATGGCTCACGGCAGCTTCAACCTCCTCAAACTATCCTCCCACCTCAGCCTCCTAAGAGGCTGGGATTACAGGCATGCACCAACACACTTGGCTAATTTGTAAAAAAAATATTGTGGATATTGGGTCTTACTATGTTGCCCAGGCTAGTCTGAAACTCCTGGGCTCAAGTGATCCTCATGCCTCAGCCTCCCAAAGTGCTGGGATTACATCTCCAGTTCTTGTTGATGTTCTGACACAACAACGCTATTCTGAACACTTCTGTCTCCAGGTGCTTATGTAAAAGCATTTCCTGAGTGCATTTCTGGATACTAAAAAGGTATCTATGTTCAACTTTTCAAGAAAGCCAAATTATTTCCTAGAGCAGTTCTACCAGTTTGCATTTATACAGTCAATATATAAGAGTTACTGAGCCACATCCTCTTGAACCCTTGGTATTGCCAGACTTTATTTTAGCCAATCTACTTGGATAAAGAATTAGCTCTCATTGTCTTAATTTGCCTTTCCCTAATTACTACCATCTTTTCCTATGTTTATTAGCTATGTTTACTTGTCTGTAAAAATTCCTGGTTATTTCCTGCTCATGACTTCTTCGGGTGTTTTTCCTCTTTCATTTTTAAAGCATACTTAACATATTATAAACCATATTCCAGCCGGGTGTGGTGGCTCACACCTGTAATCCCAGCACTTTGGGAGGCTGAGGTGAACGGATCACCTGAGGCAAGTTCGAGACCACCCTGGCCAACAAGGTGAAACCCTGTCTCTACTAAAAACTACAAAAATTTGCTGGGCGTGGTGGCACACGCCTGTATTCCCAGCTACTTGGGAGGACGAGGCAAGAGAATCACTTGAACCCAGGAGGTGGAGGTTGCAGTGAGCCGAGATCACATCATCGTACTTTAGCCAGGGCAACAGAGTGGGACGTTGCCTTAAAAAAACAAAAACCAAAAACAAAAACATATTCCTTTGTCAATCCTTTGTTATATGAGTTACAGGTCTCTTATTAGGCTCTTCCTAATTTTAATATCGTCAAATTAAATACTTTTTTTTCTTTTATGGTTAAAGTTTGATCTCTCTTCCTTGTGACATCCTTCTCTACCCCATGATGTTGTGTGAAATAGCGAAGCCTACTGGTGGTAAAGAAGCCTTTCGCTGATGTAAGTTATTTAAGGACGTGGTGCTATACCACGGCTGTGCAATTATTACAATATACAGTAGGATCGCAGAGTGCCAGCTCAGAGTACATTACTGTTAAACTTCATAAAAAACATGAACTAAATGATCATTAACATTACATACTTTATAACTGGTTAAACTTACGGCTCTGAGGAGAGGTGCAAGTAAGTTAAATATTTCTAACTATATAGTTTGCCTATCATTGAAACTGTTTAGTGAAGTTGAATTCATTGCTGAGAATAAAAAATAACCACCCAAACTAATCGTGGATCCCTACCATCACCAGAACTCCTCTCTTCAGCCAACTTCAATTCTTTGCTGTCACATAAGCCAAAACTCACAGATCTTTGAGATGGAAACACCATCCTATAAACACACTGCAAAAGATGAATTATATTTTCTCAAGTTTTAATTATACGTTCTCAAGTCTTTTACAATTTAAGTCCTTAATCCATCTAGAATTTATTTTAGCACAGAGGAAAGGACTTATTTTCATTTTTCCCTCAGATGTGTAATTGCTTGGCTGTATCCTCACTGTTAAATTTCATTTAAAAATCATAAAATAATCTAATCTGTAATCTGTTTTATGATGATGTAAATCCTACTGAATATGTTTACCATCCTTTACCTTTAACTTTTTTTTTTTTTGAGACGGAGTTTCACTCGTGTTGCCTAGGCTGGAGTGCAATGGTGCGATCTCGGCTCATCACAACCTCTGCCTCTAGGGTTCAAGTATTCTCCTGCCTCAGCCTCCCGAGTAGCTGGGATTACAGGCGTGTGGCACCACGCCTGGCTAGTTTTGTATTTTTAATACAGATGGGGTTCCTCAATGCTGGTCAGGCTGGTCTCAAACTCCCGATCTCAGGTGATTTGCCCACGTCAGCCTCCCAAAGTGCTGGGACTACAGATGTTAGCCACCACACCCGGCCTACCTTTAACATTTTTTTATCAATTTGTTTCTTGCAATACCCAAAAATTTTCACCTAATGTCTTTCAACAGAATTTAATCCATTTACATTAGTTATATATGACATATTAAAACCTTAATTTACACTATTGTTTCTATATTATTTAATATTAAGATGTCTTTTTTTTTTTTTTTTTAAGATCTGAATCTGCTTCACAATTGCATGGAACTGACTACCTTTAAAGATTTCTGGCTTGGCACAGTGGCTCACGCCTGTAATCCCAGCAGTTTGGGAGGCCGAGGCGGGCGGATCACTTGAGGTCAGGAGTTCAAGACCAGCCTGGCCAATGTGGTGAAACCCTGTCTCTACTAAAAATACCAAAAAACAAACAAACAAAAAAAAACCTTAGCCGGGCATGGTGATAGGCATCTGTAATCCCAGCTACTCAGGAGGCTAAGGTGGGATAATCACTTGAACCCGGGAGGCAGAGGTTGCAGTGAGCCGAGACTGAGCCATTGCACGCTAGCCTGGGCAAGAGGAGCGAAACTGTCTCAAAAAAAAAAAAAACAAAAAAAAACCAAATTGATATAAACATTCATGTACAAGTTTTTATGTGAACATGTTTTCATGTTTCTTTGTTCTATATACCTAGCAGTAGAATTATCTGGTCATGTGGTAACTCTAGATTTAACCTTCTGAGGAACTACCAGACTGTTTTCCAAAATGTCTGGAACAACTTACACTCACACCAGCAGTGGATGAGAGTTCCAATTTTAACACCCTTTTCACCAACACTTTTTATTTGTCTTAATATAGTTATCCTGTTGCAACTGATGTGGTGCCTTGTTGCCATTTTGATTTGCATTTACCTGATGGCTAATGATGTTGAGCATCTTTTCACGTACTTCTTGGAGGCTTGTGCATCTTCTTTGGATAAATGTCTATGCAGATTCTTTGAGAATTTAAAAATTGTGTTATTTGCCTTTTTACTACTGGCTTGTAAGAGTTCCTTATATATTTTAGATTAAGTCCCTTATAAGATATAATTTACAAACTTTCCCTCATATTCTATGGATTGTCTTTTCCATTCCTTGATGGTATGCTTTGAAAACAGTGTAAAATTTTTCATAAAGCACAATTTCTAAAGATTTGAAAACACATTTACATGTGTCTTTAGCAAAGATATCAAAGCCTAATCCAAGGTCCTAAGAATTTTGAAGTTTTATAAGTGCTTATATTTAGGTTTTTCATCCATTTTTGTTAAGTTTTGCATATGGTGAGAGATAGGGGTCTGTTGAGAACAGGCCCCCAAATCTGGCCATAAACAGGCCCCAAAACTAGACATAAACAAAATCTCTGCAGCACTGTGACATGATTGTGATGGCTATGACGCCCACGCTGAAGGTTGTTGGTTTACCAGAATAAGGGCAAGGAACACCTGGCCCACCCAGGGCGGAAAACCCCTTAAGGTGTTCCAGAACCGTGAACAACAGCATGAGCAATCTGTGCCTTAAAGACATGTTCCTGCTGCAAATAACTAGCCAGAGCCCACCCCTTTGTTTCCTGTTTTAGTGAAATTATAATCTATAGAAACAATGCTTATCACTGGCTTGCTGCAAATAAATATGTGGATAAAACTGTGTTCGTGGCACTCAGCTAGGAAGGCTGTTAGCCCCAATTCCCATTCTGCACTCTATATTTCTATGTGTCTTTAATTCCTTTAGTGCCGCTGGGTTAGGGTCTCCATGACTGAGCTGGTCTCAGCAAGTGGTGCCCATATGAGGGGCTTGAACCCAGGTCGAAGGGTCACCAGAGCGATGGTTGGAGAACGTGGAACTACGCTGGAGGACACCTGAGTACTCTTAAGCAATCCCTGTGGTGAGTAAGAAGGGGAGCTCGGAAGCATCAGGATAACAATGGGACAAGTGTGGGCTCTGGTTCATTCCACCTTGGAACCTTTTCACACTGATGAGGAGGAGGAAGGAGGGTATAACAAAGTAACATGAGAGGTGACAGAGCAGGTCTGTTGACCAGCTAAAGCTAAAGCAGCAAAGGAGGGAGAGGTTTGTCCCTACCCTTCTGTACCCCCTCATTATTTTGAAGAAAAAGAGTGGCCTGACCCTCTAGATCTTTCTTTTCCAGAGGACAGTGGGTGAAAAGTAGTTGCCGCAGTAACTGTTCGGGCAGCGCCTCAAGCGACCCTTCTCAGTTCTATTCATGAATTCAGCAAGCTAGACAAGAGGGTGACACAGAGGCTTTGCAGTTCCCTGTTAGAATACACCACCCAGATTAACAGGGACTTTTGAGCCTTTTATCTTTAAAATACTTAAATAATTTAAACAAGTTATTAATCAATACAGACCAGGTTATCCTTTTGTAATAGGACTGTTAAAGAATGTTGCTGTCTCCAGTTAGATGATGCCAGCAGTCAGGATGGTAGGATTACTTCTAGGTAGGTCTAGTTTAAATTTATTTATTTATTTATTTATTTATTTGACGGAGTCGCGCTCTGTCACCCAGACTGGAGTGCAGTGGCAAGGTCTCAGCTCACTGCCAGCTCCACCTCCCGGGTTCATGCCATTCTCCTCCCTCAGCCTCCTGAGTAGCTGGGACTACATGTGCCCACCACCACATCTGCCTAACTTTTTCTATTTCTAGTAGAGATGGAGTTTCACCATGTTAGCCAGGATGGTCTTGATCTCCTGACCTCATGATCCGCCCACCTCAGCCTCCCAAAGTGTTGGAATTACAGGCGTGAGCCACTGTGCCCGGCCTCTGGTTTAAATTTAAAAGGAATGCAAGTACATACAGGAGTCATTAATTCAGATTACAATGGGGAAATTCAAATTGTTATATATACTTCTGTTCCCTGGAAAGCAGAGGGAGGAGAGCATTTACCATAGCTCCTGATTCTGCCATATGTGGAAATGGGGAAAAGTGAAACTAAACGAACAGAAGGATTTGGAAACACAAATAAACAAGGCAAAACAGCTTCCTGGGTGAATCAAATTACTGATAAATGTCCTATCTGTGAAGTAACTATTCAGGGAAAGACATTCAAAGGTTTGGTAGACACAGGAACGGACATTTCATTTCATTCATTTCTCTACAGCACTGGCTGGCTGCGTGGCCAATTCAACCTGCTCAATTTAACACAGCTGAAGTTGGTAAAGCACTGGCAGTATATCAAAGCAGTTATATCTTGCATTGTGAAGGGCCTGATGGACAACCTGGGACTACTCAACCAATTGTAACTTCTACATCTATAAATTTATGGGGGAGAGATTTATTACAATAATGGGGAGCACAAATTCTAATTCCAGAGCAATTATACAGCCCTTAAAGTCAACATATGATGCATGAAACGGGGTATGTCCCTGGTATGGGGCTGGAAAAATTTTGCAAGGTTTGAAGGAACCGCTTCAAGAGGAAAGACAAAGTTCCCGCCAAGGTTTAGGATATCATTTTTGATGGCAGCCATTGTTAAGCCTCCAGAACCTATACTTTAAAATGGTTAACAGATAAGCCAATTTGGATAGAACAATGACCGCTGAGCAAAGAGAAACTGGAGGCTTTAGAGGACTTAGTTACTGAACAATTAGAAAAAGGACACATAGCTCCAACAATTTCCCCTTGGAATTCTCCAGTTTTCGTAATTAAGAAAAAATCAGGTAAATGGAGAATGTTAACTGACTTAAAGGCCATTAATTCAGTTATACAACCTATGGGGGCATTACAGCCAGAATTGCCTTGTCCTGCTATGATTCTGGAAAACTGGCCTTTAACAGTCATAGATTTAAGACTGTTTCTTTTCTATCCCCTTAGCTGAGCAAGACTTTGAATGGTTTGCATTTACAATTCCTGCACTAAACAACCTGCAGCCTGCTAAGTGTTTTCATTGGAAAGTGTTGCCACAAGGCATGTTAAACAGTCCAACAATTTGCCAGACATATGTAGGGCAAGCAACTGAATCTACTCATAAAAAATGTTCAGTGTTACATTATTCATTACATGGATGATATACTTTGTGCTGCCCCCACTCGAGAATTATTACTCCAATCTTATGATCACTTGCAAATTGCAATTTCTTACGCTGGTTTAATTATAACTCCTGACAAAATTCAGACTATTGCTCCTTACTCCTACTTGGGGACCTTAGTAAATGACACAATAGTGCCACAGAAAGTAACCATATGTAGAGATCAATTGAAAACATTAAATGACTTTCAAAAATTACTAGGGTAACCTGCTTTAGGCATTCCTACCTATGCCATGAGTAATCTGTTTTCTATCCTTAGAGGAGATCCTAGTCTCAATAGCCCTCAGCAATTAACAAAGGAGGCTGAGACAGTTACAGCTAATTGAGAAGCATGTGCATAAGGCTCAAATAAGTAGAAAAGATCCAGAGAAGACTCTAGATTTGCTAATTTTTTCAACTCAGATTCACCTACTGGTGTTACTGTTTAAGAGCAAGATCTTGTAGAGTGGCTTTTTCTTCCACATACTAATTCACGGACTCTAACTCCTCATTTAAATCAAACCGCTATTACGATAGGAAATGAGAGAACTCGGATTGTTAAATTACATGGATATGATCCTGGAAAAATTATTGCCCCTCTCATGAAGGCACAAATACAGCAAGCTTTTATAAATAGTCTTACTTGGCAAACCCATTTAGCTAACTTTGTGGGTATTCTCAATAACCATTTTCCTAAAACAAAACTGTTCCAATTTTTGAAAATTTTGAAATTTAATTGGATTCTCCCTAAAATAACTAAATGTAAACCAACCGAGGGTGCTCAAAATGTCTTCACAGATGGGTCTAGTAATGGTAAATTTCTTATTCTGGCTTGAAAGGTAAAGTTTTTCAGACACCCTATACTTCAGCTCAAAAAGCAGAGCTTGTAGCTATAATTGAGGTATTGACTGCTTTTGATATACTTATTAATGTGATTTCTGATTCTTCATAGGTGGTTCATTCCACACAATTAATTGAAACTGCTCAGTTATGATTTCATACAGATGAACAACTGATTATTCTCCCAATTGCAAACAGCAGTTAGGAGTAGAATACACCCTTATACATCACTCACATTAGGACTCATACACCTCTTCCAGGACCTTTGACTGCAGGGAATCAAATGGTCGATTGCCTAGTTGCTAATGCAGTATCTAATGCTAGACGCTTTCACAATTTAACCCATGTTAATGCCTCTGGTCTCAAATGCAGATACAGCATTACCTGGAAAGAAGCTAAAGCTATTATCCAGCGACGCCCAACTTGCCAAATGGTGCATTCCTCATCTTTTACAGGAGGAGTTAATCCTTGTGGACTGGAACCTAATTGTCTTTGTCAAATGGATGTCACCCATGTTCTCATTTGGGAGACTAGCTTACGTGCATGTATGTGTAACCTTTTCTCACTTTGTCTGGGCTACATGCCAATCAGGACAGTCTTCTGCCTGTGTTAAATGTCACCTTTTGCGGTGTTTTGCGGTGACGGGCATTCCAGCCTCTATTAAAATGGAAAATGCCCCAGGCTATACTAACCAAGCTCTACCTACATTCTTCTCTATATGGAATATTAAACACATTACTGGCATCCCATATAACTCTCAAGGACAACCCATTGTGGAACGAATGAATCTCTCCCTGAAACAGCAGTTGCAAAAGCAAAAGCGGGCAAACAGGCACTACAGGACACCACATAGGCAATTGAATCTAGCATTATCGACTAAATTTTTTGAGCCTTCCTAAAGGCCAGATGCTATCAGCAGCTGAACAGCACTTACAGAAACCAGCTGCAAAGACAGAAGCAGAACAACTGGTTTGGTGGAGAGATCCGATAACAAAAAGTTGGGAAACTAATTATTTTACCCCAAGTAAATTAATAACGGGGTAGAGGTTATGCTTGTGTTTTGCCAGGACCGAATCAACAGCCAATCTGGGTGCCACTGAGACACCTAAAGCCTTACTATGAGCCAGATACTCAGGAAGAGGTTTTGGGAGGATCCCAAAGACCCATCAGTTGCAGTTATGTTGAGACTGACACTGAGGAGGACCCCAACTGTCACGCGCAACACCTGTCGAATGCAGCCACCTACCTGGGGACAAATCAAGAAGCTGTCACAGATGGCGGAAGAAAACCTGAGGAAAGTGGGACAACCAGTCACAATGAGTAATTTAATGATAGCTATGACAGCGGTAATCACCACTGCCCTAAGTATTCATTTAGCAAGGGCTGACACAGAGAACAATTATAGTTATTGGGCATATTTACCTCTTCCACCATTTCTACAGCCTGTAACTTGGCTGGACCCTGCAATGGAGGTATACACTAATGATAGCTCTTGGATGCTTGGTCCTACAGATGATAGAGGCCCGTCTCACCCACACGAGGAAGGAGCTGTTACGAATATTTCTTTAGGATTTGAACATTCACCTATCTGTTTGTGAAAGGCCACTAGTTGCCTACCCCCTCGCTATCAATCTTGGCTGGCAATAATGCCTAGACATAATTACTAGATGATACAGTTACACGTGCCTTCTGGTACTATTTGTAAACAGAATTGGACCTGGCCCGAAAAAATGAACGTACTTGTTTGGGAAGATTGCATTGCAGAACAGGCAGAGGTGCTGCGCAATGATTCCCATGGAATCATTATAGATCGGTCCCCTAAGGGGATGTTTAGCATGAATTGTACCTCTCAGTCAGCATGCCATGGTCACACTATGTTCAACTGGTCTGAACAAAGTGGTCAGATGGCAGAAATGGTAAGAAGAAAAACAAGAGTTCCTATTATCTGGAAACATGGCAGTATAGTGGCACCTCAACCTCAAATAATATGGCCTGCTCTAGGAGCTAAACACAAGGATTTGTGGAAACTATTAATGGCTCTCAATAGGATCAAAATTTGGGAAAGAATAAAAAGCCATCTAGGACAGTCTACAAACTTGTCTTTGGATATTGCAAAATTAAAAGAACAAATATTTAAAGCATCCCAGGCACACCTAACCTTAATACCAGGAACTGGAGTACTTGAAGGAGCTGCAGACAGATTAGCAGCTATTAACCCATTAAAATGGATAAAAACACTTGGAGGCTCTGTGATTTCAATGATGATTGTGTCTTGAATCTGTGTTGTCTTTGTATAGTCTGCAGATGCGGATCCTGACTCCTGAGAGAAGTAGCTCACTGTGATAAAGCCACCGTTGCTTTCATCGTCTTGCAAAAACAAAAAAGGGGGACATGTTGGGAACAGGCCCCCAAATCTGGCCATAAACAGGCCCCAAAACTGGCCATAAACAAAATCTCTGCAGCAGTGTGACATGCTTGCGACAGCTATGATGCCCACGCAGAAGGCTGTTGGTTTACCAGAATGAGGGCAAGGAACACCTGGCCCACCCAGGGCAGAAAACCACTTAAGGGATTCCTGAACCATAAACAATAGTATGAGCAATCTGTACCTTAAGGGCATGTTCCTGCTGCAGATAACTAGCCAGAGCCCATCCCTTGGTTTCCTGTTTTAGTTAATCTATAAACTAGAGAAACAATGCTTATCACTGGCTTGCTGTCAATAAATAACTCTGTTCGTGGCTCTCAGCTCTGAAGGCTGTCAGTCCCCTGATGCCTACTCCACACTCTATATTTCTATGTGTGTGTCTTTAATTCCTCTAGTGCCACAGGGTTAGGGTCTCTATGACTGATGTGGACATCCAATTGTTACAGCACAATTTTAAAACACTATTTCTTTCCTTTTTTATGACACCCTTATACAAAACAAATTGACTTTAAATGAGAAGGTATATTTCTGGGTTCACAATTCTATTACATTTGTGTATAGGTCTGTACCACACTATCTTGATTACTGTCATTTGTGAGAAGTTTGGAATTCAGGATGTGTAAGTCCTCCAACTTTGTTATTCTTGGAGAAGACTGTTTCGGCTATTGTGGGTCCCTTGAATTTCCATATAAATTTTAGGATCAGATTACCAATTTCTGTCTAGTATGAGTGTGGTGATGTTCCCTACCATTATTGTTCAGCTGTCTATCTCTTTAACTACAGTAATATTTAATGAATTTGGGTGGCCCAGTGTTGAGTGCATGCATATTTAGGATTGTTATATCCCCTTTTTGAAATGATCCCAAATAAGGATCATGTTTGGACGGCGCGGTGGCTCAAGCCTGTAATCCCAGCACTTTGGGAGGCCGAGACGGGCGGATCACGAGGTCAGGAGATCGAGACCATCCTGGCTAACACGGTGAAACCCCGTCTCTACTAAAAAATACAAAAAACTAGCCGGGCGACGAGGCGGGCGCCTGTAGTCCCAACTACTCGGGAGGCTGAGACAGGAGAATGGCGTTAACCCGGGAGGCGGAGCTTGCAGTGAGCTGAGAGCCGGCCACTGCACTCCAGCCTTGGTGGCAGAGCAAGACTCCGTCTCAAAAAAAAAAAAAAAAAAAAAAAAAAAAAAAAAAAAAAAAAAAAAAGGATCATGTTTGTCTGTCTTTACTACTTTTGATTTAAAGGCAATTGTATGTGAGATATGTATAGCTGCTCCTGCTCAGTTTTGGTTTCCATTACACAGAATATCTTTTTCTGCCCCTTCAACTCGAGTCTAAATGTGTCTTACCATGTAAGATGAGTTTCTGGTAAGCAGCATATACTTGGTTGATGGGTTTTGAAAATCCATTCCATCAGTCTCCCTTTTCAGTGGAGCATTTCATCCATTCATGTTCAATGTTAGTATCAATATGAGAGGTTTTGATCCTGTCACATTATCAATTATTACCTAATTGTTTTATAAATTCTTTCCTTGTCTTCCTCTGTATTTGTGGTATAATGGAATTATATTGTGTTGCCCTTTGATTCCTTTCTCTTCTTCCTTTATGTGATTGTTTTATATGACCTCCGATTCTTAGACTTTGATGAGTTTTTTTTACTTCCAGTTTTAATTTGTAATTTTTGTGGGTATGTAAGACACTTTGATGTAGAAATGCAATGTGTAATAATCACACTGGTAGGCCGGGCGCGGTGGCTCAAGCCTGTAATCCCAGCACTTTGGCAGGCCGAGACGGGCAGATCACGAGGTCAGGAGATCGAGACCATCCTGGCTAACACAGTGAAACCCCGTCTCTACTAAAAATACAAACAAAACTAGCCAGACGTGGTGGCGGGCGCCTGTAGTCCCAGCTACTCGGGAGGCTGAGGCAGGAGAATGGCGGGAACCCGGGAGGCGGAGCTTGCAGTGAGCTGAGATCTGGCCACTGCACTCCAGCCCGGGCGACAGAGCGAGACTCCGTCTCAAAAATAATAATAATAATAATAATAATAATCACACTGGTAAATGGGGTATCTATCCCCTCAGCATTTATCCTTTGTGTTACAAACAATCCAATTATAGTCTTAGTTATTTTTAAATGTACAACTAGGTTACTGATGACTACAGTCACCCAGTTGTGCAATTAAATACTAGGTTACTAGGTCTTAATTCATTCTAAATACTTTTTTTTTTTGTTGAGACAGAGTCTTGCTCTGTCACCCAGGCTGGAGTGCAGCGGTGTGATCTTGGCTCACTGCAACCTCTGCCTACTGGGTTCATGTGATTCTGCTATCTCAGCCTCCTGAGTAGCCGGGATTACAGGTGCCCACCACTATCACACCAGGCTAACTTTTGTGTTTTTTAGTAGAGAGGTGGTTTCGCCATGTTGGCCAGGCTGGTCTTGAACTCCTGGCCTCAGGTGATCCACCCGCCTTGGCTTCCCAAAGTGCTGGGATTACAAGTGTAAGCCACTGTGCCTGGCTCATTCTAACTACTTTTTATACCCATTAACCACCCCCACCTTCCTCCCCAACACCATATACCTTTCCCAGCCTATGGTAACCATCCTTCTACTCTCATAAATTCAAATGTTTTAATTTTTAGCTCCCACAAATAAGTGACAACATAAGTGTGTCTTTCTGTGCCTGGCTAATTTCACTGAAGATGACCTCTAGATCCATCCACATTGTTGTAAATGACAGATCTCATTCTTTTTCATGGTTGAATAGTACTCTATTGTGTATGTGTACCATATTTTCTTTATCCATTTATCTGCTGATGAGCACTTAGGTTGCTTCCAAATCTTGGCTATTGTGAACAGTGCTGTAATAAACATGAAACTGCAGATACCCCTTTGATAAACTGATTTCCTTTCATTTGGGTATATATTCAGCAGCAGGATTGCTGGATTGCATGGTAGCTCTATTTTTAGTTTTTAAGGAACCTCCTAACTGGTCTCCATACTGGTTGTACAAATTTACATCCCCACCAACAATGTACAAGGATTCCCTTGTCTACACATCCTCACCAGCATTTCATATTACCTGTCTTTTGAATAAAAGCTACCTTAAATGCGGTAAGATGATATCTCACTGTTGCTTTGATTTGCATTTTGTTGATGATCAATGACGTTAGGCAACTATTCACATGCCTGTTTTCTATTTGTATCTCTCCTTCTGAGAAATGTCTATTCAGGTAGTACCACTGTATAACTGGATTATTAGACTCTTTCCTACAGAGCTGTATGAGCTTCTTATATTCTGGTTATTAATGCCATGTCAAACATGTAGTTTACAAATATTTTCTCCCATTCTGTGCCTTGTCTCTTTACTTTGTAGATTGTTTCCTTTGCTGTGGAGAAGCTTTTTAACTTGAAGTGATCCAATTTGTCCATTTTTCATTTGGTTACCAATGCTTATAAAAATTTTTTGCCCAGAAAAACATCCTAGAGAGTTTCCCCAGTGATTTCTTCTAGCACTTTTATAGTTTGGGAACTTAGATTTAAGTAATCCATTTTGCCTTTTTATATACAGTGAGAGATAACAGATCTAATTTCATTCTTCTGTATGTGAATATCCAGTTTTCCCAGCACGATTTATTGAAGAGACCATCTTCTCGCAAACGTTTCACCTTTGTCAAACATGAGTTCACCCACTGTAGGTATATGGATTTGTTTCCGGGATATGTATTCCGTTCTACTGTTCGGTCTGTTTTTATGCTAGTACCATGCTGTTTTGGTTACTATAGCTCTTACTTGAAGTTGTAAGGTAACGTGATTCCTTTAGTTTTGTTCTTTTTGTTCAGAATAGTGTTGGCTATTCTCAGTCTTCTGTGGTTCCATACTAATTTTAGGACTGTTTTCTCTATTTCTGTGAAGAATGTCATCCATACTTTGATAGCCACTGCACTGAATCTACAGACTGCTTTAACTAGTATGAACATTTTAACAATATCAATTCTTCTAATCCATAAATATGAAATATATTTCAGTTTTTTTGTGTCCTCTTCAATTTCTCTCATCAGGGTTTTACGGTCTTTATTGTAGGTATCTTTCACATCTTCGGTTAGTTAGTAGGTATTTAATTTTAAAGAAAGATAACAATCACTACAGCTTGGCTCTCAGAAAGCCACATTCCTAGGAAAAGGGGAAGAGTACTACATTGAGGAAACACCCCATGGGACAAAAGAATCTGAACAACAGTCTTGACCCCTAAACCTTTCCTCTGACAGAGCCTACCCAAATGGGAAGGAACCAGAAAACCAATTCTGGTAATATGACAAATCAAGGTTCCTTAACTTCCCCTCCCCCACTGCCTGCGCGCGCACGCGCGCACGCACACACACACAAAATCACACTAGCTCAGCAGCAGTGGATCCAAACCAAGAAGAAATCCCTGATTTACCTGAAAAAGAATTCAGACGGTCAGTTATTAAGCTAATCAAGGACGCACCACAGAAAGGTGAAGCCCAAATTTAAGGAAATCAAAAAAAATACAAGAAATAAGGGGAGAAATCTTCAGTGAAATAGATAGCATAAATAAAAAACAATCAAAACTTCAGGAAATAATGGACACATTTATAGAAATGCAAAATGCTCTGGAAAGTCTCAGCAATAGAACAGAACGAGCAGAAGAAAACTTTAGAGCTCGAAGACAAGGTTTTCGAATTAACCCCATCCAACAAAGACAAAGAAAAAAAAGAGTAAGAAAATACGAACAAAGCCTTCAAGAAGTCTGAGATTATGTTAAGCAACCAAACCTAAGAATAATCGGCATTCCTGAGGAAGAAGAGAAAGCTAAAAGTTTAGAAAACGTATTTGGGAGAATAATCAAGGAAAACTTCCCAGGCCTTGTTAAAAACCTAGACATCCAAATACAATAAGCTCAAAGAACACCTGGGAAATTCATCGCAAAAAGATCATCACCTAGGCACACTGTCATCAGATTATCTAAAGTTAAGATAAAGGAAAGAATCTTATGAGCTGTAAGGCAAAAACAACAGGTAATCTAACAGCAGATTTCTCGGCAGAAACTCTTCAAGCTAGAAGGATTTGGGGCCTTATCTTCAGCCTCCTTAACAAAACAATTACCAGCTAAGAGTTTTGTATCCAGTGAAACTAAGCTTCATAAATTTAGGAAATATAGTCTTTTTCAGACAAATGAATGCTGAGCGAATTCATCACTACCAAGCTAGCACTGTAAGAACTGCTATAAGGAGCTCTAAATCTTGAAACAGATCTTGGAAACACATCAAAACAGAACCTCTTTAAAGCATTAATCTCACCGGACCTATAAAGCAAAAATACAATAAACAAACAAACAAAAAACCAAGGTATAAAGGCAACAAATAGCATGATGAACAGAATAGTACCTCACAACTAAATACTAATTGGATTAGTCCATTTTCATCTGCTGGTAAAGACATACCTGAGACTGGGAAGAAAAAGAGGTTTAATTGGACTCACATTTCCACATGGCTGGGGATGTCTCAGAACCAGGGCAGGAGGCGAAAGGCACTCCTGACATGGCGGTGGCAAGAGAAAAATGAGGAAGAAGCAAAAGCGGAAACCCCTGATAAACCCATCAGATCTCATGAGAGTTACTCACTATCACGAGAATAGCATGGGAAAGACCAGCCCCCATGTTTCAGTTACCTCCCCTGGGACCCTCCCACAACACATGCGAATTCTGGGAGATACAATTCAAGTTGAGATTTGAGTGGGGACACAGCCAAACCGTATCATTAACATTAAATGTAAATGGCCTAAATGCTGCACTTAAAGGATACAGAATTGCAGAATGAATATTCATAAACCAACTATCTCCTGCCTTGAAGAGACTCACCTAACACATAGGGCTCACATAAGCTTAAGGTAAAGGGGTGGAAAAATACATTCTATGCAAACGAATATAAAAAATGAGGAGTAGCTATTCTTAAATCAGAGAAAACAAACTTTAAAGCAACACTGCTTAAAAAAGACAAAGAGGGACATTATATAATGATAAAAAGCATTATCCAGTAGAAAAAATATCACAATCCTAAATATGGAAGTACCTAACACTGGAGCTCCCAAATTGATAAAACAATTACTACTAAACTTAAGAAACGAGATAGACAGCAACACAATAATAGTGGGGGACTTCAATACTCCACTGACAGCACTAGATAGGTCATTAAGACAGAAAATCAACAAAGAAACAATGGATTTAAACTATACCCTGAAACAAATGGACTCAACAGATATTTACAGAACATTCTATCCAACAACTGCACAATATACATTCTATTCATTACACATGGAACTTTCTCCAAGATAGAACATATGATAGGCCACAAAACAAGCCTCATTAAATTTAATAAAACTGAAATTATATCAAGCACTCTCTCAGACCATAGTGGAAAAAAACAGGAAATCAACTCCAAAAGGAACCTTCAAAACCATGCAAACACATAGAAATTAAATAACCTGCTCCTGAATGATCATTGGGTCAACAATGAAATCAAGATGGAAATTAAAAAATTTGTCAAACTGAATGACAATAGAGATAGAACCTATTAAAACCTCTGGGATATAGCAAAGGTGGTGCTAGGAGGAAAGTCCATAGCCCTAAACGCCTACATCAGAAAGTCTGAAAGAGCACAGACAATCTAAGGTCACACCTCAAGGAACCAGAGTAACAAGAAAAAACCAAACCCAAACGCAGCAGAAGAAAGAATATAACTAAGATCACAGCAGAGCTAAATGAAATTGAAACAAACAAACAAAAAAAAATACAAAAGATAAATGAGACGAGTTAATGGGTGCAGCAAACATGCCACATGTATACCTATGTAACAAACCTGCACGTTGTGCACATGTACCCTAGGACTTAAAAGTATAATAAAAATAAACAACAAAAAAAGAAAAATGAAACAAAAAGCTGGTTCTTTGAAAAGGTTAGTAAAATTGATAGACCATTAGCAAGATTAACCAAGAAAAGCTGAGAAAAAAACAAAAAACAAAAAAGCTCAATTAGAAACAAAACAGGAGATTTGACAGCTGACACCACAGAAATATAAAAGACCATTCAAGGCTAATTCCACACCTTTACGCGTGTGAACTAGAAAACCTAGAGTAGATAGATAAATTCTTGAAAGATACAACCCTCCTAGCTTAAATCAGGAAGTAGGTACCCTGAAAGACCAATAACTTGCAGCGAGATTGACATAGCAATTAAAAAATTACCAACATAGGCCAGGCGCAGTGGTTTACACCTGTAATCCCAGCACTTTGAGAGACCAAGGTGGGTGGATCACCAGAGGTCAGGAGTTCAAACCAGCCTGGCCAACATGGTGAAACCACATCTCTACTAAAAATACAAATTAGCCGGGAATGGTGGCACACGCCTGTAATCCCAGCTACTCTGGAGGTTGAGGCAGGAGAATCGCTTGAGCCAAGATTGTGCCACTGCACTCCAGCCTGGGCAACATGTTGAGACTCTGTCTCAAAGGAAAAAAAAAAAAAAAAAAGCCCAGTACCAGAAAGATTCACAGCTGAATTGTACCAGGCATTCAAAGAAACATCAGCACCAATCCTGACTCTATTCCAAAAGATAGAGAAAGAGGGAACCCTCCCTAAATCATTCTATGAAGCCAGTATCACCCTAATACCAAAACCAGCAAAGGACATAATCAAAAAAGAAAACTACAGACCAACATCCCTGATGAGCATAGATGCAAAAATCCTTAACAAAATACTAGCTAACTGAATCCAACAACACATCAACAACATAACCCACCATGATCAAGTGGGTTTCATACCAGAAATGCAGGGGTAGTTTCACATATGCAATTCAATAAATGTGATACATCACATAACAAGAATTAAAAACAAAAATTATACACTCATCTCTAAATAAACACAGAAAAAGGATTCAACAAAATCCAGCATCCCTTTATGATTAAAACGTTCAGCAAAACTGGCATACAAAGGACATACCTCAATGTAATAAAAGCCATCTATGACAAATCCACAGCCAACATAATATTAAAAGGGGAAAAGTTGAAAGCATTCCCTCTGAGAACCGAAACAAGACAAGGATGCCCACTCTCACCACTTCTCTTCCTAGCCAGAGCAATCAGACAAGAGAAAGAAATAAAGGGCATCCAAATCAATAAAGAGGAAGTCAAACTGTCGCTGTGTGCTGATGATGTGACTGTATACCTAGAAAACCCTAAAGACTCCTCCAAAAAGCTCCCAAACTAATAAAGAATTCAGCAAAGTTTCTGGATACAAAATTACTGTACACAAATCAGTAGCTCTCCTATATACCAGCAGCAACCAAGCTGAGAAACAAATCCAGAACTCAACACCTTTTACAACAGCTGGGGGCGGGGCGGGGGGCGAGGGGGAAGACAACAACTTAGGAATATACCTAACCAAGGAGTCAAAAAATCTCTACAAGGAAAATTACAAAACACTGCTGAAATAAATCATAGATGACACAAACAAATGGAAACACATCCCATGCTCATGGATGGGTAGAGACAATACTGTGAAAATGACCACACTGCTATGAGCAATCTAAAAATTCAATGCAATTCCCATCAAAATACCACCATCTTCTTCACAAAACTAGAAAAAAGAATCCTAAATTCACATGGAACCAAAAAAGAGCCTGTATAGCCAAAGCAAGACCAAGCAAAAAGAACAAATCTGGAGGCATCACATTACCTGATTTCAAACTACTTTATAAGGCCATAGTGAGCAAAACAGCGTGCTACTGGTATAAAAATAGACACAAAGACCAATGGAACAGGATAGAGAACTGAGAAAATCAAATACTTAAAGTCAACTGAGCTTTGACAAAGCAAACAAAAACATAAAGTGGGGAAAGGGCACTCTACTCAACAAATGGAGTTGGGATAACTGGCAAGCCACGTGTAGGAGAATGAAACTGGATCCTCATCTGTCACCTTAGACAAAAATCAACTCAAGATGGATCAAGGACTTAAATCTAAGACCTGAAAGTATAAAAATTCTAGAAGATAACATCAGAAAAACCCTTCTAGATGTAGGATATATTACATTCCTCTTCAAAGGTTTAGCTTGTTAACTTCCTTGTTCTTTGTTCTCAAACTCAACTTTCTTGTTCTCCATGCCTCCTTGCCCCTAATTACTGTAAACAACCTTCCTATCAGCTCTAATCAATAACTCACATCTGTTCCCTTGGTTGCTCACTCTGCACCCATTCCACCCTTTAAAACCGCATGTCCCACCACTGTAACTCACATCCCCCCTCCCTTCCTTATTTGGGAAAATATTCACAAATAGCCAGTCAGGTCAACTCAGAATGTGCAGTCTGACCCACCTACCCCCTACCCATGGGGGATTGACACAGATGCAGGGGCCATGTTAGGAATAAAAACCCTTTCCCTCCTTTGTTCAGTGTGCTCTTGAGATCGTGATTGACACAAGCAGCACCCTTCTGCAGAAGTAAATTGCCTTGCTGAGAAAACTTTTGCCTGAGTGCTGGTTTCACTTTGTGACACCAAGCATTTATCTCCAGCATAGACACTGACATGCAAGAATTTCATGACCAAAAACTCAAAGGCAAATGCAACAAAAACAAAGATGAATAGGCGGGACTTAATTAAAGAGCTTCTGCACAGAAAAATGAAGAGTCAGCAGAGTAAACAGATAACCCAGAGTGGGAGAAAATCTTTATAACCTATACATCCAACAAAGTACTAATATCTAGAATCTACAAGTCACTCAAACAAATTAGCAAGAAAAACAAATAATCCCATCAAAAAGTGGGCTAAGGAAATAGGCAATTCTCAAAAGAAGATATACAAATGGCCAACAAACATGAAAAAATGCTCATCACCACTAATGATCAGGGAAATGCAAATCAAAACCACAATGAGATACCACCTTACTCCTGCAAAAATGGCCATAATCAAAAAGTCAAAAAATAATAGATGTTGGTGTGGCTATGGTATAAACAGAACATTTCTATGCTGCTAATGGGAATGTAAACTAGTACAACCATCATGGAAAACAGTGTGGCAACTCCCTAAAGAACTAAAAATAGAACTACTATTTGATCTGGCAATCTCACTATTGGGTATCTACCTAGAGGAAAAGTAGTCATTATACAAAAAAGACACTTTCACAGACATGTTTATAGCAGCACAATTCAAAATTGCAGAAATATGGAACCAGCCCAAATGCCTATTAATCAACGAGTGGATAAAGAAATTGTGCTATAAGCTGGGCGTGGTGGCTCACACTTGTAATCCCAGCACTTTGGGAGGCCAAGGCAGGTGGATCATGAGGTCACGAGATGGAGACCATCCTGGCCAACATGGTGAAACCCCATCTCTACTAAAAAATACAAAAATTAGCTGGGCATGGTGGTGCATGCCTGTAGTCCCAGCTACTAGGGAGGCTGAGGCTGGAGAATCGCTTGAACCCAGGAGGCAGAGGTTGCAGTGAGCCAAGATCACACCACTGCACTCCAGCCTGGTGACAGAGCAAGACTCTATCTCAAAAAAAAAAAAAAAAAAAAAAAAAAGAAAACAAGGAACTCAAGAGTAGAAAATCAAGCATTGCATGTTCTCACTCACAAGTGGGAGCTAAGCTATGAGAATGTAAAGGCATTAAGAATGATACAATGAACTGTGGGGACTCAGGGGAAAGAGCGATGAGGGATAAAAGACCACAAATTGGCTTTCGTGTATAGTGCTTGGGTGATGGGTGCACCAAAATCTCACAAGTCACCACTAAAGAACTTATTCATGTAACCAAGTAACACCTGTTCCTGAATAGGCCACAGAAATAAAAAAATGTTTTAAATAGTCTTATTTGTGGGTATTATAAATTAGACTATTTTGATTTCCTTTACATATCATTCACTCTTACTGTAGAGAAATGTTACTGAATTTTGTCACTTTACTCAATTTATCAGTATTACTAGTTTTGGTGGATTGTTTAGGATTTTCCAAATATAAGATCTTATTATCTGTAAATAAGCACAATTTGACTTCTTCCTTCCCAATTTGTATGCCCCTCATTTCTCCTCTGATTCATTGAGCTAGGACTTCTAGTACTATGTACAATAACTGTGGTGAAAATGGGCATCCTTGTTGTGTTCCAGATCTCAAACCAAAGGTTTGTAGTTTTTTTGTATTTTTTCCCCATTCAGTATGATACTGTGGTCTGTCATATATGGCTTTTATTACATTGAGATACATTCCTTCTATACCCAGTTTCTTGAGGGTTTTTATCATGTAGGGAAGTTGAATGTTATCAAATGCATTTTCAGCATCAAATGAAACATTTTTGTCCATTTTGCTGATATAATGTATCACATTGCTAGCATATGTCGAAGCTGAGTGAAATCCTATTTAGTCATGATCAATAATCTTTTTAATGCATTGTTAAATTCAGTTTTCTTCCTACCATTTTGCTGATTTTTACATCAATACTAATCAGAGATATTGGTCGGTAGTTTTATTTAATGTGTCTTTGTCTGGTTTTGGTATTGGGTAACCTCATGGAATGAGTTTGGAAGTATTCCTTCCTCACCTATTTTTCAAAATGGTTTCAGTAGGATTGGTATTCTTTAAATGTTCAGTAGAATTCAGCAGTGAAGCAATTAGGACGCAGGCTTTTCTTTGCTGGGCAACGTTTTATTACAGCTTTTATATCATTACTTGTTACTGGTCTGTTCAGGTTTTGGATTTCTTAATGGTTCAATCTTCGTAGGATGTATGTGCTCAGGAATGTATCCATTTCCTCTAGATTTTCCAATTTATTGGCCTAAAGTTGCTCACAGTAGCCACAAATGATGTTTTGAATGTCTGAGGTATTCTTTTTCATAGTCTGCACAAAAGTTTGCTTTATCTTTAAAAAAACTAACTTTTAATTTCATTGATCTTTTGTTCCTTCTGCAATGATCTTTATTACTTCTTTTCTTCTACTACTTTTGTGTTTGGTTTGCTCTTGCTTTTCTAGTTCTTTAAGATGTATCATTAGGTTAATTATTTTAAGTTGGCTGGGCATGGTGGTTCAGGCCTGTAATCCCTGCATTTTGGGAGGCCGAGGCAAGTGAATAGCTTGAGCCCAGGAGATCAAGACCAGCGCAAGCAACATGGCAAAACTCCATCCTACAAAATATAAAAAATTAGTCAAGGGTGGTGGTGCAAGCCTGCAGTCCCAGCTACTCGAGAGGCTGAGATAGGAGGATTGTTTGATCCTGTGGAGGTCAAGGCTGTGGTGAGCCGTGATTGCACCACTGCACTCCAGCCTGAGCGACAGAGCAAAATATTCTATGAAAAAAAATTATTTGAAGCTTTTTTCTTTTTTTTTGAGACATTCTTGCTCTGTCTCCCCGGCTGGAGTGCAGTGGCGTGATCTTGGCTCATTGCAACCTCCGCCTCCTGGGTTCAAGCAATTCTCCTGCTTCAGCCTCCTGAGTAGCTGAGATTACAGGCACGTGCCACCACACCCAGCTGGTTTATTTTTAGTAGAGATGGGGTTTTACCATGTTGGCCAGGCTGGTCACGAACTCCTGACTTCAAGTGACAGCTTCTGTTAGATTTGAAGGAAAGTCAAGGGTTAAGAACAGACAGTTGGCAGCCCAACAGCAACACAGGTTTATTGTCAGTGGAATCCTACATAGGGGGACCAATTTAGTGCCAAGGCCCACTGCCACTTACAGGCTGGGGCAATTATAGGTCAGGGCAGGAGGGATCTAGGTGGTATGGCTTGCTGCCTGGGAGGATGTTGATAAAGATATTCCTGTGGTCAGGCGATTTGGTCTTTTTGTCAGGCAGGATGTGATAAGAACGCTCCTTGGGCCTTTGTCCAGCAGGATGTGATAAGAATGTTTCTGTAGTCAGGTGGTTAGGCAGGATGTTTCTCACAGCTCAAGCCCCTGTGGAATGTTCCACTCTGAGCAAGGTCTGCAAAATGGTGGCAGGCTTACAAAATGATGCAGCTTGGACTAACAGCTTCCATTCAGCCACCTTGCTCTGCCCCTTCCAGGTGTCTTCATGATAATGAATATTGACTTTTTTTTTTTTTTTTTTGAAATGGAGTTTTGCTATTGTCCCCCAGGCTGGAGTACAATGGCGTGATCTCGGATCACTGCAACCTCGGCCTCCTGGGTTCAAGCAATTCTCTTACCTCAGTCTCCCCAGTAGCTGGATTACTGGCACCCACCACCACACTCAGCTAACTTTTTGTATTTTTTTTTAGTAGAGACCAGGTTTCACCATGTTGGCCAGCCTGGTCTTGAACTCCTGACCTCAGGCAATCCACCCACCTCAGCCTCCCAAAGTGCTGGGATTATAGGCATGAGTCATGGCACCCAGCCAAATATTGACCTTTCATTAAGATGCTTAGGATTTCTTTGAGGATTTTTTGTAAGGAGGGTCTACTTACTGGTGATCAGTTCCCTCACCATTTGCTTCTGTAAGAAAAACTATTTCTCCTTCATTTATGAAACTTAATCTAGTTGGATATAAAATTCCTGATTCACTGGTTTTTTTCTTTCAGCACTTTGACAATCCCATCCCATCTCATCCCATCCCATTCTGACTTATAAGGTTACTTTTGGTTGCGCCCAGTGGTTCACACCTATAATACCAGCACCTTGGGAGGCCAAAGTGGGTGGTTTACTTGAGTCCAGGAGTTCGAGACCAGCCTGGCCAATGTGGGGAAATCCTGTCACTACTAAAAATACAAAAAAATTATCTGGGCATGGTGGCACATGCTTGTAGTCCCAGCTGGAGGCAGTGGCATGAGAATTGCTTGAACCTGGAGGCAGAGGTTGCAGTAAGCTATGATTGTGCCATTGCACACTATCCTGGGCAACAGAGTGAGACTCTGTCTCAAAAAAATAAAAAAAAGGCTGGGCACAGGGCTCACGCCTGTAATCCCAGCACTTTGGGAGGCTGAGGTGGGTGGATCACTTAAGGTCAGGAGTTCGAGACCGGCCTGGCCAACATGGTGAAATGCCATCTCCACTAAAAATCAGCTGAGTGTGGGGGCACACAGCTGTAATCCCAGTTACTCGGGAGGTTGAGGCAGGAGAATCGCTCGAACCCGGGAGGCAGAAGTTGCAATGAGCAGAGATCACACGACTTCACTCCAGCCTGGGTGACAGAGCAAGACTGTCTCAAAAAGGAAAAAACAAAAGATTACTGTTGACAAGTATACTATTTGTCTAATGAGGTTTCTTTTATGTCATTAGACACTTTTCTCTTGCTGATTCTATAATTCTTTCCTTCACCTTGACTTGAGACGGTCTGATGACTATATGGCATTAAAGACACTTTTCTCTTGCTGATTCTATAATTCTTTCCTTCACCTTGACTTGAGACAGTCTGATGACTATATGGCATTAAACCTATGTTGCCACATATTTTCCTAGGAATCATTAGGCCTCCTGTATCTAAGATGTCTAAATCTCTTGCTAGACTAGGGAGGTCTTCATTAATTATTTCCTGAAAAAGGTTCCCTAAATACTTGCTTTTTCTTTCTCTTTGGAAATACTGTTAATTCATTAGTTCTGCAGCTTTATGTAGTCTCATATGTTTCAAAGGCCTTCTTCATTCTTACAAATTCTTTATTTTTCTCTGACTAGGTTAACTCAAAAACATTGTTTCTTCTGCTTTGTCTAGTCTATACTTGAGGCTTTCAAATGCATTCCAAAATTCCTTCAAAGAATTTTTCATTGTCATAAAGTTCTGTTTGGTTTTATGAAAATATATCTAATTTCCTTGGTAAATTTCTCATTCATATCCTAAATTGATTTTCCCACTTCTTTGTATGGGTTTTCAGATTTCCCTTGCATTTCATTAAGTTTCCTTTAAAACATTCTGAGCTCCTCAGCATTTCAATTATTATTTTTGGTTAGAATCCGTTGCTAAGGAATTCCTATGTTCCTTTGAGAGTATGTTATAATACCTTACTTTTTCATGCTTCCTGTAACTTTATGCTTATTTCTGCACATCCAGAGACGTATTTGCTTCTTGCTATTATTAAATTTACTTTTGCTAGGACAGAAGTTTTTCTTCTTGAGGTTGTGTCTTTGCTTCTGGACAAGTTCAGTGGTGAAAACTCTATTATTTCCTTGGTTCTAAAAAGCCTTAGTGTGGTGGTTTTCTCAAATGCCAGTAGTAGTAGCAGCGTAACAGGTAGGTGAGCAGGTTCACAATCTCCTGAGTAGCCAGCATGGTATGGACAATTCTGGTAACATGAAGTCATGAGAATTTACCTCACACTCCTGAGCCCTGTGCACTGTGTCACATGTTGTAATAAGCTATGTGGGCTGACCTCCAGGCCAGTAGGGTGGCACTTACAGTTAAGGGCCAGCTGCAGTGGTAGCAGTAGGGTTTCTACCTGATATCCATTAACCTGGAAAATCTCTCATCTCCACACAAACATCACTAGACAGATAGAAACAGAAAAATCAAATATTGGACTGAAATTGAACTTTAAATCAAATGAACCTAACATTCATTCATAGAACATTCTAGCTGTAGAACATACATTCTTCTCATTAGCACATGGAACACTCTCCAAGTCAGACCATTAGACCACGAAACAAGACAACTTTTTTTTTTTTTTTTTGACAAAGGGTTCACTGTGTTGAGAGGCTGGTCTCGAACTCACCTCAAGCAGTCCTGCTGCCTCAGCCTCCCAAAATGCTAGGACTACAGGGGAAGCCACTGTACCTGGCTGCAAACATATTTTTTAAAAAAACACAATCAGGCCAGACATAGTCACACATGCCTGTAATCCCAGCACTCTGCGAGGCTGAGGTGGGAGGATCACTTGAGCTCAGGAGTTTGAGACCAGTCTGGCAACGTGGTGAAACCCTGTCTCTACAAAAAAGTACAAAAATTAGCCAAGTACGGCAGCACATGCCTGTAGTCCCAGCTATTTGGGAGGCTGAGGTGAAAGAATTGCTTGAGCTCAGGAGGTTAAGGCTGCAGTAAATCAAAAATCATGCCACTGCACTCCAGCCTGGGTGACAGAGTAAAACCTTGCCTCAAAACGAAACAAAACAAAAATCAAAATCGTATCAAGTATCTTCTCAGACTACAGCAGAATAAAACTAGAAATCAATGCCAAGAGAATATCTGGAACTATAAAAATATATGGAAATTCAACATGCTTCTGAACTATCACTGAGTCATTGAAAACATGAATATGGGTATTAAGAATATTTGAGACAAACAAAAATAGAAAGATGACATACTAAAACATCTGGGATATAGCAAAGGCAGTCCTTAGAGAGAACTTCATGGCATTCAACGCCTACATCAAAAAAAAAGTTCAAAAATTAAGAATCTTACATTGTACCTCAAGAGACTAGAAAAATAATCAAACCAAAAATTTGCAGAAGAAATAAAGGTCACAGTAGAACTAAATGAAATACAGACCAAAAAGAAGGATCAATAAAACAAAAAGTTTTTTGAAAATGTAAACAAAATTGGGAAACTACTACCTACACCAACCAAGAATAGGTAAGGTCCAAATAAACAAAATCAGAAATTAAAAAGGATACATTACAGCTGATACCACAGAAATACAAAACAACAACAGAGACTATTATGAACAGGTATATACTGACAAACAAGAAACCCTATGGGAAACAGATAAATTACTGGAAACATACAACCTCCCAAGCCTTAACCAGGAAGAAACAGAAATCCTGAATAACAGATGAATAATTAGTGAGATTGAATCAATAAAAAAAAAAAAATTCTCCCAACAACAAAGAAGCCCAGAACCAGATGGATTCACAGCTGAATTCTACCATACAAAGCTGAACTAATACCAATCCTCTTGAAACCATTCCAAAAAGAGAAGAAAAAAAAGAGGAGGGAATTCTTAACACATTCCATGAAGGTGGTATCAGTTTGATACCAAATCCAAACAAGGACACAGCAAAAAAAGAAAACTACAGATCAATATCCCTGATAAACATGAATGAAATAATCCTAAACAACATACTACCAAACTGAATCCAACAGCACGTAAAAAAGATAATAGGCCAGGAGCAGTGGCTCACGCCTGTAATCCCAGACTTTGGGAGGTTGAGGTGTGCGGATCATGAGGTCAGGATTCGAGACCAGCCTGGCCAACATGGTGAAACCCCGTCTCTACTAAAAATACAAAAAAATTAGCTGGGCAGGGTGGTGCGCGCCTGTAATCCCAGGTAATTGGGACGCTGAAGCAGGAGAATTGCTTGAACCTGGGAGGTGGAGGTTGCAGTGAGCCAAGATCACACCGTTGCACTCCAGCCTGGGCAACAAGAACAAGAGCCAAACTCCATCTCAAAAATAAATAAATAAATAAAAATAAACCATAATCAAGTGGGTTTTACACTAAGGATGCAAGGATGGTTCAACACATGCAAATCAATAAATGTGATACATCACAACTAAGAACAGAAACCATATGATCATCCCAACACATGTACAAAAAGCATTTCACAAAATTTAGCATCACTTCATGATAAAACCCCCAATAAACTAGGTATAGAACGAACACAGCTAAGGCCAGGTACGGTGGCTCATGCCTATAATCTCAGCACTTTGGGAGGCCGAGGCGGGTGGATCACCTGAGGTCAAAAGTTCGAGACCAGCCTGGCCACAAAATGGCGAAACCCTGTCTCTACTGAAAATATAAAATTTAGTTGGGCATGGTGGTGGGCACCTGTAATCTCAGCTACTCGGGAGGCTGAGGCATGAGAATCACTTGAACCTGGGAGATGGAGGTTGCAGTGAGCCAAGATCGTGCCACTGCACTCCAACCTGGCAACACAGTGAGACTGTATCTCAAAAACAAAACAAAACAAAAAGGAATGAATATAGCTAAAAATAATAAAGGCCATAAAGCCATATACAACAAACCCACAGCCAAAATCATACTAAATCAAGAAAGGTTGAAAGAATCCCCTCTAAGGACTTGAACAAAACAAAGATGCCCACTTTCACCACTTCTATTCAACATACTACTATATATATCCTGGCCATAGCAATCAGGTAAGAGAAAGAAAGAAAAACGAAATAGGATATCAATGTATCTGTTTGCTGATGATACATGATCTTATGTCTAGAAAACCCTAAAGACTCTACCAAAAGACTCTTAATTTGATAAACTAAGTTTCAAAATGCAAAAATCAACAAACGGCTGGAAGCAGTGGCTAACGCCTGTAATCCCAACACTGTGGGAGGCGGAGGCAGGTGGATTACCTGAGGTCAGGAGTTCAAGATCAGCCTGGCTAACATGGTGAAACCCCGTCTCTACTAAAAATACAAAAATTAGCCGAGCGTGCTGTCACATGCCTGTAATCCCAGCTACTTGGGAGGCTGAGGCAGGAGAATTGATTCAGCCCGGGAGATGGAAGTTGCAGTGAGCTGACATCGTGCCACTGCACTCCAGCCTGGCCGACAGAGTAAGACTCTTGACTCAAAAAATAAATAAATAAAATAATCAACAAACAAAAATGCATAGCATTTCTATACACCAATAACAATCACACTGAGAGCCAAAGTAAGAAGGCAATCTCATTTACCATAGCTACAAAACGTAAAAGAAAATACTCAGGAATATTTTCAACCAAGCAGGTCAAAGACCTCCTATATAAGAAAAACTACAAAACACTGACAAAAGGAACTGCAGCTGACACAAATGGAAAAATATCCCATGCTCACTGATCAGGAAAATTAATATTGTTAAAAAGGCCATACTGCCCAAAGCAATCTACAAATTCAATGCATTCACTATCAAAGTGCAAATGTCCTTCTTCACTGAATTACAAAAAACAGTCTTGACATTCACCTGGAACCAAAAGAGAGCCCAAATAGCCAAAGCAATCCTAAGCTAAAACAATAAAGCTGAAGATAATTGCATTACCTGACTTCTAACGATATTATAATACAAAGCTGATGGTAATCAAAACAGCACCATAATGTATAGAAATAGACATACAGATCAACTGAACAGAGAACCCAGAAATAAAGCCACATATCCATAGCCAAGTGATCTTTGTGACAAGAATATATGCTGCGGAAAGGACAGACTCTTTTCAATAAATGGTGCTGTGAAAACTGGATTGACCTATGTATAAGAATGAAACTAAATCCCTATCTCTCACCATACTTAAAAATAAACTCACCTTAAATATACACAGAAAAGAAAAATCATAAATTTCTCCCAAGCCAGTTGCAATTTTCATAAGGATTGTGTTGAATTTGTAAATCAGTTTAGTATTACTATTTTTTCATTTAGATTGCAGTTATTATTTACGAATTTTGACATTACCACTGTATAATTTTCTAAGTATACAGCATATTGTTCCTGACTAGTCAGGTTTTGCACAATAGATCTCTTTTTTTTTTAAGTCGGAATTTCGTTGTTTCCCAGGCACAATCTCAGGTTGTTGCAAACTCCGACTCCTGGGTTCAAACGATTCTCCTGCCTCAGCCTCCCGAGTAGCTGGGATTACAGGCATGCACCACCACACCCAGCTAATTTTGTATTTTTAGTAGAGATGGGGTTTCTCTATGTTGGTCAGGCTGGTCTTGAACTCCTGACCTCAGGTGATCTGCCCGCCTTGGCCTCCCAAAGTGCTGAGATTACAGGCATGAGCCACCTCGCTCCACCAGATCTCTTGAATATACTTCCCTAACTGAAATTCTATACCCCTTGACCAATTATCTATTCAACCCCACTCCCCAGCTGTATAATCACCTTTCTACTTCTTCCTTGAGTCTTAGATTCCGAAAATGAGAGATATCATACAGTATTTGTCTGTGTCTAGACTTTTTCACTTAACACAATGTACACGTTTATTCATGTTCTTGCAAATGACAGGCAAAATATCCCATTATGTACATATACCACATTTTCTTCGTTCATTCCTTGATAAACAGGTTGATTCTGTATCTACTGTGAATAATGCTGCAATAAACATGTGAGTCTAAGTATCTCTTCTATATAATGATTTACTATCCCTTAGATATATATTCAATAAGAAGATTCCTGGATCATAGTTATATTTTTAATTTTTTGAACTTCTAAAAAATAATGGCTGTACTAATTCATGTTTCCATGAACTGTGTGCAACAGTTCCCTTTTCTCTACATCTTTGCCAACATTTGTTACTGTCTTTTTGAGATGCAGTCTTGCTCAGTTGCCCAGACTAGAGCGCAGTGGTGTGATCATGGCTCACTGTAACCTCTGCCTCCTGGGTTCAAGCAATTCTCCTGCCTCAGCTTCCCGAGTCACTGGGATTACAGGTGCCCACCACTAAACCCAGCTAATTTTTGTATTTTTAGTAGAGATGGGGTGTCGCCATCTTGGCCAGGTTGGTCTCAAACTCCTGACCTCATGATCCACCTGTCTCAGCCTCCCCAAGTGCTGGGATTACAGGCGTGAGCCACCACGCCTGGTCTTATCTTTTATTTTTGATAAGTCATTCTAACAGGTGTGAAATATTTCATAGTGGTTTTAATTTAAATTTCCATGAATATTAGTAATGTGCACTTTAGCCATTTGCATATCTTCTTTTGAAAAATGTCTCTTCAAGTCCTTTGCCTTTTTTTTTTTTTTTTGAGATGAGGTCTCACTCTGTCACCCAGGTTGCAGTGCAGTGGCACGATCTCAGCTCACTACAACTTCCACCTCTCAGGCTCATGAAATCCTCTCACCTCAGCCTCCTGAGTAGCTGAAACCATTGGCATGCATCACCACACCTAATTTCCTGTAGAGATGGGGTTTTGCAATGTTGCCCAGGCTGGTCTCAAACTCCTAAGCTCAAATGATTCATCCGCTTTGGCCTTCTAAAGTGCTGGGATTATAGGCATAAGCCACCAAGCCCAGCCCATTTCCTTTTGAGGTTCGATCTCTCTGTGGTCCAGGCTGGAATGCAACTATGAGATCATAGCTCACCGTAATCTCAAACTCTGGAATTCATTTTTTAATTGGCTTATTTGTTTTCTTGTTATTTGAGTTCCTCATATATTTTGGAAGAATTAATATTGCTAAAATGACTATACTACCCAGAACACCTTAAAGAGACAATGTAATCCCTATAAAAATTCCAATGTCACTTTTCATAGAAATCGAAAATATAATCCTAAAATGGATAATTAATGTGGAATCACAGAAGGGCCCAAAGAGCCAAAGCAATCTTAAGCAAAAAGAATAAAGCTGGAGGGATCATGCTAGACAATTTCAGAATATACCACAAAGCTACAGTAAACAAAACAGTACAGTATTGGGATTAAAAACATATAGCCAATGGAACAGAATAGAGAACCCAGAAATAAAATCCATATATTTATATTAAATTGATTTTGAACCAAAAGGCAAACGTACAATTTGGAATGAACAGCTGCTTTGATAAATGGTGCTGGGTAAACAGAATATCTACATGCAGAAGAAACTAGGCAGTATCTCACACCACATAACAAAAATCAACTTTAAATGCATTACTACAAAGTTAAATGTAGGCTGGACGTGGTGGCTCATGCCTGTAATCCCGGCACTTTGGGAGGTCAAAAAAGCAGGAGGACTGCTCGAACCCAGGAGTTTGAGACCAACCTGGGCAATACATGGAAATCCTGTCACTACAAAAACCTTTAAAAAAAATTTTTTTTTAAATTAGGCATGGTGTCATGTGCCTCTTGTCCCAGCTACTGGGGACAAGCTAAAGCAGGAGGATCACCTGAGCCCAGGAGGTGGAGGCTGCAGTGAGCCAAGATCAAGCTCACTGTCTCATCCCGTGAGACAGTGAGACACCGTCTCATCCCGTGAGACAGTGAGACACCGTCTCATCCCGTGAGACAGTGAGACACCGTCTCATCCCGTGAGACAGTGAGACACCGTCTCATCCCGTGAGACAGTGAGACACCGTCTCATCCCGTGAGACAGTGAGACACCGTCTCATCCCGTGAGACAGTGAGACACCGTCTCATCCCGTGAGACAGTGAGACACCGTCTCATCCCGTGAGACAGTGAGACACCGTCTCATCCCGTGA
The DNA here is from genome assembly GCF_007565055.1 of Rhinopithecus roxellana. NCBI lineage: Eukaryota > Metazoa > Chordata > Mammalia > Primates > Cercopithecidae > Rhinopithecus > Rhinopithecus roxellana. The sequence continues at coordinate 77,814,778 of NC_044568.1, read as the reverse complement.
GACAGTGAGACACCGTCTCATCCCGTGAGACAGTGAGACACCGTCTCATCCCGTGAGACAGTGAGACACCGTCTCATCCCGTGAGACAGTGAGACACCGTCTCATCCCGTGAGACAGTGAGACACCGTCTCATCCCGTGAGACAGTGAGACACCGTCTCATCCCGTGAGACAGTGAGACACCGTCTCATCCCGTGAGACAGTGAGACACCGTCTCATCCCGTGAGACAGTGAGACACCGTCTCATCCCGTGAGACAGTGAGACACCGTCTCATCCCGTGAGACAGTGAGACACCGTCTCATCCCGTGAGACAGTGAGACACCGTCTCATCCCGTGAGACAGTGAGACACCGTCTCATCCCGTGAGACAGTGAGACACCGTCTCATCCCGTGAGACAGTGAGACACCGTCTCATCCCGTGAGACAGTGAGACACCGTCTCATCCCGTGAGACAGTGAGACACCGTCTCATCCCGTGAGACAGTGAGACACCGTCTCATCCCGTGAGACAGTGAGACACCGTCTCATCCCGTGAGACAGTGAGACACTGTCTCAATTAAAACAACAACAACAACAACAACAACAAAACAGGCTGAGGCACAACAATCGTTTCAGTCCAGGAGGTAGAGGCTGCAGTGAGCCGAGATCATGCCACTGCACTCCAGCCTCGGCCACAGGGCAAGACTCCATCTCAAAAAAAGAAAACAAACTTAAATTTAAGACCCAGAACTATAAAACTACTGGAAACGTAGGTAAAAATCTTCACGACACTGGTCTGCACAATGACCTTTTTTAGATATGATCCCAACAGCATAGGAAACAAAGGCAAAAATAAAGCACTGGAATTACATACGAAACTAAAAAATTTTTGTACAGGAAGAGATCTACAGAATGAAGAGACGATGTATGAAATGGGAGAAAATATTTGCAAACCATACATCTGGATCAGGGATTAATATTCAAAATATAAGTCCTCTGGTTAGATGAACATGGGATTATCTTTCCATTTACTTAATTTCTTTCAACATTTTGCAGTTCTCAGAGTATATGTTTTGTACTTCTTTTCGATGCTATTATATATGCTTTCCTCAATTTCAGTTTTGGATTCCTCTTTGCAAGTATATGGAAATAAAACAGATTTATGTATGCTGATCTTCCATCCTTCAACTTTGTTGAACTGGCTTTTATCTTTAATGGTTTGTGAATCTCTTTGAATTTTCTACATATTAAATCACGTTATGTGTGTATGTTTTACTTTTCCCTTTCCAATTTGATGCTTTTATTATTTGAAAAAAAAATTGGCTTCATTTTCCTGACTAGATCCTCCAGTAGAATGTTGAATAGAAATGCAGAGAGGGGTCATCTTGTTCCTGAATTAGCAGGAAAACCTCCAATCCTCCACCATGATGTTAGCTGTGGGTTTTGTTTCTTTTGTTTTTATTTTTTTGTTTTCTGTTTTGAGACGGAATCTCGCTCTGTCGCCCAGACTGGAGTGCAGTGGCGCAATCTTGGCTCACTGCAAGCTCTGCTTCCTGGGTTCACGTCATACTCCTGCCTCAGCCTCCCGAGTAGCTGGGACTACAGGCGCCTGTCACCAAGCCCGGCTAAACTTTTTTTTTTGTATTTTTAGTAGAGACGGGGTTTAATCGTGTTAGCCAGGATGGTCTCAATCTCCTGACCTCATGATCTGCCCACCTCGGCCTCCCAAAGTGCTGGGATTACAGGCCTGAGCCACCATGCCCGGCCTGCTCTGTGGGTTTTTTACAGATGCTTTTTAACAAGTTAAGAAAGTTCCAAACTTTCCCTACTGTTTAATGTTTTTATCATGAAGGGACATTGGATTTTATCAGTGCTTTTCACTATCTCTTAAAAAGACCATGTAGCTTTGTTCTTTTTGATATGGCACATAACGTTAAAGATTCTTGCATGAGAAATTTACTTTGCATTCCTGAGACAAATCTCACTTGGTCATGGTGTATAATCCTTTTATGTCAGTTTCAAATTACTAGATTTGGTTAAGGATTTTCACATCTACATACTTTAAAAAAATATCATTCTTCAGTTTTCTTTTCCTATAGTGTTGGGGTCTGCTTTTGGTATTCAAATAATACTAGCCTTACAGAATTATTTGAGAAATGTTCCGTCCTCTTCTATTTCTTTAAAGAATTGAAGAACTGTACTTTTAAATGTTTGGTAGAGTTTACTAATAAAACCATCTGATTTGGGGCTTTGCATTTTGTCCTAATTCCACTGCTTTGTTTATGTTTGTTCAGACTTTCCTCTTTTTCAGTGAGTTCTGGTAGTTTTGCATCTTTTTAGGAATTTGTCTGTTTCATCTATTAAATGGAGTATCATACAATTGGAATTATTCTATAGTATTCCCTTATATATTTTAACTACTAGAAGGTCTGTAGTAATGTCCCCTCATTCATTCCTGATTTTAGTAATTTGAGCCTTCACTCCCTTTTTTCGTGCTCAGTTTAGCTGAATGTTTAATTTTGTTGATCGTTCAAACTAAGGTTTTCCTTTTCTATTTTTGCCTATTCTCTATTAATTTCTACACTACTTTTTTCTTACATTCTGTTGACTTTAGGCTCAGTTTGCTCTTCTAGTTCCAGTTTCTTAAAAGGTCTAGGCTATTGATTTGAGGTCTTTTTTAATACAGCATTTATCACTATAAATTTCCTAAGAATTGCTGTAATTGCACCCTCCAAAACATTTGATATGTTTGTCTTCATTTTCATTCACCTCAAAGTATTCTCTAATTAACCTCATGATTTCTTCTTTTGACCCATTATTTAGAAGTGTTAATTTCAACGTATTTATAAATTTCTCAAGTTTCTTTTTAGTACTGATCTGATTTTATTCACCAGATAATGCTTTTTCATAATTTCAATCCTTTTAAATGTGTTAGTTTGCTTCATGGCCTAATGTGACTATACTGATGAATGTTCTACATACACTCAAAAAGAAAGTCTATTCTGCTGTTGTTGGGTGGACTGTTCAAAGATGTCTCTTCAGTCTAGTTGGTTTAATGTCGCTCAAGTCGTCTCTTGTCTTGCTGATTTCCTCAGTTTTCTATCCATTATGACAGTCTTGTATTGAATTCTCCAATTATTACTGAATTGTGCACTTCTTCCTTCAATTCTGTCAATAGTTGCTTTACATATTTTGTTGTTCTCTTATTAGGTGCATATGTTTATGATATGTATGCCTTTCTGAGGCACCGACTCTTTTGTCATTACAGAATGTCCCTCTTTATCTCCAGCAATACTGTTTCAGTATATTTCGTCTGAAATCAGTATAGGCATGCTAGATTTACTGTGATTGCTATTTGCATGTTGTATCTTCATCTACCCTTTTACTTTCAGCCTATTTGCATCTTTAAATCCAAAGTCTGTCTCTTGTCAACAGCCTATAGGCCAAGGCTTTTTTTCCCTTTAGTCTGAAAATCTCTGCCATTTCACTGGATTGTTTAATCCTTTCACACCTGACATTACTTGGTTGTTTTTGTTTGTTTAGAGACAGGTCTCTCTATCATGCAGTGCTTAGATCAAACCTCACTGCAGCCTTGAACTCCTGGGCTCAAGTGATCTTCCCACATCAGCCTGCCAAGCAGCTGGGACTACAGGTATGCGCCATCACACTCAGCTAATTTTAAAATTTTTTTTTGTACAGACAAGGTCTTACTATGGTGCCTAAGCTCATCTCAAACTCCCGGCCTCAAATGATCCTCGGCCTACCAAGTTGCTAGGATTCCAGACATGAGTCACCGTACCTGGCCTTTATATTACTACTGATATACAGATGCTGTGTGACTTGCAATAGTATTACATACCAATAAACCTATCAGAAATTGAAATTGAAAATATCCTAGGTCAAAGAGGCAGTAAATACAGGTACAACTAAACTACCAAGCATCATAGCTAAGCTTAAGCCTATCTTAAACATGTTCAGAACACTGATATTAGCCTACAATTGAGCAGAATAATTTAACCCGAAGTTGATGTTATACTAATGTCTTGAATTTCTCATGTAATTTATATTCTACTGAATGCCTATCACTTTCCATAGCATCATAAACTAAAAATCACGTCAAACCATAATTCAGGATCCACTTGTAGCTTGATTTATGTCGGCCTTTCACTTTTTAGTTTACATCTCATGCCTTTTGTTCTATTCCTTTACTGCCATAGGATTTTTCTAATGGTGTCTTTTTTTTGAGACAGACTCTCACTCTGTCACCCAGCCTGGAGTATACTGGCATTGGGTATACTGGCCGAGGCAACCTCGGCTCACTGCAACCTCCACCTCCTGGGTTCAAGCGATTCTCCTGCCTCAGCCTCCTGAGTAGGTGGGATTACAGGTGCCCACCACCATGCCCAGCTAATGTTTGTAGTGTCTTTTTTTTTTTTTTTAAGACGGAGTCTCGCTCTGTCGCCCAGGCTGGAGTGCAGCGGCCAGATCTCAGCTCACTGCAAGCTCCGCCCCCCGGGTTTACGCCATTCTCCTGCCTCAGCCTCCCGAGTAGCTGGGACTACAGGCGCCTGCCACCTCGCCCGGCTAGTTTTTTTTTGTATTTTTTAGTAGAGACGGGGTTTCACCGTATTAGCCAGGATGGTCTCGATCTCCTGACCTCGTGATCCGCCCGTCTCGGCCTCCCAAAGTGCTAGGATTACAGGCTTGAGCCACCGTGCCCGGCCTAATGTTTGTATTTTTAGTAGCAAGGGGGTTTCACCATGTTGGCGAGGCTGGTCTCAAACTCCTGACCTCAAGTGATCCATCCACCTCAGCCTCCCAAAGTACTGAAATTACAGGTGTGAACCATCATGCCTGGCCTAATAGTTTCATTTTTAAAACTTCATTTTTCTTTTCTTTTGGAGACAGGGATTCACGTTGTTGCTCAGGCTAAAGTACAGTGGGCATGAACACAGCTTACTGAAGCCTCAATCTCCTGGACTCAAACGAGACTCTCACCTGACCCTTCAAGTAGCAGGGACATCAGGGGCGCCCATCACACCCAGCTAATTTTTTTTTAAAAGACAGTCTCACTAAGTTGCCCAGGCTGGTCTTAAACTCTTCGGCTCAAGAAATCCTCCTGCCTTGGCCTCCCAAAGTGTTGAGATTAGAAATTTTAGGCCTATGCCTGGCCTATAAATGGCTAACATTATGTTTATAATTTTTATATCAAAGTTAATGAGAAGTGGGTCTGTTTTTTATCAAATGTTGATACCAAAGGTTTGCTGGCCTCATACAAACTACAAAGTCTTTCTAGTCTCTGAACAATTTGTGTGTGAATGGTGTTATTTTTCCTTAAATATTAGAATAATTCACCACTAAGGTCATCTGGGCCTGGGGTTAACTTAGTGGTAAAGGTTTTCAATTAAAATTGAGGTAGAACCAGCTGGGAGCAGTGGCTCACACCTGTAATCCTAGCACTCTGGGAGGCCAAGACTCAAACAGCCCAGGAGTTCAAAACCATCCTGGGCAATAGCGAGACGTCATCTCCAGTTAAAAAAAAAAAAAAAAAAAAGGCCAGGTACAGTGGCTCATGCCTGTAATCCCAGCACTTTGGGAGGCCAAGTCAGGTGGATCACCTGAGGTCAGGAGTTCAAGACCAACCTGATCAACATGGCGAAACCCGTCTCTACTAAGAAGTACAAAAATTAGCCGGGCATGGTGGCGGGCACTACTTAGAAGGCTGAAGCAGGAGAATCACTTGAACCTGGGGGATAGGGGTTGCAATGAGCTGAGATCTTGCCACTTCACTCCAGCCTGGGGAAAAGAGTGAAAACCTGTCAAAAAAAAAAAAAAAAAAAAAAGAAGACGATATATACAACCATTCATACTTTTTATATCTTTTGGTGTCAATTTTACCTATCTTTCCATTTCAACACAATTTCAAATTTGTCAACACAGTTCTTATAGTATTCTCTAATTGTATTTGTATTACCTGTAGTGCTGTCCCTCTTTTCATTTTTTTTTAAACAGAGTCTTGCTCTGTCACCCAGGCTGGAAGGCAGTGGCACGATCTCAGCTCACTGCAACCTCCACCTCCTGGGTTCAAGCAATTCTCCTGCTTCAGCCTCTCCAGCAGCTGGAACTATAGGTGTGTGCCACCACACCCAGCTAATTTTTTTATTTTAGTAGAGATGGGGTTTCTCCATGTTGGCCAGGCTGGTCTCGAACTCCTGACCTCAGGTGATCCTCCTGCCTTAGCCCCCCAAAGTGCTGGGATTACAGGCACGAGTCACTGCACCTGGCCTCATTCTTGATATTAGTGATGTGTTTTTCTCTTTTTACTTGATCATTTTTATTAAACATGTATCAAGATTGTCAAAGTAAACTACAAAAAAAAAGACAAAAAGATTGCCAAAATATTTTAAGTTTGCCAGCTTGCCATCATACAGTGTTCCATTTCATAATTTCCCGCCATATTCCTTTTCTTTTTTTATTTGACACGGAGTTTCACTCTTGTTGTCCAGGCTGGAGTGCAGTGGCACAATCTCGGCTCACCGCAACGTCTGCCCCCTGGGTTCAAGCGACTCTCCCACCTCAGCCTCCTGAGTAGCTGGGAGTCACAGTGCCTGGCCTTTTTTAAAATTTTTATTGCCCAGGTTGGTCTTCAACTGCTGGGCTCCAGCAATCCACTCACCTCGGCCTCCCAAAGTACTGGGATTACAGGTGTGAGCCATCATGCCTGGCACATTTTCTTTTTCTTTTGAGACAGGGTCTCTCTGTGGCCCAGGCTGGAACGCAAAGGCGCAATTATAGCTCACTGTAACCTTGAACTCTTGGGCTCAACAGTTCTCCCATCTCATTCTCCAGAGTAGCTAGTACTACCCATGTGTGCTACTGCGCCCAGCTAATTTTTTTCATAGCGATGGGGTCTCATTATGCTGCCCAGGCTGGATTCAAATTCCTGGGCTTAAGTAATCCTCTGGTCTTGGCCTCCCAAACCATTGGGATTACACATGTGAGCTACCATGCCCTATCCTCCTTTCGCTTTCTTTGCATTTCCTTTGCTGTTCTTGCTCCAGCTTCAAGTAAAAACTCAGATATTTTTCAGTCTTTTTCCTTTTCTATTTTTAGAGTCTCACTTTGTCACCCAGCTGCAGTGCAGAGGCATCAACATAGCTCACTGCAACCTCAAAATCCTGGGCTCAAGTAATCCTACTGCCTCAGCCTCCCAAGTAGCTAAGACTACAAGTGTGTGCCTCCATGGCTGGCTAATTTTACAAAACATTTTTTTGTAGAGACAGGGTCCTGTAATGTTACCCAAGCAGGTCTCAAACTCCTGACCTCAAGTTATCCTCTACTTCGGCCTCACAAAGTGGTGGCATTACAGGCATGAGTCAGCATGCCCAGCCTTTTTTTCTAATTTCCCACTTAAAGCTGTAAATTTTCCTCTAAGCCCTACTTTAGTTGGGCCCCCAAGTTTTCAAAAATTCTACCTTATAATTTGATACTTATCCAATATTTTCTAAGACGCACTGTAATTTCTTAACCTGCGTATTATTCAGAAGTATGTTACTTTCCAAGCAATAGCATATTTCCTGTATCTTTGTGGTTAAAAGTTAGCTTAGTCTTTTTTCCTTTTACAGTTCAAAGCTATGGGTGCATGCTGATTTAGCTGGTTTTTTCCCTGCTTCATTGGGTTTCTCCATTATAAAACATCTCTGTTCTCCAATGATGTTCTACAAGATAGTATACATTTTAAAAGAGCAATTCTCATTAAATTAAAAAATAAAAAACTACTGAACTGAATTTTTTACTGTTACTGTTTTTAAAAAGTAAATATTTAGGAAAAAAAACCCATTTAACTAAACTTGTTCAAAGTCAGATACTTCAGCCAATATTTGAACAGAGGGTCTTAAGGCTCAAAGAAATCTATCATAAACACAAAACAGGTGTGTTATTATGAAGCAACAGGGCTGCTTTAACAGTTATATAGTGGTTAACAAAAATGACAAAACTCAGGCCAGGTGGCAGTTAATCTCATAATGAGCATGAAATAATCCCAAGTGTGGTTCATAGACCAGTAGCATCCGCATCACCTGAATGCTAATAGAATTCTGACATTACTTTTTCCAAGTTTTATCAATGTAAAAGTACAAAATGCTCATTATGAAACAAAGCAGCTGTTTGCCAGCACACCCAAATATCTAATGGCAATCACTTTAATTTTAACAACCTGTTTTTAAAATCGCAGTATTTCATAAATTTTAGCCATGTTGATTTCCTGTAATTGAAGATGAAGATTTAACTCACATAATTATTTTGAAGGTGGGGAGGAAACATTTTAATCGGATGGTAGGGAATGGTAACACTGGACAGGAAGCACTCACAGTTCCAAGAGTTTCCTTCCAAATTATAAAGACGTTCTTGTAATTAGCTAGATTTCCTACAGCCAGGTCTTCTGCCCATGGGAAGGAGGGGAAGATGCGAAAAGCATTGTGGTCTGCCCTTCTGTCACTCATAGATCCAGTTCTGTAGTTCACACGTCTCTTACAGCTCATCATAATTTCAGTTAAATCAATATTTAAATTGTTATAAATATTCTCTATATAGCCAGATAGACTACCATGACTACATTATCTTTCTTTCACAGTACTTTGTCTTTTCCTGGAGATACCAACTGAACCTTCTTATAAACCTAACTTTCACTTTCCAAATTGACCAGAACTATCATATTATCAACCTTTCCCCCATTCTACGCTCTTTCAAGATCAAGCTTAAAGATCACCTCTTCTTTATCTAAATTTCCCACTACAAATATTTTTTATATCTTCAGTGATACGGCCTTTCTTACAGTAGTTTTAATAAATGCTGTTTAATGAATATTCACTTAAAAACAAACCTCTGGAAAGCCACCCAAAATTATTCTCTTTAATAACAAGTACTGAAAAGCCTCCCGAAGTCACTGTCTGCTTAATAAAGAGTACTAAAAAGGCCTCGGCAACTTTTGCCATGGCTGATAGGCTAGTTCAAATCAGCATACCGTACACACTAGAGCCTCAGAGGTATACCAATGGAAATTCCCACATTTAGTAGACACATATAATGCCTCTAAATAATTAATGGCTAACTTTAGTAACACCTCTCTAAACATTTCATAACTTAATCAGGAGTTCAAAAAAATCCAATATATTATCTCCCTGTCCTCCAAAAAGTCATGAGGTTATTTCTCTCTAGATACTGGCTGACTTCAATCTGTCCCACAATTGGAAAAATGAAGATAAAGAACTCTCCTAAGTCTACTGTAATGCAGAATAAGTATCTAAATGATATATGAACATGAGATACCGGAGGCGGGCGGATCACCTGAGGTCAGGAATTTGAGACCAGCCTGGCCAACATGGTGAAACCCTGTCTCTACTAAAAATACAAAAATTAGTCGGGCGCCTATAATTCCAGCTGCTTGCAAGGCTGAGGCAGGAGAATCGCTTGAACCCAGAGGCCGGAGGTTGCAGTGAGCCGAGATCGTGCCACTTCACTCCAGCCTGAGCCAAAGAGCGAACCTCTGCCTCAAAATAAAATAAAATAAAAGAGATAGATAAGTCACTGCAGTGTGTGTGGGGGCCGGGGGAATGAAGTAAAATAAATAGACTATGACATAGAATGAGAGAATACGATTTTTTGTATTTTGTATTATCTCACTCAACAATGAGAACTAGTACTCTTGTGCATTTAAAGTTGTATTTTATTTTTAACTATCCAATATATTAAACTTTGATTACATAAAATGAAATAGATTGTGCACACTCACTATAAGAGAACTATGATATATGCACAAGCAAAGATGCAGGGATCATGCAACAGTTTCGAACCAGATTTCAAGATATCAAGTAGCAAGGAAACAATGGAATTTAAGGCTGAGGTGAAGTACAGGCATAAGGCAAGGAAAGCACAACATTCAAGATGTACCTATATACACCAGTTCTTAAAACACGCAAATCATTTCCAATAAGGCACTGGCTCATGTATTTCTGTTGAGGCAGAAGTCAATCTTAGGATGTGGTCTGTACAGATCTGCAGATAAGACTGAGAGTGAAGTAAATTTGATTAAGATTGGAGTCAACACTTCTACAAACATATTGCAGAATAAACAAGCTAAGAAGAAAGGCATATTTCACAAAAGCTGAATTCAGTGTTATTAGTCCTTCATTCTGACGCTTCATTTTTACATTTTTCAATTGCTTTCCTGTGATATAACTTATCTTTATCTTGGTCTTCCCCATTTGTTTTGCAAACAGTTATGTCGCAGGTCATTTACTGGCTACAATAAATATGACAAAATCATAATAAAAACAGTATTAAGTCGCAATCTAGAATAACAATTTAAGTGAATATGACATAGTTTTATTAATGTGGACTATTCAGTACAACTGTCCTCTTCTACTATACATATTAACCATATACAAGTCTTCAGAGCAGAAAAAGCCATTGTGTCGTAAAGGAAGCAACACGTGGTTAGAAACTTCATTTTCAACGTAGGAACATGGAAAGGCAGAAGTCCGTTTCCCTAAGTGCGGTAAGGTTTTAACAGAAATAAAGCAAATTACCGCTTCCTCTCTTTCTTAAACCTGCTTGTCAAACTTGGAGAAAGGTGGTTACAGAAGGGCGGTAAGATGGAATTTTCTTTAAAAGAATCATAAAAACGAACTTCTACCGTAAGGAAGTCGTCTTCCTTAAATCCTACCATCCCTACACCGGCAAGCTCAGAGGTACGGGATTTCGGCAGTTTACTCAGAATGTTTTATTTTTCCTGATGCTCTGGTCCCTACTTTTTAACAAACTTCAAGGCCGCCTGGCAAGATCCAGTTGCCTTCTGGCACCTGGCTTCATTGGATGATTAAAACGACTCAAGAAAATCTGGCAATGGGACACTAAGTTGGTGGAGGTGGAGATTTATCCATTAATTTCTAAAAGCATTCCGGACAAGAGCGAGCTTGTAGTTACCCCCTCAGAACAAAAAACACGGACCACTTCCCTCCGCAGTCCCCAACCCCAGTGCCGCCCGGACCTGGGGCCGCACACCACTCCCGCTTCACCAGCACCCCTCTCTGAAACTGTTTAGACGCGCCCGTCCGCCCCTCAGGGGCCCCTTCCCGGCCGGGTCAGACGGCCCCGCGGGCGCTTTTCAGTCAGGGCAGCCTCGCCGCAAACGTCCGGTCGGCCCGGCGCTCGGAGGCCTCCGGGGCCGGCCCTCAGAGACGCGACCGACGCCCCCAGAGCCGCCACCCCACCAATCGCCGCTCTCGCAGGACACTCGCCCGGCCCCAACGTACCTAGAGCGGCACCGCGCCAGCCGCAGCAATACCCAAACCCACTTCAAACCGCAGCCGCTAACAATGGTGATCCGGCCAAGACCTGCTGAAGTAGGTCTCCCAACGCCCACCCCCAGCTGATTATGGACCAATAGCAGCGCGAATGTGTGGCAGCCCAGCCCAATCAGGCACAGCCAGCTAGAGTGGGCGGGGCGAAGGGCCGCGAGGGGAAATGGAAGTAAGCTGAGGGTTGCCTGGGGTTCGCCTCCCTGAGCGCTTCTTCCGGTCAGTCACCGGGGCTTTCCCGCCATAGCGTAGATGGAGGCGCCTGAGCTGGGCCTTTGTTTTCAGTGACTGGTGTGAAGATTTAGACTTTCGAAACTTATTAGGAATAAAATCGTATTTACAAAAACAACTCCTCACCCTGATCGGTAGTTTCCGATTTGAATTTTTTAAATATTGTTTGAAAATATTTATCTTATTTACTTTTTTTGACGAGTCCTTAAATTTTGCGACTCAGGAGATTGGTCCTAGCACCGTACTATTTTTTTTTTCTTTTTTTTGAGACGGAGTTTTGATCTTGTCTCCCAGGCTGGAGTTCAGTGGCGTGATCTCAGCTCACTGCAACCCCCATTTCCAATCTCCCGGGTTCAAGCGAGTCTCCTGCCTTAGCCTCCTGAGTAACTGGGACCCCAGGTGTGTGCCACCATGCCCGGCGAATTTTTCTACTTTTAATAGACATGGGGTTTCACTGTGTTGGCCAGGCTGGTCTTGAAACTCCTGACCTCAGGTGATCCGCCCACCTCTGCCTCCCAAAGTGTTGGGATTACAAGCATGACCCACCGCACCGGCCTGCACCAGATCCTTGAATTCGCTAAATTGTCCCAGGAACCTGCCAGCCTTGGCTGCTTGTGATTTCATGAGGCCGGATGCCTTAGGTGCCTGCCCACTTGGATGCCATGAACTCACTCAACAGGTGGTTACTGAATGCCCACTGTGTAGAACGTACAGGAAATACAACAGTGGATTAGGTCCATAATGCCCTCTTTTATTTATTTATGTATTTATTACAGAGTTTCGCTCGTTTCCTAGGCTGGAGTGCAATGGTGCGATCTCGGCTCACCACTACCTTCGCCTCCGGATTCAAGTGTTTCTCCTACCTCAGCCTCCCCAGTAGCTGGGATTATAGGCATGCACCACCATGCCTGGCTAAGTTTTTTTTTGTATTTTTAGTAGAGACGGGGTTTCTCCATGTTAGGCTGATCATGAACTCCCCACCTCAGGTGATCCACCCGCCTTGGCCTCCCAAAGTGCTGGGATTACAGGCGTGAGCCAGCCACGCTTGTCATGAGGCTAGCGCTGCCTGCCTTGTCACTTTCAGTTACGAGAAAAATGAGGTGAGTCCAGACAATCTAGGTTAGGTCATCAACAGAATAACATATTCCAACCAGCCAGTTCCCCGAATATGCTCCAGGGATCTAGGGGTAATCTTTAATGTCAATCCTATTTTTATAATTATACTATATTTATAATAATATAAAGATGTTTTTGCTTTTTTCATTCTCTGAGTCAGAAGAGTCAATGGAATTTTCTAGAAGCCTCTGAAAAATTGACGTGTGATATTGCTACAGACTGAATACAGAAGCAGACATGAGAATCTAACTACCAACCTGGGCAACAAAGTGAGACCTCCACTTTTCTACAAAAGTGAAAATAAAAAGCTGCATCCTTCCAGCTACATGGGAGGCTGAGAGGATGGGAGGATCACTTAAGCTCAGGAGTTAGGGGCTGCAGTGAGCTGTGAAAGTGCCACTGCACTCCACCTTGGGTGATACAGCAAGAGACTGTCTTAGAAGAGAGAGAGAGAGACCAAGCATGGTGGCTCACATCTGTAATCCCAGCACTTTGGGAGGCTGAGGTAGGAGGATCATGAGGTCAGTAGTTTGAGACCAGACTGGCCAACATTGTGAAACCCTATTTCTACTAAAAATATAAAAATTAGCCGGGCATGGTGGCGCATGCCTGTAATCCCAGCTACTTGGGAGGCTGAGGCAGGAGAATAGACTGAACCTGGGAGGTGGAGGTTGTGGTAAGCCGAGATTGTGCTACTGCACCCCACATGGGCAACAAAGTGAGACTCCATCTCAAAAAAAAACAGAGAGAGAGTCTTACTGTATTAAGTCAGATATTAAGGAAATTAGCAAAAATGTAAAACAATCCTAATCTTTGCACATTTTTTGTTGTTCTGGAACATGATTTTGAAAATAATTATAGCGTTGCTAAGAGAGATAGTGTGGGAGGGAGTGGAAGGTAGTAAATTGCAGTCAGATAAGGAATTTGGACTTAATTCAGTTTAACAGTGAGTAACTAGCCTTTAGAAATGTTATGTCTATTTAAGGTACTAGGATGTCTTGTATGTCATTTTAACAATAGTAATAAAACAGGCCAGGCACACTCCTGTAATCCTAGCATTTCGCTACATCTGTTTAAGGTACTAGGATATCTTGTATTTCATTTTAACAATAGTAATATAATAGGCCATGGGCACACCTGTAATCCTAGCATTTTGGGAGGCCAAGACCGACAGATAGCTTGAGACCAGGAGTATGAGACCAGCTTGGGCAATATAGCGAGATCCCACCTCTATAAAAAAAATAATTTATATTTACTGGACATTATGTTAATAAAGTTTATTATTGTTGGCCGGGTGTGGTGGCTCATGCCGGTAATCCCAGCACTTTGAGAGGCCAAGGTGGGCAGATCACTTGAGGTCAAGAGATCAAGACCATCCTGGCCAACATGGTGAAACCCCATCTCTACTAAAAATACAAAAATCAGCTGGGCATGATGGTGCGCATCTGTCGTCCCAGCTACTTGGAAGGCTGAGGCGGGAGAATCGCTTGAACCCCAGAGAAGGAGGTTGCAAGGAGCCAAGATCATGCTACTGCACTCCAGCCTGGTGACAGAGCGAGACTCCGTCTCAATAAATAAATAAATAAATTCATGCATTCACATAATGTGCTACATGAAGTACTATGAAGTCTCTCGATTTGCTATTTGACTTTTTAAAATAAATAATGCTTAACATAATAACAGATACAGGTTCTTGTACATTTCTTGACTTGTTGTAGACACTTGATATATAGTAACTTATTAAAATTAATAAAGCTGAGACTATCAATGATCTTGAGTAAATTCTTCAGATTTTTGTGTTGGAATGCTTTCTTGTTTGTTCGTTTTCCTCCATTGAGGATTGTGGTGGGCAAAATTTGTACTCCCATGATCTTTGTCTCCTAGTATGCCTCTTACAGTTATAAGTTACCTTACATAGCAAAAGGGACTTTGCAAATATGATTAAGGTTATAATCAGCTGACCTTAAGATGGAGGACTTAACCTAGATTTTCCTAGTGAGTACAGTGTAATCATGAGAATCCCTAAAGGCAAAAGACAAGTCACATAGATGCAGCAGAAAGGAAAGTCATAGATTTTCAAAGCACAGGCAGAACTCAACCCATGGTTCCTGGCTTGAAGATGAGAGGGACCACATGCAAACCTTGAGAATGAAAGTAGTTCTGCCAACAACCTGAATGAACCCAGAAGCAGATTCTTCTGCACAGCCTTAGCTGACTGACAGCCTATTGAGACCCTAAGCAGAGTTCCCACCTGAGTCCACTGTACTTCTGACTTACAGAACTGTGAGATAAGTGGGTAGTGTTTTAAGCCATTATGTTTGTGGTAACTTTTTATGGCAATAGAAAACAAATGCAAGCATTCATTCCACACTTTTCTCAGCACTCCCTGAGGCAAAGCGGAAACCCTATGAACTACATTTCCCAGGAGCCCTTGCCTCCTGCGTTCTGGATTCACTTGTGTTTTACCCAATGGAATACACTTCCAGAAATTTGGAAAGTGGCAGACATACATGTTATTGTGGGTTTTTACTTAGGTTTTGGCTCTCTTTCGCACCAGTCCCTGTCTCAGTTACTTAAAGGCAGCTGTGACAACAGTAGTTTTCTGAACTTTTCTGCCCTTTGGGCAGCAGAAGCAGCACCCTTCTTATTCTCTGGACCACAGAGGCAGCAGCACAAATGAAAACCAATGAGACTGGCCATGGTGGCTCACGCTTGTAATTCCAGCACTTTGGGAGGCCAAGGCAGGTAAATTACCTGAGGTCAGGAGTTCAAGGACAGCCTGACCAACATGATGAAACCCTGTCTCTACTAAAAATACAAAAATTAGCTGAGCATGGTGGCGGGCACCTGTGATTCCAGCTACTCAGGAGACTGAAGCAGGATAATTGCTTGAACCCAGAGGCGGAGGTTGCAGTGAGCTGAAATCACACCATTGCACTCCAGCCTAGGCGACAAGAGTGAAACTCCGTCTAAAAAAAAAAGAAGGAAAATCAATGTGACAGTAGCTCCTCCAGCCCTTACAAACTTATGAGCATCTAATTCTCTGTACTAAATACCATTATGTTTGAAATATGTGAAGTGGTTTCGTTTTTCCATGACTGAACCCTAATTAATAGACTTCTCCATGCCTGAGTTTCCTGACATATAAAATGAAATTACTAACAATACATAACACATAGTAAAAATTAACCACTTAGAATTATTGCATGAATTAAATTACATTGACTCAATTCATGTAAAGTGTTCAACAGAGTACTTAACGAACAGTAAGTGTTCGATAAA
Organism: Rhinopithecus roxellana; assembly: GCF_007565055.1. Classification (NCBI taxonomy): domain Eukaryota; kingdom Metazoa; phylum Chordata; class Mammalia; order Primates; family Cercopithecidae; genus Rhinopithecus; species Rhinopithecus roxellana. The sequence continues at coordinate 77,798,816 of NC_044568.1, read as the reverse complement.
CGTTTGTTACTATTTTATTTTCTAAAGGGTTATTACTGTGATTACGAAATTGGCACTAAAAAAATGCCAGTTTATTCTACCTTTTCTCTAACCTATCTTGAACATTCCTAGCTTGAAAACAAACATACACCAGCCTGAGCAACATAGAGAGACCCTGTCTTTACAGTTTGTTTTTTTTTTTTTGGTTAGCCAGGTGTAGTGGTGTGTGCCAATATTCCTAGCTACTCAGGAGGCTGAAGTGGGAGGACTACTTCAGCCCAGGAGTTCCAGGCTGCAGTGAGCTTTGATTGTTCCGCTGCACTCCAGCCTGGGTGACAGAGCAAGACCAAAAAAAAAGAAAAAAGAAAATAAAGGGGGGGGGCCGGGCATGGCATCTCACACCTGTAATCCCAGAGCTTTGGGAGGCCAAGGCAGGCAGATCATGAGGTCAGGAGTTTGAGATCAGTGTGGCCAACATGGTGAAACCCTGTCTCCATTAAAAATACAAAAATTGTCTGGGTGAGGTGGTAGGTACTTGTAATCCCAGATACTTGGGAGCCTGAGGCAGAAGAATCACTTGAACCTGGGAGGCAGAGGACGCAGTGAGCTGGACCATGCCACTGCACTCCAGCCTGTGCAACAGAGTGAGCCTCTGTCTCAAAAAAAGAGAAAAACAAAAAGAAAAGAAAACACACAAACATTGTGAGGACTAAACTCTGATTTTTATAAATCGTGGCCAAATTCCTTTCTAAGGGACCTGGGGAGTCATGCCCTACAAACCATAAATTCTCATCAGTTGGGTATAAAACCCATATATCACGACTTACTTTCCAACCTGACAAGAAAGTCAAAATATTTTACCCCAAAATATGTTTCTTTGCCATATTTTGAAATGGTCCTGCAAAGTTGTCCTTTGTGGAGCAAAATGTGCATCTGTAAAGAATCTCTATTAACATAGCTAGATATTTTTCTTCCAGACCCTCCCAATCCTGAAGAGATTAAGTAAAAGTCTAGCACCCTTTAAAGGTACGAATAGGAAACATGTGTCATCTGTTGTCTCTGAGGGCAGCCATTATAAGACTTCAAAAGAACCTTGGTCTCCACAGTATTTTATCTTAACCTGAACATTTCCTGATCCCAGGTCTTTTTTTTTTTTTTTACACGGAGTTTCTCTCTTGTTGCACAGCCCAGGCTGGAGTGCAGTGGCGAGATCTGGGCTCACTGCAACCTCCACCTCCTGGGTTCAAGCGATTCTCCTGCCTCAGCCTCCAGAGTAGCTGGGATTACAGGTGCGTGCCACCATGCCCGGCTAATTTTTTGTATTTTTAGTAGAGACGGGGTTTCACCATGTTAGCCAGGATGATCTTGATCTCCTGACCTAGTGATCCACCTGCCTTGGCCTCCCAGAGTGATGGGATTATAGGCATGAGCTACCATGCCCGGCCCAGATCAATTCTCTTTCAAAAGCCATATGAGGCCAGGCACAGTGACTCACGCCTGTAATCCCAGCACTTTGGGAGGCCTAGGCGGGCAGATCAACTGAGGTCAGGAGTTTGAGATCAGCCTGGCCAAGATGGTGAAACCCCGTCTCTACTAAAAATACAAAAATTATCTGGGTATAGTGGCGCATGCCTGTAATCCCAGCTACTTGGTAGGCTGAGGCAGGAGAATCGCTTGAACCTGAGAGGTGGAGGTTGGGGTGAGCCGAGATTGCACCATTGCACTCCAGCCTGGGCAACAAGAGTGAAACTCCATCTCAAAAAAAAAAAAAAAAAAAAAAAAAAAAAAAAAAAAAAAAAAAGGGAATACAAGCTGTAACAGATTAAACTGTTAAATTAGTCTTGTATAGAAAACGTTATAATTGGCCGGGCGCAGTGGCTCAAGCCTGTAATCCCAGCACTTTGGGAGGCCGAGACAGGCGGATCACTGGGTCAGGAGATCGAAACTATCCTGGCTAACACGGTGAAACCCCGTCTCTACTAAAAAATACAAAAACTAGCTGGGCGAGGTGGCTGCGCCTGTGGTCCCAGCTACTCGGGAGGCTGAGGCAGGAGAATGGCGTGAACCCGGGAGGCGGAGCTTGCAATGAGCTGAGATCTGGCCACTGCACTCCAGCCTGGGGGACAGAGCAAGACTCCGTCTCAAAAAAAAACAAAAAACAAACAAACAATAAAAACGTTATAACTCTCAGGCTGGGCTTGGTGGTTTACGCCTGTAATCCCAGCACTTTGGGAGGCTAAGGTGGGTGAATCATGAGGTCAGTAGTTCGAGACCAGCCTGGTCAACATGGTGAAACCCCTTCTCTACTAAAAATACAAAAATTAGCCAGGTGTGGTTGTGGGCACCTGTAATCCCGGCTACTCCTTAAATCTGGGAGGTGGGGGTTGCAGTGAACTGAGATCCGGCCATTGTACTCCAGCCTGGGCAACAAGAACAAAAAACTCCATCAAAAAAAAAAAAAAAAAAAAAAGAAAGAAAGAAAGAAAGAAAGAAAGAAAGAAAGAAAGAAAATAAAACATAATCCTGTTAATTTCCTTTGTTATCTGCGTATGTGAGCTAGAACTTAACTTTTAACTTGAGTACACTGATTCCATTTTTTCTGCTGCTCATGTCTCCAGACAAGAAAATGACTGCCCTGTTGGGTTTCAGACTTTAATAGGGCCTGTAGCCATTTTATTTTGGCCAATTTCTCCCATTTGGAACGGGAACAATTAACGAATGTCTGTACTCCCATGGCATCTTGGAAATAACTTGCTTTTGATTTTACAGGCTCCTAGACAGAAGGGACTTGCCTTGTCTCCAGTGAGACTTTGGAGTCACACTTTTGGGTTAATGCTAGAATGAGGTAAGACTTTGGGGGACTGTTTCCTTTCCATGTGTTTTTTTTTTTTTTTTCCTCAAGATGTCGCCCAGGGTAGAGTGCAGTGGTGTGATCTTGGCTCACTGCAACCTCTGCCTCTCGGGTTCAAGCAATTCTCCTGCCTCAGCCTCCTGAGTAGTTGGGATTACAGGCGTGTGCTACCACGTTTGGCTAATTTTTATATTTTTAGTAGAGACGGGGTTTCACCATATTGGCCAAACTGGTCTTGAACTCCTGACCTCAGGTGATCTGCCTGCCTCAGCCTCCCAGAGTGCTGGGATTACAGGCGTGAGCCACCTTGCCTGGCCTCCTTTCCAATTTAAAAGAGTATATTTAACATTCCATCTTAGACATTGTCATGGCTGTGAAGTCTTTGTGTGAGAAAGGTTTATTCAGGTGAAAAGCCTTTCCCAGATTTTCACTTGAATAAACTCTTTAAAACTGGATTTTGAGCCTTTCAATTATTTCAGGTTGACATAACTAAAATAGAATGAAGGCCGGGCGCGGTGGCTCAAGCCTGTAATCCCAGCACTTTGGGAGGCCGAGACGGGCGGATCACGAGGTCAGGAGATCGAGACCATCCTGGCTAACACGGTGAAACCCCGTCTCTACTAAAAATACAAAAAAACTAGCCGGGCGAAGTGGCGGGCGCCTGTAGTCCCAGCTACTCGGGAGGCTGAGGCAGGAGAATGGCGTAAACCCGGGAGGCGGAGCTTGCAGTGAGCTGAGATCTGGCCACTGCACTCCAGCCCCGGCGACAGAGTGAGACTCTGCCTCAAAAAAAAAAAAAAAAAAAAAAAATAAAATAAAATAAAATAGAATGAGCTTATATACTCCTAGAATGCACTCAGCCTGTGAACTGTAAAATTGTTCCATTCTTGTTAAAGCTTTAGTTTTGGGGAATTCATATCAATGGGTATCAGAGCTAGGCACAGTGATGTGGTTAAAAGAAAGTTGCCTCAGCTGGGCCCAGTGGCTCACACCTGTAATCCCAACACTTTGGGAGGCCGAGGTGGGCAGATCACTTGAGGTCAGAAGTTTGAGACCAGCCTGGCCAACGTGATGAAACCCTGTCTCTCCTAAAAATACAAAAATTAGCCGGGTTTGGTGGTGGGAGCCTATAATACCAGCTACTCAAGAGGCTGAAGCAGGAGAATTGCTTAAACCTGGGGTCGGGGGCAGAGGTTGCAGTGAGCTGAGATCGAGCCATTGCACTCCAGCCTGGGTGACAGAGGAAGACTCCGTCTCAAAAAGAAAAGAAAAGAACAACAAAGAAAGGTGCCTCATCACAGACCGTGTTGCAGCTATGTCTTTGGTAACATAGTTTATGGAAATACTTACAAAGTGAAAATTATGCAAACGGGTAAAGGTACCAGGTTCCTAGCTCCCTGGACTCCCCACATGACTGTGAGAGAGGAGACAGGGACTGGTTAGGCAGATAGAGAGGGAGGACCTCAGAAGAAAGATAATGCCTACAGGAATGCACCCGCACCACCCCTGTTATGCAGCTAGCAGATGGAAATGTGGTTAAGAACTTCCTCTTTTACCAGAATTTTTAATCAAAAGGATGTTTGTCCCAACTTAGACACAGACACAATAAATCAACTAAATGTCCTTAACCTGACCCAAGCTCATTATAATATCATTAACATGAGATCTGCAGTGTGGTTTTACCCCCCAGTGGGCTTTTCTGTGGTGCTTATGGCTAATAACTAAGATGCAGTAACTATAGACAAGAACGCACCTGCGCACTAACAACTGGGACCCGGAAGCAGCCAGGAAGCAGAGGTTCGTGTAGGATGCAAATGAGAAAAACACCCCTAGAAAGAAAGGATAAAAACCCCTGGGGACGCTGGGCATGGTGGCTCACACTTGTAGTTCCAGCACTTTGGGTGGCCGAGGCAGGCAGATCACTTGAGGTCGGGAGTTCAAGACCAGCCTGGCCAACATGGTGAAATCCTGTCTCTACCAAAAATACAAAAATTAGCTGGGCGTGGTGGTGCATGTCTGTAATACCAGCTACTCGGGAGGCTGAGGCAGGAGAATCGCTTAAACCTGGGAGATGGAGGTTGCAATGAGCTGAGATTGTGACATTTCACTCCAGCCTGGGCAACAGAGCAAGACTCCATCTCAAAAAATAAAACAAAACAAAACACCCTGGGGATGACCAACCCACTTTCAGGAGCCCTGTCTTTACTGAGAACTTTCTGTTGCTTAATAAAACTCTACTCTGGGCCAGGCACGGTGGCTCATGCCTGTAATCCCAGTAATTTGGGAGGCCGAGGCGGGTGGATCACCTAAAGTCAGGAGTTCGAGACCAGCCTGGTCAACATGGTGAAATCCTGTCTCTACTAAAAACACAAAAATTAGCTGGGCATGGTGGCAGGTGCCTGTAATTCCAGCTACTTGGAAGGCTGAGGCAGGAGATCATTTGAACTCGGGAAGCAGAGGTTGCAGTGAGCTGCGATCATGTCATTGCTCTCCAGCCTGGGTGACAAGAGTGAAACTGTCTCAAAAAAAACCCAAAAACAAAAAAACAAAAAAAACCTCTACTCTGCCTTACCCTCCTGTGTCCAACAAGGAAACTGCGACAATTGTATCAGTACCGAAGATAAGGCCCAAGCAGAGTGATGAGTCCAGCAGGAGACCACTGCTTTTCCCCCTTGTATTACTCCATTCTCACACTGCTATGAAGATACTAATACTACCCAAGACTGGGTAATTTATAAAGAAAGGAGGTTTAATTGACTTATAGTTCTGCATATCTGGAAGGGCTCAGGAAACACACAATCATGGCGGAATGTGAAGGGAAAGCAAAGCACGTCTTACATGGTGTCAGGAAAGAGAGAGAGTGTAGGGGAAACTGCTACTTTTTTTTTTTTTTTAGACAGAGTCTTGCTCTGTCACCCAGGCTGGAGTGCAGTGGTGCGATCTTGGTTCACTGCAACCTCTGCCTCCTGGGTTCAAAGGATTCTCCTACCTCAGTCTCCCAAGTAGCTGGGACTACAGGCATGTGCCACCACGCCCAACTAATTTTTTGTATTTTTAGTAAAGATGGTGTTTCACCTTGTTAGCCAGGATGGTCTCGATCTGGTGACCTTGTGATCTGCCCACCTCAGCCTCTCAAAGTGCTGGGATTACAGCCGTGAGCCACTGCATCTGGTCAAAACTGCCACTTTTAAAGCATCAGATCTCATGAGAACTCTCTATCATAAGAACAGCATGGGGGAAACCATCCCCACGATCCAATCACCTCCCACCAAATCCCTCTCTCGACACTTGGGGATTACAATTTGAGAAGAGATTTGAGTGGGGACACAGAGCCAAACCATATCACCCCCCCAGATTTGGGAGAGTTTTTGTACATTTATGGTCCTGTCCTGGAGGGAATAGACTTAGGTTATCTGTCTGCCTGATTACCATATGCTTGTTATCAGTCTGCTTTCTGCAGTGTATTGATGGGAAATGTTGACATGACTTGATGCTCATCAGTCTAGTAGCCAGCACAAACAAACCCAGCATATTCCTGGCTATTTACTTAAAGGGATCAAAGGCTAGTCTCCAAGATGCTTACATCAGAAGTAGGCTCTGTATCCGAGGTCCATTTCTGCATAGATTATTTCAAAGATTTTACTAAAGTGAGACTTTGCTTGGATATTTGTTTCCACTGTATGAGTTCAAGTCTGAGTCATTCCAAAATTTTTTTCTTTTTTTTTTTTACTGAAGTCAAATTTATGGGCGTAAAAATTACATAAAACAAAAGGCACAACGTTTTAAGTGCACAACGAGTTTGGAGAAGTATAGACATTGTCGTACCAAAAATAAACACTTCCATCACCACCCCAAATTCCCTTATGCTCTTTGCAATCATCCTCCAACCACTGATCCCCAACGCCATAAAACTCCTCACCTTCTTTCAATTAAAATGTATTAGTTGCACTTGTTTTAGAATTTATTCTAAGTTGGATTATGCAGTACTGTATTTTAAAATTTATTATTATTTTCTTCAGCATAACTTCTTTTTTTTTTCTTCTTTTTAAGAGTTGGGATCTCACTCTGTCATCCAGAGCGCAGTGGTGCAATCATAACTCACCGCAGTCTCCAACTCTGGGGCTCAAGTGATTCTCCCTCAGCCTCCCATGTAGCTGGGATTACAGGCACTCCCCACTGTGCCTGGCTTCTTTTTTACTTTTCAGTATCAAAAATATTATTTTAAAAATATTTAGCTAAACCGAAAAAAGTACTGATTTTGGTCATGCAACAGCTCAATTTAGTTTGAATAATTCAGAGACAAGTAACTATATTAGAACAAGAGAGGATCATTACTTTTCCCTTTTCAACTAACATAGAAAATTCATCACCAAAAGAAAACATTGGATGGTGTGTACTTGACAACTAAGTTTCCTAAAGGAAATTGACAAAAGGAGAATAGGGAACCTCACATTCATCTACATCAGGAAAGCACCTTTATCCAAATAACTCTTTCATACACTGAACTCATGATCTATTTACTCTTTTGAAAGCAAAAACAATATGCATTTCCTAGCTTTCTATACTGAAAAACCCAAGAACAATGACCAACCTAATGGCTATGAACTCCCCCAGTGTTCAGTTAAAATGTTATTTCCCACTCCACCAAATCAGGGCTTCCTGAAGAAATAGTTGACTGCAGGTCTCAGACAGGAAAGTACAATTTAACCTCGAACATCTCACATTCAAAGGGTTGGGGAATTGAGTTTCATCACTTAAATGGAGGAATATCTTGGAATTTGTGAGCATATTTTGAAACCACCACAAATTCATTAAATGATTTTGATTTTTTAAAAGATATTCTGTAGACATCCTTATAAAACTCAAACAATACAAAAGCATGTTCCATACAGCAGAAACTGAAATGACCTCTTCACAAAACCTACTCTCACATCCACTCCAACTTTACTTGCATAACTTCACAGACTTCCCTAAATACATACACACACACACACACACACACACACACACACACACACACACAAAAGACAGAGAGAGAGAGATTTGGGATTTTGATTATTATATGAATGGGCTTGTCCTACTATGCCATTTATCAATCAAAACATCATGTCTTGACCGGGTGCGGTGGCTCACGCCTGTAATCCCAGCACTTTGGGAAGCTGAGGCAGGCGGATCACCTGAGGTCAGGAGTTCAAGACCAGCCTGGCCAACATGGTGAAAATCCATTTCTACTAAAACTACAAAAAAATTAGCCCCCTGGTGGTGGTGGGCACCTGTAATCCCAGCTACTCAAGAGGCTGAGGCAGAAGAATCACTTGAACCCGGGAGGCAGAGGCTGCAGTGAGCTGATTTCACAGCACTGTAATCCAGCCTGGGCGACAGAGCAAGATCCTGTCTCAAAAACAAACAAAAAAAAATCACCAAAAAAAAAAAAAAAAAAATCATGTCGTGAAGATCTTTCCATGTGAGCATAGAGCTAAGTCATTCTTCTTAAAAACTGCACCACATTTCATTGTGTTGATGCACAGTAATTTACTTAATCAATTCCCGGTAGGCAGGCACAGATGATGTACCTTTTTGCCTTTTTTTCTATTGTACACATTGTTGCAGTGAAATCTTTTCAGTCTTGCCCTTCTAGTTCTAGAAATTGTGAGACCTTGGAATGAAAAAAGTGCTGCATTAAAGGGTACGTGTATATTAAAGTTTAACAGTAATTGTCAAATGGCGAGTTGGGGGAAATTCTCTGAAAGAGAAGTTGTTCCAGGAAAAAGGACAGAATCTTTACCAGTTAGCCTGTTGGCAAGTAACAAAAAACAACCCAAAGTGACTCACAGGAAAGGAAAAGATATTTATTAAAAGACAGAGGAATGCAGCCAGGCTTTGGTAGCATAAGGGAATGTGGAATTGATAAGCCATCCGGACTCTCTGTCGCTCATCTGTGCTTCTTTCCCTAGTCCAATTTTCCTGGCTTCTCCATTCATAAAATAGATAGAATATTGCAATCTCAAAGCTTCCATATTTACACCTCTGTCCAAGAGACCCATCTAGACTAACTGGAACCCCAGATTCCAGAAGGAGAGGGCCTCCTTGGTTCAGACTGGGCCTGTTAAGTTGAAGATGATCAAGCATCCTGCACTACAAACATGGGACATCCCACTACCAGGACACATCCTTCCACTCTTAATAAAACAACAGGTTTGAGGGTAAACTGCTTCCAGAGTAGAGACAACATCACGGGAAAAGAGACAGGATACATATGTTAAATGTACTGCTCTTAGGCTGACTCTGGGTGCACTGCCTATGAGTTCTTGAACTCTTGGGCTAAAGCAATCTTCCTGCTTCAGCCTCTCAAAGTGCTGGGAGTAGGTGTGAGCCACCTTGCCTAGCCAGTACTATTTATTTATTTATTTATTTATTTATTTATTTATTTATTTATTTATTTTTTTGAGGCGGAGTCTCGCTCTGTCGCCCGGGCTGGAGTGCAGTGGCCGGATCTCAGCTCACTGCAAGCTCCGCCTCCCAGGTTTACGCTATTCTCCTGCCTCAGCCTCCGGAGTAGCTGGGACTACAGGCGCCCGCCACCTCGCCCGGCTAGTTTTTGTATTTTTAGTAGAGACGGGGTTTCACCATGTTAGCCAGGATGGTCTCGATCTCCTGACCTCGTGATCCGCCCGTCTCGGCCTCCCAAAGTGCTGGGATTACAGGCTTGAGCCACCGCGCCCGGCGCCAGTACTATTTATAAAAATACCTAAAAACAAAAAACATTTACTGCTCTAAGAACTAATGAGAGAAAAAGTTAAGCAGTTAGGGTGGGTCCTTGGTAAAACTCCTTTAAACAGAGAAATGGCCTGAAAAATCAGGCTGAAGGCACAGATAAGGAAACTTGCACAAATCTATGGCCCACTCAGATAAAGGAACAAGGCCCAACATAGAAATGTCTTTGTCGTTTGTGTTGTAAGACATGCCCACAGCTACACTGATATGGGAACAAGACCCAACATAGAAATGCCTTTGTCCTTTGTATAATCAGCAGGCTTCCAGAAAAAAGCCTGTTCTCCTTTTGGGGGCATGTACACGGTGGGCTCCAGTGGGTTCTGGTGGGTAATTTCCTTTTCTTTTTTGGACATGCTTTGGACTGTGAGCCAAGCCTCTGTGAATCATCACTTCAGCCCCTGATTGGTCCCAGGCCAACCTGAGTAGGGCTTTCTCCAAGACCAGTCAGCACATTTCTTCCCTTCCCAGTCCATAAAACCCCCTGGACCCAGCTTCATACTTGGCAACCCATTCACCCGTCTCTGCTGTGGAGAGCGTTCTTCTTTCACATATTAAACTTTTGCTCCAACCTCACCCTTTGTATCCAAGGTCCTTAATTATGTTGGTCATGAGACAAAGGACTCCAAGTTATACCTCACAATGAGAGACTGTGCTGTATTGGCCAGGACTCTAACACTTAAGCACCTGACTTAATTAAAAAAAAAACACTACTTCTGTAGTTACTGATTGCAAACTATTGTTTCCTGTCACATCCTCAGTGCAGGGACTAAGATCCTGTGTATTCAGAGTAATTGAAAATGTGAGGCCCGCAGGGCGGCTCATGTCTTTAATCCCAGCACTTTGGGAAGCCCAGGTGAGAGGATCACTTGAGCCCAGGAGGTTGAGACTAGCCTGGGTAACATAGTGAAACCCATCTCTGTGCAAAAAATACAAAAATTAGCTGGGCATGGTGGCACGCACTCACACCCGCAGTTCCAGGTACTTGGGGGGCTGAGGTGGGAGGATCACTTGAGCCCAGAGTCAGAGGCAGCAGTGAGCTGAGATTGTGCCACTGTGCTCAAGCCTGGACTCAAAAATGTGGGGTAGAAACATAGCGTTATGCCGGGTATGGTGGCTCATGCCTGTAATCCCAGCACTTTGGAAGACGAAGGCAGGGGGATCACGAGGTCAAGAGATCGAGACTATCCTGGCCAACATGGTGAAACCCTGTCTCTACTAAATATATAACAATAAGCCGGGTGTGGTGGCAGCACCTGTAGTCCCAGCTACTCGGGAGGCTGAGGCAGGAGAATGGCGTGAACCTGGGAAGCAGAGCTTGCAGTAAGCCGAGATCGCACCACTGCACTCCAGCCTGGCAGAGCGAGACCCTCCTCTCACAAAAAAAAAAAAAAAAAAAAAAAAAAAATGTATGAAAAAGAAACATAGGGTTATACAGAGCTAGCAACTTCAGCCTGATAGTGTTAGTTTTGCTGGCATTTATTAAAAACAAGAAAAAATGACATAATTGCTGCAGAGAGCTCCAGAGGGGGCAAGGCCTGTGCCTCAGGAACCTGTGTCAGCTGAGGCCCAGGGAGGACTGCACCCACCGGCCAGATCCAGGCCTAGAAGCAACAGACCCTGCAGGCCCCGCGACCTGATGGCCGCAGTGGCCTCCTCGAGTCTGGACTCTTTGACTCATATTGATTGGACGGCAGCAAACACCCGCCAGGCCACCTAGGACATGGAATCTTTGGGCATTGGACAAGGCAGGGTGACAAAAATGGCGGCACCAGAAGGCCCGATTGAGACCTCCGGCCCAGAAGGCGAAGCTGTGTGGAGCAGCAACTGGCCAAGGAGCCGCGCGCATGCGGGACTTGGGGCGGCTGCTCAGTGCCCCTGAGATGGAAGAATAACAACAAAGGCCTTCCAGACCAGGAAATGAGCGGCCAAGCGACGGTTAGAACCGTTAAAACCGTTAGCAACCTTCCTGCGCATGGTCCTGGCAGTGGAAGCCAGAAACGGTAGAAAAACTTAACAGCACTGGGTCAAGAAAAAGAAGTGCCCAGCATCCTTTGGGGAGATTTAGGAGGCAGTGTAGAAGTCCAGTGCATATGAGAAGAACAAGTTGATCTCCATTCTCCACATCCCACTTTTTTTTTCTTTTTTTGAGACAGGGTCTCCCTCTGTCACCCAGGCTGCAGTGCAGTGGTGCAATCACTGCTGAGGTTCACAGCAGCCTCAAATTCCTAGATTCCAGTGAACCTCCCATCTCAGCCTCTCGATTAGGTGGGGCAATAGGTGTGCCCCACCACCCCAGGCTTTTTTTTTTTTTTTTTTTTTAATAGAGACAGCATCCTCCTATGTTTCCCAGGCTGGTCTCCCACTCCTGAGCTCAAGCAGTCCTCCCACTATGGCCTCCCAAAGTGCTGGGATTACAGGCTCGACCCACCACACCCTCGCCTACATTTATCTTTTTCTAGAGACGTGGTCTCACTCTGTCACCCAGGCTAGTGTGCAGTGGTGTGATTAATATTTTGTTTTTTGTAGAGATTGGGGACTTGCTCTGTTGCCCAGGGTGGTCTCAAACTCCTATCCAAAAGCAATCCTCCTGCTTCAGCACCCAGAATAGCTTGGATTACAGGAGTAATCCACCACGGCTGCCTCTCACACCTTTTAAAAGAAAACTTTTTTTTTCTATATTTCCCCCTGACAGGGGCTCACTTTGTTACTCAGGCTGGAGTGCTGTGTTGTGAACATGGCTCACTGCAGCCTTGATCTCCCAGGCTCAGGTGATCCTCCCATCTCAGTCTCCTGAGTAGCTGGGACTGCAGGTGGGGCGTGCCACAATGCCCAGCTAGTTTTTGTATTTTTTTGTAGAGATAGGATTTCACAATGTTGCCCAGGCTGGTCTTGGACTCCTGAGCTCAGTTGATCCCTCTGCCTGGGCTTCCCAAAGTGCCAGATTACAGGTGTGAGGCACTGTGCCCGGCCTAAAAGGTTTTTATTTGTAAAATTTTTGTACATTAGAAAAAAAAAAAAAAAACATTTGCTAAAGTGGGAGGATCGCTTGAGGCCAGATGTTTGAGACCAGCCTGGGCAATAAATGATATCCCCGTCTCTATAAAAATATAAACAAATAAAACGTTTGCTACATCTAGGCCTTCTAGATAGAAAGGTTGCTAACATGATAAAGTAGACCTAGAAAATCACATAACTTGTAAATGGCCTTTTAATTTTTTTTTAATTGTAGAAAAGAAATGTCTTTCGGAAACAACCTTTTGAAATGGAATTGTTAGACCACCAGTAGAAGCAACACATGTCCACTTTAGTTCAATGGTTTAGAAAGACATGAGACAGGGTGGCTCATGCCTGTAATCCCACCTCTTTGGGAGGCCAAGGCGGGTGGCTCACCTGATGTTGCAAGTTTGAAACCAGCCTGGTCAACATGGTGAAAGCCCGTCTCTACTGAAGAAAACAAAAATTAGCTGGGAGTGGTGGCAGGTACCTACAGTCCCAGCTACTGGGGAGGCTGAGGCAGGAGAATCGCTTGAACCCAGGAGGCGGAGGTTGCAAAAAGCTGAGATCACGACACTGTACTCTAGCCTGGATGACAGCACAAGACTCAGTCTCCAAAAAAAAAAAAAAAAAAAAAAAAAAAAAGGCCTGAGGAGGAAGAGAAGAAGCTTCTATGACAGCAGTCTGGTCATATTTAGAAGTCATCTTCATATTATAACTATGCTCTCTGTGTGAATTTTATTTCTCCCTGTATATACAATTGATGAGTATTTTTTGAAATATCTATGCCAAAATGTTCATATTTAGAAAATACTTTATTATAACTATTGCTATGTGTGTGCAGTTTTACTTAGAAGTACTATATATCTAGTGGACAGGTAAGCTCTTATTTGAAATATCTAGTCTTTCTAGATATTTTCAAGTATTTGATGTATCTAAAATTAGAGATATCCATTATGTTGATAGGTCCCTACATTTTTTTTTTAAAAAGAAATTAGAGGTAGTAGTAAAACACTTTATAGACAGTTTTTAAAAATTGCTGGGACTGGCTGGGCATGGTGGGTCACACCTGTAATCCCAGCACTTTGGGAGGCCAAGGTGGGTGGATCACCTGAGGTCAGGAGTTCAAGACCAACCTGGCCAACATGGCGAAATCTCATCTCTACTAAACATACAAAAATTAGCCGGTGTCCTAGTGGACAACTGTAATCCCAGGTAGTGGGGAGGCTGAAGCAGGAGAATCACTTGAACCTAGGAGAGGGAGGTTGCAGTGAGCCAAGATTGTACCACCATACTCCAACCTGGGTGACAGAGCAAGACTCTGTCTCAATTAAAAAAAAAAAAATTGATGTGACTATGGTATGATTCCACTTATATGAGGTACTTACAATAGTTAGATTCACAGAGACAGAAAGTAGAACAGTGGTTATCAGAGGCCAAGGGGATGGAGGAGCTGCTCACGGGGAGTTATTGCTAAGAGAGTACAGAGTTTCAGTTTGGGATGATAAAAATTTCTGGAGCTGGTTGGGAGTGATCATTGCACAACAGTATGAATATACTTAATGCCACTGAACTGCATGCCTAAAATGGTTAAACAGTAAATTATATGTCAAATATATTTTACCATAATAACATTTTTAAAAATTGATGGGAAATACTGTCTTTGCAATGGAATAGTTGCAAGTAGTTTGCTAATTGTTCAAACCACCTTTGTGCTTGATCATTTGGTTGAGGGAGATTGGAGGGAAGAAATCTCAAAAGGTGTTTTGCTAGTGTGTACTACAAGATTTCAGATTACTCGTTGCCTGGTATAGTAGCTGCACTTCTTTAAACTTTGCTATACTGTATATAAAGCCAGGAATGTTTTTCTCAAGGACATGGCAGCTACCTATTTGAAATATAATCGTCCATGGGGATCGTTTTCCTAACTCTTACTTTTGTGGGAGGGTAGGAGTCTAACTTCAGTGGGTGACTTGCTCCAAGTTGCAAAACTGCCTACTGTCTTAGAGATATGAAACATCTGTTTCTTCTTTGGATAAAGTCAACTAGCAAACAAAGACCACCCCCAATTAACAGACAAATTTAAGATGGACTGTATGTGATGAATGATGCTGTCGACTCCTCTGACTTGGGGACAAGTTATCATTTATCATGAGAATATGTATGTTATAGGTTGTATCTGCTTGACATCACAAAAGATGCCAGGAAAAAAGGGTGAAATTTATCCCTTCCTTGGTTGGGTGCAGTGACTCATGCCTGTAATCCCAGCACTTTAGGAGGCAAAGTTGGGTGGATCACCTGAGCCCAGGAGTTCCAGACCAGCCTGGGCAACATGGCAAGACCCCCGTCTCTACAAAAAATACAAAAATTAGCTGGGTGTGATGGCACGCCCCCTGCACTCCCAGCTACTAGGGAGGCTGAGGTAGGAGGATAGATTGAGCCCGAGAGGTCAAGACTGCAGTGAGCTGTGATTGTACCACTGCATTCCAGCCTGGGTGACCGAGTGAGACCCTTTCTCAAAACAAAAAAAAAAACAAAAAAACAGGTCGAGTGCGGTGGCTCATGCCTGTAATCCCAGCACGTTGGGAAGCCAAGGTGGCTGGATCACCTGAGGTCAGGAGGTCGAGACAAGTCTCGCCAACATGGTGAAACCCCATCTCCACTAAAAATACATAAATTAGCTGGGTGTGGTGGCGCGCGCCAGTAATCTCAGCTACTCGGAGGCTGAGGCATGAGAATCACTTGAACCCGGGAGGCGGAGGTTGCAGTGAGCTGAGATCCACGCTCCAGCCTGGGCCAGAGTGTGACTCCATTTCGAAAACAAAACAAAATTTCTTTCTATCTTTCCAATCTCTTTGTGGATTGTCAGTGATGCATATCATGTTATTTCTTAATGCATATTCAATAATAATAGTGATAAAATTATTTTTCTTTCTCTACTACTTTTGTGGAGAGGATATCTAGGAGATTACTTTTGTGGGAGAAGATTGTGTTTTTAATTCTATTTCACCAATAATGACAAAAATAGTGGTAGTAGAGTAACACATTTTGTTCATTTTGCGTTAAAGTACTTAGGTTGTCTTTTGACAGAGACATTTGGAAATGAAATTGTAAAAACACATGTCATTCATTGGATTGGTTTCAGAAAGAAGGAATTGGGAGAAATGAATTATAGACCTGACTGTTCCTGATTAGAAGCCACTTTCAGATATAACCATGGTTATATGTGAAGTTGATTCCATACTACTATGTATATAGTAGGCAAAATTAAGTCATTGTTTGAAACATCAAAACTTTCTAGATTTTTTTTTTTTTTTTGAGACAGGATGTCATTCTGTCACCCAGTGGCTTGATCAGAGATCACTGCAGCCTCAAACTACTGGTCTCAAAGGATCTTCCTGTCTTAGCTTCCCAAGTAGCTGGGACCACAGGCATATATCACTACACCTGGCTAATTTTAAAATTTCTCCGGAGATGGGGTCTCACTGTGTTGCCCAGGCTGGTTTCCAATTTCTGGACTCAAGCAATCCTCCTGCCTTGACCTCCCAAAATGCTGGCATTACAGCTGTGGGCCACCGCACCTAGCCTCTAGATCTTTAGAAGTACACGAAGTGTGTTAAAAGTAGAGGTAGTAAAATAATACTGTATTAGTGCATTTTCACACTGCTGTAAAGAACTACCTGAAACTGGGTAACTTATAAACAAAAGAAGTCTAATTGACTCAGAGTTCCACATGTTTGGGAGGCTCAGGAAACTTAACAATTAGGGTGGAAGGAGAAGGGGACAGGCACAGTCTTCAAATGTCAGGACTAGAAGTGCAGGCAACTATGCCAGCTAATTTTGGTATTTTTAGTAGAGACAGGGTTTCACAACTTTGGCCAGGCTGGTCTCAAACTCCTAAAATCAAGCAATCTGCCCGCCTCAGCCTCCCAAAGTACTGGGATTACAGGCACAACACCCAGCCCTGCCT